>NW_026136708.1:5193973-5793973 GCF_905237075.1 Dicentrarchus labrax
ATTTTTTTTTTTTTTTATAAATTTAAAAAAATTTTTTTTTTTTTTTTTTTTTTTTTTTATTTTAATTTTTTTTTTTTTTTTTTTTTTTTTTTTTTTTTTTTTTTTTAATTTTTATTTTTTTTTTAAGTGAAATTTTAAAAAATATTAAAAATTTTTTTTTTATTTTTTATTTATTTTTTTTTTTTAATTTTTTTTTTTTTTTTTTTTTTTTTTTTTTTTTTTTAAAAAAAATTATTTTTTATTTTTATTTTTTTTTAATTTAAGGGGTTTTGTTATTTTTATAATTTTAAAATTTTAAAATTTTAAAAGGTTTTTGAGATGATATATTTATTTTTTTTTTGGTTGTTTTTGTGGGGGGGGGGGGGGGGGGGGGGGGAGGGGGGGGTTTTTTTTTTTTTTGGAGGAGGGGGGAAAAAAAAAAAAAAAAAAAAAAAAAAAAAAAAAAAAAAACAAAAACAAAAACTACATTAATTAAAATTAAATTTTAATTTAATTTTAAAATTTTTTTTTTTTTTTTTTTTTTTTTTTTTTTTTTTTTTTTTTTTTTTTTTTTTTTTTTTTTTTTTTTTTTAAATATTTTTTTTTTTTTTTTTTTAAAAAAAAAAAATATTTACAATTTTTTTTTTTTTTTTTTTTTTTTTTTTTTTCCGTTTTCCTAATTATTGGTTTTTTTTTTTTCGGCGGGGGTTTATTATTAATAAAAATCTTTTTTTTTATTTTATTCCCTTTTATATTCCTAAAAATGGTATAAAAAATAATAAAAAATTGCCCAACCCCCCCTTCAGTGCCCGGAAACTTGAGGGTTCAAACGGGGGCGTTTACCATTCCAAATACATATCTTGGATATCCTGTCAAACCTTTTGAAATAATAATGGGGAATTTCTAAGGGGAGGGACTGGATAAGATAACTAAGTTTGGGAACACAGTTCATTTTCAAAACGTTAACTTTACCTGCCATAGACAAATAGGTTGTACTGAGTGATTCGTGTTGCATCAGTAAAGATAGTCCAGCCAGAAATCTAAGGCCAGAGAACTGGGGCTGGACTTTTGACTGAACTGGCTCAGGGCTCCTGTGTATAATGGGCACATTTCTGTCAAACAGTCTGCAGCAAAGACGACATTAAAGGTAAGCATGGTACTTGGTTTGAAATATGGAAATATTCTTTTGTATAACTTTAAACTTTAGATATATTATAATTAAATTAACTGATAAATATTCTATTTTGAAAGTGAAGACATTGTGACAATATGTAATAATTTGGAAGTGTAGAGTTGTGTAGAAGCTAAGCCACTAAACTACCATATCAATGTGTCCTGCAATGTCCTAAAATGTATTAAGCCAAATGGTCTATATTAACTAATACTACTACTACCTACTGCGGTTGAGCCCCACTAACCTCCTCTGGTTTCTCTGGCCAGGCTGTAAAGATGCATGGGATCTTTGCTAGTTGTGCACTGGCAGCACTGCTACTGGCTGCAGTCTGGGCAGACCACCACCACAACCACCACGACCATGGCACTGAACACAGCCATGATGGAGAAATGAGCTGCCACAAGCTGTCTCCTCCCAATGCTGACTTTGGCTTTGCCCTCTACAAAAGTCTGAATGCCAAGGCTGCTGCCAGAAAGAACATCTTCTACTCGCCGCTGGGCATCTCCACTGCCCTGTCCATGCTGTCTACAGGGGCCAGTGGTGAAACCCACAGCCAGCTGTTCTCCAGCTTGGGCTACAGTGCTCACAACCAGGCACAGATAAATGAAGCGTACAAGCATCTTTTCCACATGTTTGGCCACAGCCAGGAGAACCAGCAGTTAGATGTTGGTAATGGTGTGGCCCTGCGCTCTGGCTTCAACCCTGTGGAAAAGTTCCTGAACGATGTCAGGCATTACTATTCTGGTGAAATCTTCAATGTTGACTTTACCAAATCTGCGGAGGCTGCAGCTGAGATTAATTCATTCATTGCTAATAAAACCCAGAATAAGATCAAAGATATGGTGAAGGACCTGGATCCTGAAATGGCCATGGTGCTGATAAACTACGTCTACTTCAGAGGTAGGACACAGACCATGCATGCAGATAGCAGGCTGCTTTGATTAACACATAGTGACGCCATCTATACATGTTCAGTATATATAATGGACAGAGCTTCTGGGTCTGTGAGGTGAAGCCAACACGTAAGTGTCTTTAACCTACATTCCATATCATAAAGTCTTATGGAGAAATGACCCGACTTCTCACTTGATTTATTAGGTTATTAAACAGTTCCTACGGAATTTATGGTCTCAATCGCTAATTTCAAGTCCTCTTCAATACAGCATGATGTTAATTTTGTACATTTTGGTCCAATTGAGAATAAAATAGACGATAAAGCAGGGTATGCTTGTTATTCACAAGTCATTCTCCGGTAGTCTGTCCAGCATACTGCACAAAACCCAGATCAGGTCAAACTAGGCCGTGCTGATCAAATATGAATCAAGACTGAAGCAGTAATCAAGAAGTTACTGCATTGCCTATTTTTAACCTAAAATCTTTTCAGAAATATATTTTAGTGTACCGTTTAGCAGTAATACAAGATTGTGCGTCATAAGGTGAACAACCATTGTTTCTTGCTATGGACAAGTTGAAATGAGAGCAGCTCTACATGTAATATGTCAACTCTGCTGTCCCTACAAACTGTCAAGGCCCGGACCATAATGCCAAACTTAAGACTTCAAAAATGATACTCCATGCACCAATGGATGACAAACTGACATGTTCATACTTGGTTCAGGTGCATATCACCTTGTGCTGTTTGAGGCTCTCAATGATGGAGCATGCCACGAATATATATATCATATTGCAACATTTTAAAAGAAGTAACCACGATTTTTTGAGTTGACATGCAGTAACAACATTTTTCATCTTCATCCTTCCCCCTTCACTGCATTATACAGGACAGTGGGAGAAACCCTTTGATGGTAACCTGACAAACAAGGCAGACTTCCGTGTGGACGACACAACCACGGTTCAGGTGAACATGATGAGGAGAACAGGTCACTTCGACTTCTATCAGGATGTTGTCAACCACACCACTGTCATCATGTTGCCCTACAAGGGTCAGACCTCCATGATGATCGTCCTGCCCGATGAAGGCCGGATGGCGGAGGTGGAGGGCTACATCAACAAGGACTACCTCAGGCACTGGCAAAATTCAGTCTTGAGGAGGTAAGAAATTAAATTGTTTTGAATCCTCATCCTTATGGTTAAGTGTGTTATAAACTAGTGACTGAATAAAACAAGTTCACGTCATCTGGATCAGGTGTATTTGATTTGAACAAAGTTTTCACATCTAGTACAGCTAAAAATTAAAAAAAAGTTAACTGTATATTCCAGTAATTCTGACCCTGGTTCTGTTTTTCAGTTTTATGGCTCTATCCCTGCCAAAATTTTCCATCTCTACTGAGGCTTCCCTGGACAGCACGCTGAAAGAACTGGGCATAACCAACGCTTTTGCAGACAGTGCAGATTTCTCTGGCATATCTGAGGAGGTCAAGCTCAAAGTCTCAAAGGTAGGAGATGCGAACATGCCTTGTTATGTAAATTGAAAATATGCCTATTTCATGATAATTATGCATGGAGGAATATTTGCATGTTCACAAATACATAGAATAGAGTTTAGTCAGCCAACTCACTCTTTGAAATGTTTATTAAAGCAGTATAGCATATTTAGATTTTGGCGTCTAGGCTGCGACTTCATCACTCCCCGCAGATATGCTTACATAGAGATATTAGGGAGTGATGCGCAAATACCTTAACCCCCAGTCGGAGCCTACAGGTGGATGCTGGGGTGGTGGTGGGGCTTACAGCGCAGCAGGCAGCAATAGCTTACAGAGCAGCAGCAGCAGCAATATGGATGCAGGGCAACAGCAGCATTGACAGAGCAGAGGGAGAGCTGGGAAACTGCAGTTTAAATAGACCGCCAGATTGGAAGGGAGCGCTTGGTTAGTGATTATCGCCCCATTCAATGCCCATTATTCTTATAATTATTTTTCTTACACACTCATTTTGCTTATTCCATATCTAAGCAGTTTTGTTCTATGTTCTATGATGTATATGAAAAATGCAATAAATATATTCTCCCAAAAAAACCAAAACCTTATTTCAAATAATTTTCACTGTTTTGTCGACCGTACGCAATGTTGTGAACTTTGAATCTCACTACCACACAGATAGCTTACTGGCTCGTAGCTGAGCCAAATGGCTATATGAGCGCAGGGAACTAGATGATGTATATCTCCCATTGTATCTAAGGTTCGTCCCATTTACTGAAGTAGTAAACAACTTTATGGCATGTATAAAAATGTCAAAACTGTTAATGGTCTTTTGTTTTTCTTTGGACTTTTGGACATGGAGGCCTGATTGACACTTTGTCAGGCATTATCCCTTACTTCCAAGACCTGTGCTTTATTTAATTCCTCCACAGGTGTCCCACCAGGCTGTGCTGAGCGTGGATGAAACAGGAACAGAGGCAGCAGCTGCCACCACCTTGGAGTTAATTCCCTACAGTATGCCTAGAACCATGGAGCTCAACAGACCCTTCTTGGTCTTCATCCTGGAGCACTCAACTAGGAGCATCCTCTTCATGGGCAAGATCAACAACCCCACAGCCATGTAAAGATGCTAGGGAAATTAATGATACATTTTCAATGTAGTAAGTTTTAGTAGCTAATTTTGACCTCAATATCTGAAAGCCCTACATAGAGGTCACAGTGATATTAGGAGCATTGTGGGAAATGGTGAACAGAGGATAATTTAATAAATAAGACAACAGATCTATGTTAGTATATTATTTTTAAGGTGTTATTGTGCTATTGCTGCTATTGTTCAGTATGAAGTGAATTAAAGACTTGTCATGAACAACTGGCATTTTATGTTATTTAAGTCTTTCAGTCTAATCTTGAGTCCACTGGTCTAAATAAGAACTGTATGATCTACAATACCAAATTACAGAGAAAAGGAATCAATTGTTTTTTTAAAAGTGGAAATTAGTTGAAATTACAGTTCTGAATAATTCACTTTATATTAAGTTAGTTACTGATTTCTGGTCTATCAATTGATTTCTGTAATTGCGTGATGATAATTGTAAACTCACACACATTTCACGCAACTCCCCAATCGCACCAGCAAATGTCTTTATCGATGTTATGTCGACTGAGCTGTGTTACATTAGTAAACAGCTTTGTCAGAAATCTTGTGGGAAAGGACAGAAAAATTGCTGGTCCTCTGGAATATTTAATGGATCAACTGTATCTAATGGTGAAGTTTCTGCCATTAATGCTAAGCATGGTTTTTCATTAAAATATGCTTAATGATTTATATAAGTTTTCAGAATTTAGATAAGTAGGTGACAATTGGAATTCATTACATCTAGAAATTAAGCGTTATATAATATGTGTGGATTAAAACGTATGATAAAACGGAAGTGTAATGTTTAGAAGTAACACACTGAACGCACCCCTGGGGATGCACTCTCTCACCATCTACACCATGGAAAGCAGGACAGGGAAGAACATTAAGTTTCCCAGCCCCTCCAACAATTGCCTTTCAGTGTTAATTTTGTCAAGGAAAACATACATTTCAGTTGACAACCTATTTTTTAAGACACAAAACTTAAGACTAAAACTAAATAAAAGTAATCCTTGAAAATGAGAATTATGGTGAAACATTTCAAATTTTTCCCAGGGAATAAAGGTTTATTCAGCTGCATGTGTCTGCGGCGTCTAGCTCATGAAACAGTGTCAATTATTGCACAAAGATATCATAAATAAATTCATGTAGCTGCTTGACCTGTTGATCTTGCATTCTGTAGCGTTATGTCTCCATCATTAATGTTATCTGACGCTGGAGGTTCTTGGAATAAAAAGATTTATGGACGAGAAGAAGCAGCAGCAACAAACCAGCTGGAACAAACTATGAAAACATGCAGGAAGCACATTAATAAAAAGCTAAGCTCATGTAACATCAAGTGCTGTTGATGCGGATGTAATGTTTTTGTGCTTTCAATCAGCTATCTTTCTTGTTGCTGTCGGAAGGACGATGAATAATATCACTGAGTTAATGTTATCTGTGGATTGAACTTCTCCTCTCCAGCTAATCCCAAACAATGAAAAGCAGTTTAGTGAACAAGTGAGTGAGTGCAGCCTCTGAATGAGTCGCTAACCTGCAACAGAGAACACAGGTAGCTTCAGTAATACAAATAGACAATGTCTTTTCTACTACTTGTGATATAAGAGTATGACACACATAACCATAGTAACTATGCACACAAAAGGTAATGTGGCAACAACTAGCCTACTCAATAAAGAGAGCATCCACACACTCAAGTCTGTTATAAAATCCTTTTTGTGAACTAGCTGAAAAGTTGTCCAAGTCATCAGGGCCGTTCCCAGACTTTTTTGAGTGGGGTGGCACAAGTAAGGCACTGACTTATATAGGGGTGGCATGAAGTATGTGTCTCAGATTTCCATCTTTCCCAATTTATGCAAATCCAGTACCGTTTATGGACCCCAGTATGCAGATATTTTTATACCATATGTGTTGTTTTTTCCCAAAACTGCATGGGTTTGGCATAAAGTCTGGAATTGGGAAACTCGTGGGTACCCACAGAATCCATTTTCATTCAGATATCTTGAAGTCAAAGGTGAAGGGAACCCTTTGAAAATGGCCACGTCAATTGCCAACATTTTGCCTACACGCTAGCATGACAAATGTATGTGTTAGGTCATCTAGTTTCATATGATACCTTTAGCTTCACTCTACCTTTAAAGACAGTGTGAAGTGGAAGAGTGAAGGATAATTGGGTGGCACTTGGGGTGGCCAATCAGATTTCAGGGGTGGCCAGTGCCATCCCATACCCCCCTCTCTGGACACATAATTCCAGTGCCTTCTCCAGCAATGAGCTTAACTGCTGGCTTTCACAAAAAAAAAAGTTACCTAACATTAGCTAAGCTGTGAAAATAACGGTAACTATGGAGCTACTAGTGACTAGCTTACATTGCCAACAGTCATCTAAGATGAATAGAACTACTATTACCATATGTACAAAAATGTTTCTGTTTGCAGTCTTTCAGCATGACAAGTTCCTTATCATCAGTGATCTGAACCTGTCTCTAAAGGTCTAAATAAGTCATCATATATTGTATCCAGCTGACTTGTGTACATAATGTATTGCACTGCTGACACATTCAGCCAGCTGGGGTGTTATTGTGCAATTATTTAAACATGAAGTGAAAGAAGACTTGTCATTAACAGTCAGTATATGTTACCATTTCCTTTTTGGGATTTTATTTCCAGTTTGGAATAAGTAGCTTCATATTTCAATCAAAGGCTCCTGCTCTATCATTTTCTTTTGTAATTCTGGGATTATTACTGTAGGCTTCTGTGTATACAACCTTTAGTCAAACTGAAGATACATTTGCCAGAAATCTCTCAACACAGGACAGAAAAGGTTGCTCCTCATTAATTTTTAACAGATCTGTCAGCTGACTCTTCGATTTAACATAATGGTGAGGTTTCTGCCAAGCTGCAGCAAGGAGGACATCAATGGTAAGCATCGACCTCTAATGAAATATGCTAAATGTTTTATATACATTTTGAGGACTTGGAAACAAATATAAGAAGTAAGTGACATTTGGAATTGTTGTTGAGTTCAGAAGTGAACTTTTCATGGAGGGCAAGACATGTCTTACATTGTAAGTGTAAATCTGTTAAGAACGTGTTCTGTTCAAAAGGTTTTGAGCCTTTAGCTACTGTCAACTTTATTATTTTCATTCATTATGTTGTTCCTCAAATAGCTCTACATGCAATACATTTTTCAATTTGTTATTGTGTTATTGTGACCAATTGTGCTTGAGCTCAACTAACAACTTTGTTTGTTTTTTCCTTTTGTATGGACAAGCTGTAAAGATGAGTGGTATCTTTGCTAGTTGTGCACTCACAGCACTGCTGCTGGCTGCAGCCTGGGCAGACCACCACCACAACGACCATGATGGAGAAATTAGCTGCCACAAGCTGTCGTCTCCCAATGCTGACTTTGCCTTTGCCCTTTACAAAAGTCTCAATGCGAAGGTTGCTGCTGGAAAGAACATCTTGTTCTCGCCACTGGGCATCTCCACTGCCCTGTCCATGCTGTCTACAGGAGCCCGTGGTGAAACCCACAGCCAGCTGTTCTCCAGCTTGGGCTACAGCACCACAAACCAGTCTCAGGTTAATGATGCATACAAACATCTTTTCGACATGCATGGACACAGCCAGGAGAACCAGCAGTTAGATGTTGGTAATGGTGTGGCCCTGCGCTCTGGCTTCAACCCTGTGGAGAAGTTCCTGAACGATGTCAGGCATTACTATTCTGGTGAAATCTTCAATGTTGACTTTACCAAACCAGCTGAGGCTGCAGCTGAGATTAATTCGTTCATTGCTAATAAAACCCAGGATAAGATCAAAGATATGGTGAAGGACCTGGACCCTGAAATGGCCATGTTGCTGATTAACTACGTTAACTTCAGAGGTAAGAATCAAGTTCAACTCACCACCTTTAAAATAAAACCGTTGTAATGATGTAAACATAAAGTATGATGATAGTAGAGCATACTTTAATATCTAAAATAATCTTCTCCTCCACTGCCTCATGCAGGACAGTGGAAGTCACCATTCAGCCTTGACATGACAAAGAAGGCAGACTTCCATGTGGACAAGACCACCAAAGTTCAGGTGGACATGATGATGAGGACGGGTTACTACAGCTTCTATCAGGATGTTGACAACCACACCACTGCCATCATGCTGCCCTACAACGGCAGCACCTCCATGATGATCGTCCTGCCTGATGAAGGCCGGATGGCGGAGGTGGAGGGCTACATCAACAAGGACTACCTCAGGCACTGGCAAAACTCAGTCCGGAGGAGGTAAGAGGAATCAAATTTATTTTTTAATCCTCTTCTTTGGTTGTGTCATAGATAGAGAGAACAATGTACTTATTCAAGATTGCCTTGCCGTATGTTGGGATCTGGAGAGGTGGCATACAGTAATCACTGACTGGATGAACAAGGGATTTAGAAAATGTTGACTAGATTAGATGTATTTGATTTACTTAAAACATGTAATCTGTTCATGATTAGCGCCATTAAACTTAAAGGTCCAGTGTGTAACACTTGGGAGGATCTATTGGCAAAAATGGAATATAATATTCATAGGCATGTTTTCATTAGTGTATAATCACCTGAATATAGAAATAGTTTTCATTACCTTAGAATAAGACAATTATCTACAGAGGGAGTGGGTCCTCTTCTACGGAGGCTGCCATGTTCAACTGCCATGTTTCTACAGTAGCCCGGAAAGATCCAACCAAACACTGGCTCTTGGAAGGAGAGCAGTATTCAGTTGGTTGCAATCTCCAATTTTACCATTAGATGGCACTATGCACACTGGTCCTTTAATTAGACAAGGTGTAATACTACTGTATATTACAATGATTCTGACCCTAGTGATGCGCTGTATCTCTCAGATATGTGGATCTGTTCCTGCCAAAATTTTCCATCTCTACTGAGGCTTCCCTGGACAGCACGCTAAAAGAACTGGGCATAACCAACGCTTTTGCAGACAATGCTGATTTTTCTGGCATATCCGAGGAGGTTAAGCTCAAAGTCTCAAAGGTAGGAGATGCAAGCATTTCTTAAGTTCTTATGAACAACATGGTTATATGCTTACTCCACTGCATGAGCAGTAGTTCAGGAACATCTTGCAGATAGTGACATATACTTCCAGAGGATGCTGAAAAATAACCTATAGCCTCTAAATTCCTAGACCTGCGCTGAGTTTCAAACTAGAGTCTGACTGCCTCCTCCTTTTTCCTCCACAGGCATCTCACAAAGCTGTGCTGAATATCACTGAGACGGGAACAGAGGCAGCAGCCACCAGCATCATCGAAATTATCTACCTTATGATGCCACCGTCTATCAGAATAGACAGACCATTCTTGGTTTTCATCATGGAAAACTCCACCGGGAGCATCCTCTTTATGGGCAAGATCAATAACCCCACAGCCATGTAAAGGGACATGCTAGGAAAATAAGCATCACCATCACAGGTCATGCTGATCAGAATCACTGCCTCTTTAGCCATCAAACTGATGGTAGCAAGAAGTGTGTTTGTATCTGTCTTTGCATGGGAGTTTTTATGTCTCTCAGAATTTAAGAAATTATCATTAAAGAACATTCTGTTGATGTAAATGAGAAGGACAGATGCAACAATTAGTGGATTCCTGGTTCCACAGATCGATTCATTGACAGAAATGTTTTAAATCTCTAAATTAATTAATAATTTTTCAAGCACAAAATGCCCACATTTGATGATTTTGGGCTCTAAAATGGGGGAATTTGCTGCTTTTACTCATCTTACAATAATGTAAATTTAAATGAATAATCTGTAATGAAAATAATTGTTATTACTGCCCTAATTAGGAGCAGTCTGAGGGGTTCTGCATGTAAGCATGTGAACGTTTGTCTTTTACTTTGAAAGGGGTGCCCTGAGAATAGTGATTTAGTGATTTAATTTTCTATTCATTGACAACAATGTAACATCAAATAGATGAAACATATTTAAATGTGATTAAATAATATTATTCTATTCCACATTGGTGGGCTATTATTGTCTCAAACAATTGTGTTACCTGACTGATGCCATGCCTATATCTGATCAGAAATGATAAATTAGTTGTGATTTTTATTACAAATCCTGTCATACCGGTCAGCTGGATGAGAATACTCTGTATCATCCAGTGGCTAAATCCCTGGCTGTGTAACAGTTAAGTTTTAGGTGACTGATGATACAACAACGAGAGGATGTTTAACCTGATGGCCATTGGCCTCCTACGACCCCTTGCCCTTTGACCTGTCAACAGACGAGTTGCTGCAGGATCGTTTACACAATCAGTACAAATACACTTTGTCTGCCCTGTCAGCACCAACCCACACACAGTGACTTCTATGAGAACATGAGTAAGAAATGTCTGAATCAGAGAACTGAGTGGGCAGTGTCCAAACACTTCCAATCTGTCTGCTGTACATGAACTGGTCTGCATGGTCATTTTTGAGCCGACTGCTGTTACACGTCCCATATGAAAGTTTAAAGTACCATGCAGTATTAATAAAGTAATACGTTTTTGCTTGATAACCAAAAATATAAATACTATAATTTTTTTAAAATATATTTTTGTGAGTCAGCTTTAAATTTTTTAATTTTTGGATATAGAATCAGATTCTGCACATATTCTCTGTATTTACTATGTACATGCTTGTTCACGTATGTGTAGAGTGAAAATCAGTTAGCAGAGTTTTGAGACTTGCTTGAGTTGTGTGATTTATTACAGTTACATTTTCTTGGCATGGCAATGCAGCTGAATACTTACAATACTATATATACACATACACACACACACACACACACACACACACAGAGAGAGAATTTTACCTCTCTCTGCAGTCATTTTGTATTTGCTTCTGTACTCTGTGACCTAAAAATGACAACAAGAATCAACTTTCAATACCTTAAAGGTCCAGTGTGGAGGATCTTTTGGCAGAAATGGAATATAATATTCATAGATATGTTTTCGTTAGTGTATAATCACCTGAAAATGAGAATCATTGTGTTTTTGTTAACTTAGAATGAGACGTTTTTATCTACAGAGGGAGCATATCCTCTTCTACGGAGTCTGCAATATTGAACACCATATTTCTACAGTAGCCCAGACTGGATAAACCCAACACTGGCTTAGATACGACCTTTCACATTTTTTCCCCTGCAGTTTCTCCTACATGCTTGGAAGGCGAGCGGTTATTCAGTTGGCTGCAATCTGCAACTTCAACACTAGAGGCTACTAAATCCTACACAATGGTCTTTTAATATATCCCAAAAAGAATAGCAACCGTATCAGCAGGATCCTATAAACAAACAGATTTACTTATGAAGTTCAACCTGCTAACAATTATATTAAGGTGCACTTGGATTCGCAGGTAGGAAAAAAATTGTAGGGAGCAGATTTTACCTTGAGCAGCATTTTAAATAATAGCAACAAGCATAAAGTCCACACCGCAACAGAGGGAGAACACTAAACAACTGGTTCTAAAACTATGGTACTGGTGGTACACAAGCTCCCTCTAGTGATATCGAGGAATCTCTGAAATATATGTATAAAAATAAAAAAATAAAAATAATTCCATGAAACACCAGTTAACACCAGTAATATTCTATATCAATATCAGCCTGCTATTTAGTCATGTTTAGGCACGCAGCACTTATACATCCCTGATTAGTTACGAGCTTAAATGTGAAAGCAAAATAGTAAGCAGAGGTAAAATGAATGGTTCAAAAACACTGCAATGGTGGCTCCAAATGTGAACTATGGGGAAGAGAAGTGTGGATAAGGAGGACCCCTTTTACACCAAATTAGCTCTGGTTCTTGAATGAACCGTCTGTAGCTGAATAGGGTCTGGCTGTGTTACTGGTGGCACCTGGAGAGTCTAGCATTTTCTGAGGTGGTATGCGACATAAAAGGTTTGAGAAACAGTGCACTAAACCATCAATAAAATGATCAGCAACAGTCATGCACACGGCATCACTCATAATTTAACCACAGTTAGACAGAACAGCTAACTGTATAAAAGCAGATAGAGTGGAAGCAGCAGAAACCTGGGGTGCTTTTCATTACCCTAACTTAAGGTTCCTCGTTTCCTCTCTCCTCCCTGGAAGTGTGCCCCCTCTGCCATCACGGAGGATCTTCCAGTTTCTTCTTAATTTAATTTAAAGTGTTGTGGCATAACACAAAGCAGCAGTTTGTTTATTGTTGGTTTTTTATTTTACAATACAATTGTCATACACACATTCTTACGCAGCTAGGTGGTGTATTATTGTGCAGATAACAATGACGCAAGTTATTAAAAGTAATCATAACAAATAACACTGATCCGTACATAAATGAGATGATTAAAAAGGATATTCAATTCTGACTAAAATCAACAACAGTAATAATATTACTAATAATCAGCCATGTTAAACAATTTACACATCTAAACGAGTAAAAGCTTTTGAAATTGTTCTTCAAAAACGGTGTCCGTGTACTGTGTTCACTCATCAGCATTAATGATGCTACGGAATCAAAGATTATGACACGTTAATATAAGGAAAAGCACCCCTAGTAGAACACAATTGGTAGTACAAAAGCCCTAGTGCATGCTGGGAGGCTATTCTCTACTGCCCCTCCCAGCATGCTACAACATAAAGTGGCCAGTACTATTGCTATGGAGTAACAGCCTCAACTTGTCAAATACTACTGCTTAGTTAGTGGCTTTAGCAGGGCTCGGGCCTAAAGCTTCAATTATGGTCGTGCTGGCCAGACGTAGTAAAAAGAGCCAAAAAGTCTGCAGGGAGTAGGGTGGAGCAAGCAAAAGACTTTCATCCATACAACAGACCGCTGTTTGTGTCTTGTTGAGCAAGTTGACCTCTTTTAAATCATATACGTAATTAGTTAACTTACGTAAATTACTCAGGATCTTTACCAAAAATATTTTGCAGTGTAGTTCTACTGACCAAGTGGCAGTGTTTGACGAGTTGGGAGTGAGAACGTGTTGGGAGTAAACAGATGGCTTGTGTGTATTTACAAAGATGCAGATGTTCAGAGTCATTAGCGCAGTGTGTTAAATAATGTGAAATGTTCTCTAGTTTGGAGCTACATTTGCAATACTGCAAATAAAACTTATAATTCTTATAGCAAAGTATCTCTTGGAGCTCAATTATATAGGTGATGTCTGCAGTGTAGTATGCCCCCCCCTCACTCACAAACCCAACATAATTTCTGAGTCTCGGCACAAAGATGTGTTCATTAGTGTCGAGCTCCAACTCTCCCTCTTCTACTAGTGAAAATCTCTCAGATCTCTCTGCTTTGGTTATTACTCCTGCTTGAAGAAGATCAAATACGTGATACGCATGCAAATCAAGACATGATGTGACACATTGTGAAGTGGGCATCTATAATGCATATGGCATCAAGTTGAGGGTGTGCGAGTCCTAATGCCAGTTATTTTAGTCTGCCGCTCTCACACAGCTCATTCAGTCAGATGCGACGGGAAAAGACGCGGCAGCTCACTGCAGTGACACTGACTGACAGACGAGGGTAGGGAAAAGACATAAAAAATGAACTGATGAGACGAGCAGGTGTTCTCAGGTTTTTGTCAACACACATTTTATATTGCAGTGTTCAACACACGCATGACATTCAGAACAGGTACTGCTGCAAACTGCAAGAGGAAACACTTGAAACTATTCTGTTTACACATATCAGCTATTGTATTGTGTGATCACAAGAACGTTTACTTTTTTATATTTGATTGTAAATAGTTCAAATTACTACATTTACTTGAAAAGTAAAGTAACACATAATTAGTCTGCAACTCCCCTTAGCTCGACTGAGCATTTTGGTGTCTTTCAGCTCGTTGTTTTGGTTTTACGACCTGTGATTTTACTGTTTTAGTTCATTTCATTTCCTGTTGGCAGCTGTTTTTAGCAAAGAAAGCTCTGATTAAGCCCTCTGCTATACCTGCCTAATACCAAAGTCAGTGACTAGCTGCTAAACACAGAGGAGCATTTAGCAGCTAAAGAGACAGATATTCTTCATAGGAGTTAGTGGAGACCAAACCAAAGCTAAAATAAGTGTTCATCCGGTGGCCAGAAACTAATAAACGCTACTGCTGTTCTGCATCTAGTGAAAAAAAAAAGAGTTTTAAGGATTATACATTTTTGCTATATCTTCTCCAGTATTCATTTGACCACATAAAGAAATAACTAAATATGAGCATCATTTCAGGGTAAACTGTGACCTCCTGCACTTTTATGTGCTCAACTTTTTAAGCATGACTGCTGGAACAATGTAACTATGACCCTAAAACTGAGCCTGTTGTGTGGCCATTTTGTGGAACAGCTTTATGCCCTCATGTTACTTGATCAAACAGCACCCCATTTAATTTTAAGGAGGGCCAGGGATGAATTTGAATATCGGTATGGCTATTTCTGCAACTGTGAATTAAGTTTTATCTCACCTGTACAAGTGTACTCAAACAAAATAAACAGTCTCCTCAGAGTTCAAATAATTAGACAGAAATCAGATTAGGATTGACAGAGATTGATTGAGATGCTGATAAAACATTTTCCTGATTTTCCAATCATTACATGATAGTGAAAACAGTTGATTTGTGGTGATTTAATCTAATTTAATCAGGAATCTGAGGACTAATGAGAGAAGAGACTGCATTCTGCTTACTAGCACAATGTTTTTCATGCATTCTCATTGTTACTAACAGTGATGAAACGACAGTCCAATGTGGGCAGCCGAGCAACTGCACTTGAAAACATACAGAGTGCAGTTGACTGTCACTGGCTGCTCAACTGGAATCTCTGAATAGTCTCTATATGAATAGACTGTCAGATTACTTTACAGACATAAGGCCATGGACATTTGGAGGTTTTCATTCCTTATCTGCCATGATTTAAAAATTGAGGAGAAAGTATAATTTCACAGCAACACTTGAAATGGGATACAAATCCCACATTAAACCATAAATCAGTTTGAATGAGCAAAGATAAGATCAACATTGTTGAGATTCATATTACAGAAGGTTACCTTAAAAACCATTAGAATGCTGTGCATTATAAACATACTGTAAACAAAAATAAAAGGTAATAGATATTATTACAGTATACGCAGCCTCTGTGTTTAGTTGACAGAAGCCAAAAGTGGAGAAATATGACTCAAATACATAACTTCAGAGTTGTCTTATTTACTTGTTGTTCATTCTTTGTGGGCTTGCTAACGTTAGCCACTGGTACACTTACATTCAGGAATCATCTGGAGAGCAGGAGGGTGTTTGAACTTCTGGAGTTCTGAGTCCAGCCAGTGATTAGGGATAATGCTAAGCTAGTCAGTAAATATCACCAAAAAATAAACCTTGTCTCATTTTATATTTTATACGTGATGTGTGGGTGAGCAGGCTTGGAGTTGTTCATAACTCAACTTTACGGGGCAGGCCTGAGTAAAGCAAGTAAAGTAATGAGTAATGTTACTAATTTGAAATTCTGTTGTTTTTACAATTAGAATTGTGTAATGAGTAATTAATTACTTTTTCATGTAACTTACCCAATACTGTAAATAAATGACAAAATGAGGATGTTATAATACATTTAATGCAAAAATAGCTCACCTCAGTGACAAACGTATTGCTTTCTCTGGGACTACTTCACAATAAAGGTCACCCCCTGCTGGCTGAATGTGTTTAATGTGAAAGCAGCATCAGTATGAAATGTTCAGTGAGATAAAATTGCGCAGGATAACATTCAACATTTTCTGTGAATTCCTTGTGTTTAGGTAGGTAATCTGAATGCAACGCAAGAATGGCGGACTCTGCCACCAATGATGACAACTACTACATGAAGTGTTAATCATGAATTTCAATGCAATACAATGTAGATACAAAAATGCAGACCATAAATCATACCATAAATAGGGTTTGATCTCTGAAGAATAGATTGACTTCTTAAGGTATCCCTCCACTCTGTTATATATTTGGCTTATTGTTAGTTGTCTAGGATGTCCTTGTACAGAATGATGTATGTGCACATTTTGACACTAGAAGTTGGTTTTGACAATCACCTGCTGGTTGAGTCTGACTTTGAATCATTATAGTTGGAAAGCTAACCGTGGTCCAATGAGCAGCTTATGTGTAAGCGCAATGCTGAGAATGGGCTTAACAGTTAAGTAGGAGACATCTTGGGTCCAGTAGTAGAATTATTTTGAATAATAAATATTAGCATATTCACTGATTCTGGATTTTTCAATGAGGAAGAAAAAGTAGATGTGCTTTGAATAATTTTGTTTTTTGTGGAAAAAAATTATTCAGCAGTATTTTAATATGCTTTCAAACTTCTTTAGAGGGGATTGTGTATATACCTAGGTAGATAAGCACTTACACAAGCATCTGTCAATACTGTGAAAAAAGGGTAAAACTTTACTCAGCAGGTCACACATAATCACATCGCCCCCTCCCCCCACACACACCAGTAGGTGGCACTGTTGTGTCATGGGAACAGAGCGAGGGTGTTGCACCTTGCCATTGTTCACTTAGTGCTCCACTCATTTGAGTTTGTAATGTAGACAAAAATTAAAGCACAGCCGCTCCTCCATTCGGTGCTCTACTTTACACATCAAAGTCAAATGAGTTGAATGCTCGGAAGGTCATGGAAAGGCTCGTTCTCCTGTCATCTCTTATAATCTGTGTGTTAGCTGCGCCACAGTCTCAGCCTGGGAAAACACATTAAAGGGGGAATCTGCACAAAAAGAGAGAGGCATTTTGCTTTTCAATCAACTTGGACAGTGTAAACAGGCGCAAAGAGAGCAATAGCCAAAGCTTTAATCTCTCTCTGTGGAGGAAAAAATGAGGATTCTATCACACATTACCACCTCATTTATTTTTGCACTCACAGCTAGATTGGGTTGTTTATTTACACAAATCTAGAGTTAGGAGTTAGATCATAGAAAGACAGTTTAAAATTCTGTTTTAGGGTCTATTTCTCATTAAGAAAAACCCTAAAATGCTGCTTCACACAAGCTTTGGCATTGTAATCAGCCAAGAGGACACATTAAGATAAAACACCCCATAAGTGTCAATGATAAAAACCCACCAAGTACAAAAGTGGGATAAACCTAACACACTGCGTGGGTGTAACCTTGTTAAATGTGCATGAAAGCCAACAAAGAAGAAGAGGCAGGAGCTAGGTTGACAGAAGGAGGCTGCTCCTGCATCAAAGACAAACAATAAGGAAACTGATAATGTTTATTATTTATGCCTGCCTTGCCACAGGAAGTTGAAATGTACAGTGAGAAATCCGACACCTTTTATGTCGAGGCCTCTGTGGCAGCGAGGAGATAAACTCACAAGAAAGTGAACTAAAAATGTTTGTATGCACTGCGCGCTTGGTTGTGATGTTTTATTACAGTAACTCATGCTGACAGTCCAAAGCACATCACTCACTAACTGCACTGACCTGTGCGTCTGTGCCCACATACACATACACACTGTTAGTGTGTAAAGCCATCCTGAGTGGCGATGGCTGCCGTCTCGGTGTGTTTGAACGTGTTGTTCGACGCCACGACCCTAAAATGTTGACAAATGGGATTAGACGTAGTGCGTTTCAACGTGGAACCCGCTGTGCTGGAGGATTGGCTGTCTCTGTATCTCAGTTGTACTGTATCAATCCAGGTCAGTGGTAAGACAGCAGCTGAGTTTCATTATTATTCCCCTGTCATATCGCATCAACCCTACAGAATCACACCGCTCTCCCCGGGTTCTTCATACACGTGTTGACTGTTTTTTTTTTTTTTTTTTACACCTGCAGCTCTGAAGGTGTGTGGCTGTGTGTGGCTGATCCATCACATCTAATGTGTGGTAAAATTGCTGCTGGCCTGTTATGGACACACACACATGCGCGCGCACGCGCGCGCACACACACACACACACACACACACACACACACACACACACACACACACACACACACACCATTCCACCACCTACGACCTGTCTGATGGAGGCAATCAGTAAAGATTTACAGGATCATAAAAGATACACTGCAGGTGTTGACATAAGCAGCCCAAATAAACTTTCCCTCCCTGGAGTGTTGTCATGGGCATCGATGTGATGCTGAGACTTTCCTGTTGAATTGTTTGGTAAGAGTTCACTTTAAAGAACATCATAAAGTAGTAATGCAAACAGCAGCACATTAGGAGCCTTGGCTGCTGATGGAACACTGTACGGAAATGGCTGCAGGCCAATTAAAATCCTGTTAAAAACACAGTCATTGTGGAAGAAGACCAGACTGTTGAGGAGATGGTGACCCCAGTGGGAACAAGTCTGAGTTTAATTACCAAACAGCTAAAAGTATTTGCTGTTAGACAAGATCTATATAGTAAATAATTCTACTTGAGCAAAGAAACAGAGTTAACGAATCAGTTATTATTTGAAATGAATCGTATTAGATTATTTCTTAGATATAATTTTAATTATTTGTTCCTGATTCCCTTCGAATCAGAAGCTAAATGCACCATTAATACATTCTATTTACTTCCTTATTCATGCACATATTACTAATTCACTTACCAAGAGCATGCCAATGAACATATGGAATTAGAATGGTTTATTGCACATCACAGATACATTTGAACCAATATGATAAACTGCAGGAGGGATGAAGGGATGGGGAAAGGGTTGAGGGATGAAGGGGTACGCGAAGGAAGGGTGAGGGATGAACGGATGGGGGAGAAATCAGGTTTGTGATCAGATGGTTGAACGGATGGACGGAGGAGTTTGGGCGAGATGGTGGGAGGGAACCGTGTGGGTGATGAGACTCTTCTTATCTCTTCTTTAGAGCCCCAGTGGTTCCTGAATTTGAATAGAAGAGAGAGGGTAAGAGAAAGAAAGGGTTTTGGGGGAGGGATGTGAAAACTGAGTGAAAGAGGGAGTGAACAGATGAGGTGTGCTTAAGTACATTGTGAGTGGAAATGAGATAAGTGCAAGGCGTGTTCCCGAACCAACTTATAAAACTTCATATAAAGTTGTAGTATGTACATACTATTGTTTTTGCACCATTAGTAAGTCCAGCATGCATTATTAATACATGACTAACACAAGCCAGAAACAACAAAAACACAGCATTAATCATCAATTCAGAGCACGTTTACATTAATATTCACATCCATATGGCATATTATTAGCCAGCAGCCATCATAGATGCTCGCCAACTAACTGGTGAATTGATATGTTCTTGTATTGTATCACATATCTTCTCATTTATGATTTGTTTAAAAAAAAAAGAAAAGAAGCATTTTCTCAATCATAATGGCAGGCTTTGCTAAGCCTAGACACATAAAAATGTTTTTGTTAATATCTTCCTTCATTCAGAAAAGTTGTTTCTAACACAATGCATTGTCACTAATATGACATGTGGATGTGAATATTAATGTAAATGTGCTCTGAATATGATGATTGAAATTGTTTTGTAAGAAATCTGTTGTCGCTTGTGTGTTGTTCATGAATTAATGGTGCAGTCTTGAGCAGAAAGTTTGGTAGGATGGAGCTCTACTTTACTTGAGGAACATAAAAATGGTAATTAATGGTAAGCTAATCATGAAGTAATGAAGCAGCAAACACTTCACCAGAGGAGACACAAAAATAGTAACTAATATGTATGTAAGTCACGATTAATAATTGCACACGGGTCATTTCACACCTGATTTAGAGTTAAATATATGTGCTCATATGCAGACAGATATCCGTCAATGAACCAGTGCTGTTAGACACAGTTTATAGTCATCTGTAGTATTGTGATACTTTATTGATCAGGATTGACTTACAGGAGTTCCTTACTTACAGAGAGGTTACAGCACATTTAAAAACAAAACACATACTTTTAACAGTTGACTCATAATCAGTTATTATTTATCATAATCTGATATACTATACGTCATATACATGTAAGTACTTGGGTTGTGTATTGGCAAGAATCTGAAATCAGTTCATTTTGAAGCTACAGCTAGCTTCTGGTTAGCTTAGCTTAGCATAAAGACTAAATACTGGAAATGAGGGGAAACAGCTAGCCTTGCTCTGTACACAGGAAATAAAGTATTTATAGCAGCAGCGGTAAGGCTCATTAACTGAAATATTATATCTTGTTCATTCATCAATTTGTAGTTTTATGGGACACAAGTCACTGCGCCTGGCCATGAAACATCAGGCATGTAACAACCTCCCCAAAGTGTAATTGTTACACCTCCTTTTTGTATGAATTAAAGAGTAATAATATAGTATAATATGTTCATTAGTGATCTTTGGAGGGGCTGGTAGACATTTATTTATTTCTTTTTTATTCTTTTCCTTGGGACCGAGCTAGGTTGGCTGTTTTCTGTGTTTCCAGTCTTGATAGGAGTCTCAGCCTACGGCCTTTAGCTGTGGTGAACGCTGCCTCCTTGTCCCACCTCAGCTCCACGCTCCCAAATCCAGGGACAAACTCAAAGTGTTATGGTGTTTTCCTATTGTCAATAGTCTGCCCCCTAGTGGCTGTGATAGTATATACAGCTAAAATAATCATAAAGGACTCGCCTCACTCTGCACCTGCAGTAGAATGTTACCAGTGTACTGCTGTGTCCTAAGGTGCACCGAGGCACAAAACACTGAGATACAGAGCTGTAAAAGACTGCAGAGCTGCTGACTTGACCCTTAATACTCTGAATGTTAGCAAGAGCAGCTTTAACCCTGCAGTGTATCTGCAACACAATGAAAAATAAACAAGGTGTGCCTTGAGGTTCAGCTGAAATGTAGAAAAAGTCAGCGTCAAACAGGGTGAAACTTCACCACTTCTTCTCCTTCACCTCTCACCTCCCTGCCCTCACCTGAAGCCGACCACATTCTTCACTTATTTCCTACATGGAAACCGAACCTGGATTGTGTGTTCTGGAAAAACATGGAGAGCTGCTGCCCAGTGGAGCCCAGCTCCTACTGAGCGAGGCGGCGACATGATGAATAGACAAAACCGATCTTGCTCCCGTGGCTTAGAGTGGACTATAATCAAGATAAATGTTTGTTTTTGATTGCTCGCGACTGTCGAAAACTCTGAGATGTAGCTGATTTTTTGACAGCGGGGGAAACTCTGGTAGACAGAGTGACATAGAGAGGGAGCGAGAGAATCAATGGATCATCTATTACGTCCAGCGCTTAATGAAAAGGCTCTGCTGCAGATGAATAAAGTGCTGCCAAAAGGAAGTCTTCAGAGGCCTTCTTTGCCTTTAGCTTGATGTCATGATCAGTTTAATACTCAGGCTGCTTGTCCTCCACTATTGATCCGCTGCTTAATGGCTATTCTTACACATGCATCATTCAAACTGCGCTTTATTGCTGTTGTTTTTCTACTCTTCGATTCTTTCTTACACCACTTATCCATTAAGGTATGAAACTGCTATCTATCTATCTATCTATCTATCTATCTATCTATCTATCTATCTATCTATCTGTAGGATCATTATTTTGTGTATCTTAGGCTCGTGGCGTGTTTTCTTTTTTGGGTTATACCCTGTCTCTGAAAAATTACAGTGAATTAACAGTAAATGGGTCTATTTATGAGCAATCGTAATTGCTCTGTGAATTATGTTTTAGTATACTGCACAAAATAATATATGGAGGTGGTCAGGGTGGATGATTGGCAAGCAAAGAACAAAGCATGACTTTCAAAAGTGGATACCAGGGTTCGGTCTGCAGTGATTAAGATAGTAAAGTAGTTGTGGTTAATCATTGAAAAAAATCAACATGTTCAGTATTGGGCTTTAAAGGCCCTAAAACCAAATTTTCTTCATTGAGCGATAGGGTCCTCCATGAAGTCTCAATTTTCTGCCAAGGTTAGAAGAGTTTTGGTTATTTCTCATCTTCTTACTGCTTTGAAGTAGGCGGGGCTGTGTTGAAGAAAAGATGATGTCACATACTTCTGTGTGTAGGATTTAGCAATATTTTAGTTTAATTTTTCAAAGGACCAGTGTGTAGGATTTATTGGCATCTAGTAGTGTAGTTGGAGATTGCAACTCCCTCGTATAACCCTGCCCTTCTAAGCGCAAAGGCGAAGCTACGGTGGCCCGGAAACACGCGGAAAGCGATAAAAGTCCCTATCTAGAGCCAGTGTTTGATTCATCCGTTCTGGGCTACTGTAGAAGGGGACAGATGGCATCTGTAGATATAAAAGGCTCATTCTTAGGTAACAAAAATAAAATTATTCGTATTTTCAAGTGATTATACACTAATTAAACCTAGTTATGCATATTTTATTCTATTTCTACATTTTGTAGTTTTCCTCCTTTTGTGTCTTACTCTACTTTACTTCCCGCCGCTTTTTCATTGTTTGCTCCGCCTTGATTGTTGTCACCTGTGTCTCATTAGTTCCCCTACCTGTAGAATACATATTCCCTGTGTTACTTCCCCTCAGTGCCAGCTCGTCTTTGTTCCTCTGCGTCCATGCCAGCCTTTTTTCCTTGTGTCATGTGTTACCCTTGTTTTCGGCTATGCCTGTTTTTCGACTCTGCCTCTGCCTTTTCCACTGGATGTGTTTGCTTGTGTGGACTGATCTCCTGTGTGCTGAACCCATTTTGGCAAGTACAGAGTGTTTTCATACCAAGATCCAGTTTTTTTGAGTTTTTTTCCTAAGGAGAAATGCTTATGTTAAGTAAAAACAAGTACTTTTCAGTGTATGTTTTGCAGATAAATTAAGACATTTTTTGTGATTTAGCAAGTCTGAGACTGCCTCCCCTCATCAAAGTTTGGAAAAAGGTGCCCTCTCACCCCTCCTGAGTTGAATTTTGCTCAATTCCTGGATTAAAAAAGGTCCTCAGGCTTTTATTATATTCTGACACTGGGAAAGTGGGAAAGGCAGTAAAGTTCCCCAAAACTACTGTATCTCTGAACTATCTATTTAACCAAACCACACACAGGAATTTCTATGTGATCTCTATTTAATAACTAATGTCATGTTATTCACTAAGTCTCCCCCTGAAACCGTTTGGGGTCCCCCTGGTGAGGCCCACCTCCCACTTTTAAAACCTCTGGTTTTGACAATGTTTCTGACTTTGTGGCAACAGTTTGGTTACAGAAGGCTTTTTCCTATTTTATCACAACAATTCTTCTTTGCACAAAGGTCGATTCAGTTTTTTGTGCTTAAAACTTGACTGGCCCACACAGAGTTTTGACCTCAAACCCCATCTGACACCTTTGGGATGAATTAGAACTAGCTAGGCCTTGTTGCACAACAGTGGTGCCTGATCTCAATAATGCTAAATCTCCAGGACCCGAGGCAACGTATACTGTAAATGCCCATGAATTTCAGAAAATATCTCTCTGCTGTATACTCTTCTCAATTCAGTTTGTATGTTGACGTCGTACAGCATGTAAATACATATGTCTGTTTCCTGCAGCATGAGCCCATAAATCAGTTATCTAGTGGCTTTACTGGATCTCAGATGATGTCTCTGTGGGACAGCAGAGTGCAGCGTTGTGTCCTTGTTAAAGTGCTCTCGGCGGTTTATGTGTCCGCTGGCACTGTGAGCCATGGCCCCGGGATTTACAACACCTCATTACCGAGCCATCATAAAACCCTCATGTTTATAAATGTTAATGCTCGTGATTCATATTTAAATGTCATCTATATGTCGCAGTTGAAAGGTGCGTTAATGAGGGGGGACGGCGAGGAGGGAGGGGGTGGGAAGACTGACAGACAGGCAGACGGAGATGTCAGATGAGAGGAACAATTGTGAGGAAATGAAAAATGAATTTCCCGTGATGACTTTTATTCCTCCGTCTTTTTGTTCTTCACTTTATGCTTGGCAATTTGTCACGAAAGCTGCTTGTCCTATGTGGCATATCTGCAATCAATTAATTATGGATATCTCTCCTTTAGCCACAGTCAGAACTGCCACTTTCTTTTGTGCCAGTTTGTGGGCGCTGCTGCTGCTGCTGATTCTTTGTTATGGTGATTAATAATTTGATGTACAGAACATTGCATGTGTGTGTATTTGTGTGTGTGTGTGTGTGTGTGTCTCTCACTCTCTTCAGATGACATCTTACACATACACTGATAATATCTGTCTGTGGAAGAGATAAAAAAAACTAAGGGAGAGAGAGGGAGAGTCCCTCCCTCTGCTCCTCTCCTCAGGAGGTGACACACTTCCACATCAAAGCCAAATTGTAGCTTATTAGTGTGGCAGAGTGAGACCGGTGGTACGGTTCAAACGCTTGTGCTCACTTTCAATTACACTTTTGGAGACAGATTCATATTTATATCTGGGAGAAATGTGATCATCAAAGCAAACAAAGCACCGCACGCTCACCCTCCTCTCCCTCTCCAGCTAGGATGCGAGTTAGAGCTCCTGATTTGAGCCAAATGATCGAATTTCATCACTGCACATATAAATGCAATTCTTATCCACTTACGCTGGGTAAATCTGATATTTTCGCATCACTCCGCATGAACAAGAGCCTGGTTTTAATGATGAGGTCTTTGATAGTTTCCATGACAAACTGAAGGTTGCTGAAAGTTTGGATCAGATGGACTTGATAGCCAGAAAACACAGCGGAAACTTATCTATGGCCAAAACAAGTTGATTTCCTGAAGCAAAACAGGTAATATGTTCCAGATCCCTGGTAATAAATGTCATTTCAACAGTTTGAACAAAGATACGACCTTCTGGGTTGCATGCTTTTTATTTCCTCCAAATCTGCCTTGACCGACAGGAATTGCATTCACGTTTTTGGCTTGGAATCACACAGCTCTAATTGATCTCCATCGCTCCCCCCGCTGCCACATCTTGCTGTTTTTATCACCCATCCAAAACTCAAATTTGGGCAACAGAGCAGAGGCTGGGTTGAGATGAGGCGAGATGAGCAAGCAGAAACCACCACAGCAGAGACGCCAGTCAACTGAAGCAAACACAGCCCAAAAGATTCTTCTCTTTAAAGCTACGTTTTATAAGTACAATGGATCAATTGAGTACGTGTGATGGGAGCAAAGAAGCTCTGAATGCAACCCACCATACGACCTGCACAGCACCAAACAGCAGACAGACGGCACTAGCGACTAGCTTGGGACCACAGTGGTGCTCAAGAGCCAGATATTTCCCTCAAAATTTGGTGGAAAGCAAAACAGAGATAAAAGGGGAGTGCTATTGGAATTACATTCATCACACAAGTACACAACTCCAAATACAGACTGTTGCTCGGTGTCTGCTGGATGTGTAAATGGGCAGTTGTTTTTATGCGTTAGCCATGCCATCATTACGTGGTGATAAATATGTCAATGCTGTGTTTGCAGCTAAAAACTAACTGACTCCAAGACGCACAGTAAAGGGCCAGTGTGTAGGATTTAGTGGTCTAACAGTGGAGTTACTAAAAAATGGGAATGGCCCTATCTAGAGCCAGTGTTTGGTTTGTTTGTTCAGGGCTATTGTCGAAACATGACCTTTAAACAAATGAAAGTAAGCTATTGAGAGTTCCTGTGAGGAAAAAGGTTTACTGGGGAGAAGGGGATTTTCCCAGTTTCTTCAACAGTTTATATAGATAGGTGTGGGTTTCCTGTAGTTTCTCCTACACACTTAACAGCCCATTCTCATTCCCAGGTTGTCAAATGCAGATCCGAGTGTTGTTCAGTTAGTTGCAATCTGAAACTTCACCGCTAGATGCCACTAAATCCTACACACTGGTCCTTTTTAAAGGAACAGAATTTAAATTTATTTATTTTCTGGCTGCCAAAAATGGAAAAACACAGACATATTATCACCATATAAAGTTTGCAAATGTTTTTCTATTTAAATCCAAAAGGCACAGAGCAACCTGATAGAGTCCAATATGTACTCTCTTTTAACTCAGTTTTGGTCTCCACCAATTCTTAAATGCTTCACTTTGTTCATCACCTATTTGCAAACTTATTCTTGTTAACATCTGTCTGTTGTTTTGTCTTGGGCAGATAGAGTACAGTGGATTTATGAAGGGTTTTTTTTTACTAAAAACATCTGCTTGCTACAACTGGAAATTAGGTTACTGACAGCTGGGTTTGTGGGCCAAAACAGCTTTAAAAAATCTGTGAAACCAAAGACAGCTCCAGAGTTGGGTAATATTTCTGTCATCATTATAAGTGGCACCTTTTCATAGTAATTTGATCCGTTGTTAATATAAAAAATATTGATCAGCTTTAAGTTACTTTCACATTTGGCTCCAACACTCCAGCCACTTGGATGAACCTGCCCAGTCTTTCCCTCAGAGTTATTTTCGAGTTATTTTCTCGTCTCAGTGTAGCGTTGAGTTCCAAATATCTCCCACAGTGACTGCATCCCCACATACACAGCGTTCCAACTGCTTATCAAGTTTAGATGGAGATGAGACAGTAACACCTCGAGTTTCACCCTTTACCTCTGGAATACTTCCCAAAACTGCAAGTAATCAAAAAAGCCTGTCAAACAATATGTTTTCTCAAGTGGTGTCTGTTTGAATATGTGTGCGTGTGTGTGTGTGTGTGTTTAAGAAAGGCAGGAACAGAAGAAAAAACACTCATTTTACCATCTTGCTATAACACATCTGATTTTCATTAAGAATCAAGTAAGGCCCAGTCTGCGTTTATTTGCTAAAACGGTGGAATCCAGACAGACCCCAGTGACGAGCTGACTGTGCTCAGTAATGAGAGAACGATGTGTTTGCAAATGACACTGTCTATGTTTGTTGCCGTGTGCTGAACCTCAGCGGTGTGTTTCTGTTTATGCCCCAGACGAAGCGGCCCTGCGTGTAGCCGTTGTTTTCGGTCCTGTGAGGCGTAGGTGTCTTCATGTGTTCCAGTGATAAAGCAGCCCTGCCCGGTGGTCCTGTTGTGCGGTGTTGGGTGAGTCGCTGAACAACCACGGGATGAATGGCCTGTGAAGTCCTTGTGTCAGCACAGCCACCTACAGTCTCCAGAGGGGCTCCTTACGTGATTGCCACCGGTGTTATTGTGTTCCCTTTGATGCAAAGCCTTTGTCACCCGACAGCAGTTTGCTACTTCACTCCTTTTTTTTTTTTTTTTTATAGGAATATCTTGATTCAAACAGGGAAGCAGATTTAGTTGGAACACACATGCATGGCTTTTGTAGAACTGGATTATTTTGGAAAAGCTGATTTTTTTTTGTGAAGTGGTAAATCATGAATTAAAGATGAGGCTGGAGTTTTGCTATCGCAGTGCGGTGCTGGCGCTGAATAACAAAAAGCTGGATCACTTCAAATTTCTACAGATGCCATTCACATCCCATCCCACTACATTTCACAAAAGCACAACTTATTTTTGGCCTGTGTTTATATTGTTGAGTACCCCAAACCCTTAAAATCCCTCAGCCAGTTTAAATACAACAATGGGGCCAATCTATATGATGAAAAGCAAACGTCCCACCAGTCGGCAGTGTCCCTGCTGTTGTCATGGCAACTGTGACCGGTGGCACACCAATCTGCTCTGTAGAAGGAGAGGGAAACAGACCAATAACAGCCTACAAACAATTCACCATCAGCTGGCTAATTAAAGATAAAAACGACAAACAAGGTGAAAATGAAAAGGGGCTTCACTTGCAGCCTTTCCAGAGTGTGTGTATTTTTTTTCCTCCACATCCCAGGATCTTCATGCGTAGCTGAAAAGCACAACCGGAGAGTCATTCTCAACATTATGCGTCATCAGAGGACGCGTGTGGGAGAATATTTCATGGATAATTGAGCCGGTGTGATGCTGGGCAGTGTCATCGTCGGGGGAGAGATAGGCGAAGGGCTCCGGAGGAGAACAATCAGAGAGGCTTAACAAGCTCTCGCTGGCTTCTCACATCAGTGCAATTAAAGCGAGTTGGTGGAACAGGCAGCCCTTCTCAACCTCTCCGGAAAAGACAAGAACAGTGAAGTTTCACGTGGCTGCACTTTTGAATTTGATTTCTAAATATTGTGGCATACTCATTTTCAAACTTTAATAAGATTTACCAGCGTATGAGGCTGCTCCAACAACAATATGAATATTGTGTGTATCATGTTCAAAGTGCAGTTGTCTTGTTTATTGCCATCACCCAGAGTTACACAAAAATACAAATTCAGCTTATAAATATAATCTGGCTCATAAGCACTTATTCTACACAGGGGAGGGAAGCTTTGTGGAGCTCAGCTGCTAGGGGGTCCTGTGACTGCAAGCAATAACTGTGTTCATCCTAATAATAAGCAATGATAACCAGATTTCTGTCCCTTTTATTTGAAACCCCCCATTCCTGAAAATGGTACGTCAAAAGTGGACTGCGGCCACATGACCTAAGAAATAACTACTAATGTTAGAGTGAATTTCCTTGCTAGGGCAAGGCCTGCACATAAATCCTGCTGGAAAGGAAAGGAGAAGAAAAAGAGGGAGCTGGCAAGCCCTGACACACCAAACCAACATCAAAGAACTAGCGGTGACAAAAGCTGACTGTTTGATCGCCTCATGTCGCCTGTGTCTTGGCCAGAAAGTCACACTGGAACACACCGCAACGACTACAGCGAACGGCCAACTAGCATATAGTTCTGCGGCACTGGCCGACGGCCAACTGTCGGCCCGGTGTGTCAGGGCCTTTAGACCTAAATAATAATGTGATGGCCAACTTTTTTCTTTTTTCTGTCAGCTCAGAAAGCTGCTCCCTGTCAGCTCTATGAGCTGAAGAGGCAAAAGATATCCAGGAGGCTGACATTATAGCTAATGTTAATAGGCAACAGGTGTAGCGTCAGTGAAGGAACCACCAGTGTCACCATTACCCATGTGTGCGTATGTATGTTACCTCCTCTCTCTCTGTTGACATGCATGTGGTCATGTGACTAAAGCAGATTTGGGGAAGCCCATGGGATTTATTGTTTTGTTTTTGTTTTGTTTTTCAAATTGGGAGACTTATGGAATTTAACTGGTATGAGTAGTGCTACACAGTTATCTGCTCCCTTTAAAGGTCATCAATGTCAAGACACTTACTACTGGTCAACGACGCAAATTTGTGAGTAAAAGTTAACTTTCAATCCACTGAATGAATCCACTGAGTGCAGCGATTCCATTGAAATTAGTTGATATCCTGTCAAATCCTGCCCTTTTTAAATGCTGGGTGTGCAGGCTGTAATTGTGAGCACCCAAGAGAGGTCATGCTGAGAGGTCCACTGAAGATAAAAGGATGATTGAAGGGAGAGTCAAGGCAAAAAGTAAAAGAGTTTAAACTTTGTGCTAAATAGTGGCTATTCTTATACTGTATTAAACTTGCTTGGTGTTATCCAACTGTCCCCCTAGTTTTCCACCAATCATGAACACGAACGTGCATTAACTTTCAAATAAAGGAAAAGGCAGTTAACCAAGCACTGCTTACATGAATGTGTGTGTAGCCTTGCTGTATGTCTGTCAATCTTAATTTTTGCACTAATTCTTTTGGTATTATTTCAACTTGGTGGATGCTAATTTGCTTCTGTTCTTATTTGGTGATACGGTTTTTCTTTTGACTAAACTGATCAGTCTCATGTAATGTGATAAAGTGCCATTTTTTTTGGTACGCTTTATGGTTAGATTTATGTTTAAGGCACCCCTCTGAAAAAACCAATATATCTGTGATGTGATTATGTCAATATATGTGCTTCATCAGATGAACATCATCAGCCTCCACAAAATGACAAAAAAAATGACAAAGAAAACGGTTTAAAAACAATATACTATTGTTGGCCTTTAAAATGAGGGACAGATGAATGACAATAAGAAAAGCAAGAAAAGAAATAGGAATTAAGTCAACACATGTCAGAGGGTTGATTGTTGTCGACAAAGACAATAAATCAATCTTTGTATCCACGAGAGGAACAATAATCACAAAGCAAGACTTATAAAATTCTAGTCAAGTCTCTGAGTTAACTTTATCTGCTCCTCTGGGAAATAGTCAAGTTTTTCTTGTTTAAAGCAGCACTGACGCTACACGCTGCTGCAGAGACACCTCTGGAGACATTTATCAATAAACGGTTTGTTACAGGGCTCGTCACCATTGGCAGCAGCTCATCTTCTACATGTAGGTACCCTGAAAGGTGTGCGAAAGGAACACATATTTTTCTGCCGAGCAGCAGCGTGTGAGCTCTAACAACCAGAGGAGAGAAGGGAGTCCAGCATGGAGCATGTCAGTGGAATCGGGGTCAAAGCGATGAGTGAGAAGATGAAAAATGCTGATGTTTTTAAGCATGGATAATATCTCTGAGCTTTGGGAGGGAATCGATACCAATCCCCAGATTTGCTTACAAGGATTTGTTTCCACTGGATGCCTCATACACTTATATGCCTTGGGATGTGATTTTAAAGGGGATCCTTGACATTTTGATTTTTAAGTTGGCTACAGGCTGCAGACTTTCCCTACTGTGAGAAAGCAAGCACTGGCCTTTCAGTTTCTCTGTAATGTCTTTTGGCCCAGATTATTTATTTCCTACAGCCTATGCGTCCACTGAGAATGGGCCGATATGTGAACGGTCAACAAGCTGAAAAAAAGTTGGCCATGGCTGAAGTTTTCATGCTCTCCGTCTATCAACAGTCAGTTAAATTTCTGTACTTCCATGTTTCCCTCGAGATGTGATTTTCACTGACAATAGTTTTGCCTGGTGGGTGTAAAATAAATTACACGTTGATTACAACCATTCGAAGTGTCCCAGTTTTCTGCAGTTTTAATGAAAGACTGCAGGGTTTAACCTTCAACAATAAAAAATAATAGGGAAGAACTGCATTCAGCACCGGGGTCAATGGTGAGCTCTGCCGCAATTTTACATATTTCTGTTCACGTTCAATGAGTGCTCTCTGCTGTAATTGATGCTTGCTTCTCATCGTTAAAGCTAAAATACCTGCAACACAAATGGTACAAGAAAGTATGTCTGTCCCCGACTAAAGATTGTCCTTGTCGACTAGTAGTCATTAGATAAAGTCAATAGTCAACAAGTTACCACACGTTTATGATATTAATTAAATGTTTTTAATATGCATATTTTAACCCCTGCCTATTAAATGATAATGGAAAAGGCGATAATGATTTTTTATATTCATTCTTACCTTCGGTTAGATAAAAAACGTGTCAGTCAAAGTAAGGTTGCTTAGACTTCATTCTTATTGGCTATGTCGGCCAGTGCAGACATCTGATTGGACAGGGGAATTAAGTCCCACGCCTCCATCCAGGTTGACGTTCAGCAGTGCAGAGGAGTGAAAGTGGATAAATGAATGAATCCGACCTTCAGGCGATGTGTGTGAAGTGGCAGAGGTGATTCTATGATCTGTGTGCCAGGAGGTAACTGCTTCTGGCAGTCTTGGTGAGTGTAGCTGAGTTTGGCTAATGCGGCTAGCTATATTAGCCAGTGCTGTCAGTGACACATGGCGCCGCAGGGGGCTGTTTTTCTTTCATATGGCTGACATGAACTTGACATTGAATTCACTGCTGTGATATTAAGAGTGTAAAAGCAGTGTTACTGATTTAAAGCAGCATATCTTGTAGCTCGAGTCTTTTACTTTGACGCTGTATTTGAGTACGTCTGTAGTTTTATTAGCGTTGAACTGTTTACTCGTGAAAGCGGGGCTGCCCAGTTATGCACCGCTAGTGCTAATGATAATATGTAGTGTTTGAGGAAGATACTGGATATGTGCAGTAAAGCCATAACCTTGAATGAGAAGGAGATCAGATGTGCTGTGACTCAGTTCAGATTTAAAGAGGAAACGTGTTAATTTCATGATTTAAAGGGTCACATGTCAATTGTATTGTCATAATGTTAAATAATCATAGTTCATGGTTAAAGAGCTAAAAATAGTAGAAATTCTCCATATGAGCAACGCTTTACCGTTAAAAATATTTCATTTGCTGTTTTTATACAGGCTAGGTGCTGAGAGTCCCTGGAAATACCCTTTGGTATTTTGGATTTGGATTTTGGATTCTCTTTGATTAAAGAGATGGCGAGCCAGTATTGAAACGGATCACCTCCTCATCCCAAGGAGTTGGACCAAGATCACGTTTTGCCAGAGGGGCAGACCATCCCCTCCTTCATTCCCCATCATTTGAGTATTCATCGCTGTGGTAGGGCTGTGAAACCACTTTCTGACAGACCTAAAGCACTTTGAAATTTAATCTGACTAAAGCTGAACTGACGACTACAAAAGGAACAAACTTGAATGGATCAGAGGAATCCTGAACTCTGTTAATCTTTTATTTTATTTATTCTATACCAGAGACATTTTCTGTTGTTGTGAACTGTGTTGAGTCTAACCACTTTCATTTGGTTAATGTTAATTTGTACACTGTGAAAACTCTTATTGTGGCACCAGAGTACTGCTTTAGAAAGGAAACTTTTAGCCCAATGCTTTCATCCTGGTAACAAGGCGCAGCTCCCGAACGGCTGCTTTTATTTTTCTGCGACTATCTGACTAAAGAAAGTTGATTAGGACTCTTCAGATCGACTAACGATTAAGTCGACTATTAGGCGGCAGCCCCAATGCTAAGCTAAGCTATGCGCCTGCTTTATGTTCATATTTAATATACAGATATGAGAGTGGTATCACTCTTCTCATCTAATTCTCGGCTATGTATATTTCCCGAAACGACTTCCTGAAGTCTCCAGTGGTTGCCTGGCAACCTCACCGTGACAACAAGACTACAGCAAATGACTGCTCCCGGCCAATAAATAGTCACCACAACTTGTCTCTTTAATACTTTTCTACCAATAAAACAAACTAAATTCCAGGTGTTAATTAGTGATATTAGATGAGTGTGGTATCATTCTCTTCATCTAACGCTCAAGAAACCTAAAAAGCATATTTCACAAAATCAAGCTATTTCCTTGAAGATGACAAATTGACAGACAAGATGAAAATTACTCAACCACTTCAACACATTAATGGTCCAAATATTTCCCAGGTTATTGAAAAAAAGGCAGAAACACCTGTCTCCCTCTCTGCCCTACATATACAGAAGAAGAAAATAAAGAAATACACTAAAATGGTGTCCTGGACCTAACATGAATCTAGAGCAACACACAATTGATCCGCACTGCTGGAAATCCCCCAGAATAGCTGTGGGAGCCTTCTGTGTGAATGCTGCTGTCTTTTTTGTCAGCCAGTCCACAATAACGCATTGGATTGAGGCAAAGACTGGAAGGGTGACTTTCTCCTTTTCAGAATTCAAAGGGAAAGGTCTTGGACCCTCGCTACCTGAGATTCTCTCTTCGAAGAAACTCAATTTTCACTTTAAAAGGCAGACTGATCTACCACCCTCTCTCTCGTTCCTTTTCTCCTCTGCTCTCCTCCTGTGTCCGCTGAGTTGTTCCCCCAGCCTGGACGAAGGACGATTACACAAATCTGTCACCCAGGAAATCCTGACACTTTATTTCCTCTCAGACAAAGAGCCAGTGATGGGTGATGAGTTTGTAGCTGCTGGGGGATTTGACAGACTCTGGGGGAATAATAAAGCAATTTTAGCCTGCCTGGAAAGTCGGAGGACAGAGAGGGAAAAACACACACGAGGAAGATATAAATCACTCGTGTGATAGCTACAGTTTCTTGGTGGAGAAATGAGACAGTTAAATTGTACAGAGAGACGAGTGGCCTGACCAGAGCGTAGCTGTGGTCTAGAAATTACACAGTGGCCAAATAAAGATGTATCGTAAAGGGTGAACACTCAGATATACAGGTGTTATGTAATTGGTGGGTTAGGGAGCCTTTAACAACCTGTACTGGTATATTTTTACGTCCACCTACTGACACATCATAAAGTGACACAAAGATTCATGGACAGTACATTGAAAAATAGCATAACATATAAAAATGTAACACACTATATTATTTATATACTGCACCAAATATTTATATATGTGCAGGTTGTAAAGTTCAATACACCTATTTTATACTATATGTATACATATATTTCAATGTATGTATATATGTAGTTTTAAATAAAATACACAATATAATTTACATTGTTTCATATTTTTTCACATTGTACAGTTAATTATATAACGTGTTTAATATAAAATGTAGAATTAGAGTTTATTATAGTTAACTTTTCTTTGCAAGTAATTCTTATGTCTGTAGGCAAACACACCATGTAACACAATGAATGTGTGTGTGTGTGTGTGTATGTGTGTGTGTAGAAAATGTGTCTATATCCGTATCTATATACCGGCTGTTCAAGTACGAGTTTCATATCTTGAATTTTAGTGTTGACTTTATACATTCAAATTGAGCTGATTGAATTTGAACAATATGAATATAGAATGGCCACTTGAATTTCCTATTTGAATTTGTGAAGGCTAAAAGGCTTTTAAAAGCTTTTGAAATTGCGCAACCTGAATTGGTCTATTAAACATTTCAAAGCAGGGAATTCTGACCACATAAATTCTGATAGATGGTTTTCAAAGTAAAATATTGAGATTCCAGTCTTCATTTTTGCTTCCATACTCGTGTTATAACATTGTTGAAAGTACCACACTCAGATGGATGACACTGATCTTAGTTACACAACAATACCCAGTCAGCAGCATTTAGTGATGAAATGCCTTTGGAACTAGAAATGACTGGAAATTTATTTTATTCACTGTTATTAGTAAAAAAGAACATCTTTAAAGTCCTTATTGTTTTAATTGAATCATATAGAATCAGCTTAGACTTGCAGTGTGGTTACAAATGGAAATCAACGACTGTGTGTTGAGGTATGTATTGAGTCGTCTGAATCAAACACACATATAAATATATTTAAGCATATTAAATATACAATATATGTTGCATATATTTAAGAAAGTGTATTATAGTTATATATATATTTCATATAAAATTTTAAAATTCAAATGAACAATAATATATACAAAAAATGCAGTGAAGGGTATAAAACTTTGATAGAAAAACATGAAAAGTGCCATATTATTTTAAGCTATTGCTCACTCTACAATTTTCTCTTGGCATACACTGTATTTGGTACAGTGAAGGCGGCAGATGCTGTATTCCTTTGTGGAATAAAACAAGTGAATCATTATGTATTTTTGCAGTTGGGACAGTGAAAGAAAATATTACCGAAACAGCACTTTTGACTCTACATAACAAAACACGGGGTGATTATCATATATCACTGTAGACAAAACAAAACAACATATCTCATTATAGTGCAGCTCTCACCACAGTCTGGCTCTCTGCTGTAGGGAGCATCCAGCAAATGTAAATTGCTTCAGTCAGAGTAGACACCACACAACTTTCTCACTTCGTATTGTAAATCCACAGATACAGAGGTTTTTGGAGATCTGCAGTCTCACGGCGATATTTCACAATGACAGCAGCAACTACTAGCAACCGCCCCAAAGCTTTTCATGTCGCTTTTTTCCTGACATCCCATCCATCATTAACTGTCGCGTAATGAAGTTCCAGTATAAGAAAAGAGTGTCTTTCGTTCCCGCTCATCAATCGACATTACAGAATTTTCAAGTGCAGCTCAAACTGTGCAAATTACCTGCTGAGTGGTATGCGGGGCCATGTGGCGACAGCAGGCTTGTTTGATTACAGAAATTGTGTGCTCTTTATTATGGTAATAGGGTGCCTTTGAAAAACAGCACCTTGTAACCTTTGCACTCCAAGTGCATTAAAATCTTTTGAGATGCTGCTTTAATGGAACAGCAGACTGCATAATCAACTGCAGGTTGACATTTAAAACATGAAAATTGCAAATTGGAGTGCCGTGTGTGTCCACTGGGTAAATGGTGGAAGTGGTGTTTGGTGGTGGCGGATGGGGCCAGCATCTGCTGATAAATGATCATAAGCTGCATCCCGGAGGCAGGATGCCTAAAGTGGTTGTCCCTTTTTTTAGACTGAGGCACTTTAGCTTTATTTGACAGTTCACAGCAAAGAGAGGCAGAAAATGGCGAGAGAACAGAGAGGAGTTCAGCCTCCTCTCATAATAATCTAAAGTGATGCAGCTTCATGGATTAAGAACAGGTTGTGTCCTGATTTCTATGCAATGCAGGTTTGTACTTACAAATTGGAGGACGCAATGGGATATAGCTGGTTTGATTAAGAGTGGTGCAGTGAGTAATACTCACTCACACACACTCACACACACACACACACACACACACACACACACACACACACACACACGTAAACAAACCCAACCTACAATCCCCTTCTCACTCTTACGATTCCACTCTGCTGCGCCTCACCACACAGTGCAGCGCTCAGGTTCAACAACTCCCTCTGTGGGGAACGGGGGAGGCTGCTTCAGCCCAGCCAACCATTGGAAACTCATTATTACAGTACTAAGTGATGGATCATTTCCAAATGATCTCCACGTACACCTCAACAATTAAGCCACCAGCAAGGCAATTACAGATCGGCAATATAGCGGTGGGACACTGATATATTGCCAGGCTTTAACCTTTGGGCTAGCGGACAGATTACACTTATTAAGCCACAGTGTTATTGGACCAATAAAAATCGTTGCGTGGCCATATCAGCCCACATAGCTGCAGAGTGGACATTCTTCTTGCTGGAGGACTGTGCTGGTAGAGGCGCTGGTGAAAGTGGTGTTTGAGGGGAGAGGAGAGGAGGAAATCTCTGCCTGCTGATAACACTGAGCACATCCTTTTCATTCGGGCAACATTTTGTTTTCATACATTTTGTGTGATCTCAGACACATAAAATGACTAAAAAGATTTTTCTCTCGGCTGTTGGTTTACCACTTTGGTCAATATATTCCAACCACTATTTTTGATTTGTCCAAGTCTTTGGTTTATGGCCCAATGCCTGTAAAACTAATGACATTCCCATTAGCCTCAGCTGTACTTTGTGTTTAGTGCTTATTATAAAACGTTAGCAAGCTAAGATAGTGATCATGGTAAACATTATACCTGCCAAATGTCAGCATGTTAGCATTTTCATAAGTGTGAGGAGCTGTTTCAGGTGTCCCTTGTTCCCGAAGTAAAGACCCATTTCATTAACTTATAGACAATCTTATGTGTCACACAGTTGGAATACATCTGCTGCTTGGTATTCAAGCATCTACAGCTGCTGTTAGTAGTGCACTGTTATGTGCACAAGAATCCATCTTGCGAGTCTTAAGGCTATCTAAACACAGTGGTACTGGACCAACGGGCTATAGTCCCCCTGCTACAGAGGTTAGTATAGATGCTGCTATCATCAGTTATATCAGAACTGGAGAGTATTTCTTCATTGAAAGAAGAGCAAAGAACGGCACTGAAGGGTTTTCTTGATGAAAAAGACATTTTTGCTCTTGTCCCGACTGGCTTCAGGAAGAGTTTGACTATGTTATACAGTTTATTGATCTGACTGGTTGATGTTCACCGTGATGGACGGTGATAGACAGATGGTTCATCCAATCTCCTGCCAAGTTGAAAGTGTCTGCCCTTTTCCAAACAGTTTCTTACTGTGACTTCCCAGATGGTTCTGGTTTTAACAAACCATCTGAATTAGATGAATTTTAGATTAATTCAGCAACTTTTGTTCACAAATTCAACAACAAAACATTTAGAATTTGCTAGCTTTAATTCAAGTGGGGCTTCTTCTCCATGAAAATTATGGCCAAAGCTCATGGCTTTTGTAGTATTTAGACCCTTTCCACCATGCAAAACTGAAAGACAAAACCTGACTGTTTAGAGACAAAATTTTAAATAATTAAAACTGGTGGTCATGACGTAAACCTGTAGGTTCGTTGCAATAATTTGAAGTTTTGGTCCAGCCGGATTCTCCGGCCCCTCCCTTGCCGTGACAAAATATGCAAGACTCTGAGACTCCTATTAGGGCTGTAAAACAAATGAGACACAATAATGATTTTATGGGATTGAAACAAACTCAGCACACTGTTTACTTTCCTCCTTTTCTAAGAATTACCTTCTTCTAAACAATCAAAAGTCAAATCAATTTTACATCTCCACAGAAACAAACATAGGGTGCCAAACCATAAGTTACAGTTTATCTACTGTGACACTAACTTGTAGGCTAACTCACATAAAGCTATCAGCTGAAACTCGAGGTGACAGGATGATGGGAAAGAAATCAGTTTAAATTGGGTGGATGAGCAATGAATCTGTGCACACAGTGGAAAAAACCCCACAAGAACAGTGAGTGAACGAATTATGTGCCGATGAAAAAATGAAGAGAAACAGATTGAAAGAGAAAGGATGGAAATAAACTAACAAGTTTTTCCACAGTAATAAGGGCAGATTAATTCAAAGCCACGTGCTGCCACTAAGGTCCTTAATTAACTGCCTCTGTGTAGAGGCGAAGTTATGAGTTTGACAGCAGCTCTTTTTCTCTTTTTTCTTTGTGTCCCTCCTCCTATTTTTCTTCCTACTGATTTCATTAAAACACCCACATGTTCTGTTACATTAAACAACTCGGAATATATATGAAGAATGTAATATTTGAAATATCTAGGGAAAAGATTGGAATGTCAGTTCTTTACACTAAAAAAATAATACCTCTTCTTCTCAGTTGCATCATTGTGCAAAGTGTGTTATACTTAGATAACATTCTCAGGTCTTTTATAGACTCGTAAGACTTTGCAGAGCCAGAAGGAGACATAATTAGACTATTAACACTGTTCATTTTGAAAGACATCATTCTGCAGTTGCTTGTCTGGGTCCATTAACAGTTTCTATAAGAAAATTCCAATCAATTTCTCTGGACTGATCATTAAAGTTTCATTTCACGGACTTCAGGAACATGCATGCCGAACACGAGAGCCATAACTAGAGTGGAGAATAGAGCAAAATGAACCTTCTTGCTCAACAAAAGAAAACTGAAATGTCTTTTTACTGCAAGAATAGTAGAGACCATGTAAGTTAAAAACCAATGGAGCAAGGCATTAGTTTTATTACCGCACTCATTGGAAGCAAGCGCTTGCGTTACACCTATTAATTATTCATCCAAACAAGCTTAAAATACTGCTTATTTGAGTGACATTGACATGTGGCTATTTGATGGGATAATTGAAGATTATAATGTATGACAAGAGTTAACTAAACAACCACATATTTCATTTAGCAGAGACAATAATTAGGATGCATTTTAACAAAGTAAAGGTTACCAAAAATATTGGTTACCAAAGCTAGATTCAATATTATGAGTTATAGCAATTGCACAGGTTAAGCTAAGCAGGAAATGTGTTATGTCATCATTTATTGGTCCACATACTTGCTTACTGGTTAAACAATGAAGTATTAGGTCACTTGTGATGTAAAGTTGTGCTGCAGGGGGCGCTGCAGTAGAATAATGGTTCAAAGAGTACTGGGGTGTGTTATGCTAGTAGTGGCTATTGTAGCTTTGAGCTGCTATCCTCTAGCAGAGATGAGGAGCGAGCTACAGAAGTCTGGTAAGCTCACTTCTCTCTAACTTTCATCTTCAGACTCCGGTTCCAGCCGACGCCGCCTCAGGTGGCATCACCCGAGGACATTTATCAGAGTTTGAGTAGCTCCCTCTGGAGCCACAAAATAACTTTCTTTCACATATGCAGTAGTACTCCCCGAGACCTGTAAACAGACTTTGATGTGCAAAATTGGTGGAGTTTCCCTTTAAGGTGCACACGACATAACCGTGAGCTCCACGCTTCGACTCTCCTCATGTGTCTCTCTCTGCTCTGACTGTCCAATAAAGGGAAAAGTCCACAAAATAAAATGAATTCATTGATAGGATTTATCTTCAGTTAGTTTCTTCAGTTAAACACATTATGAGCTGCCACAGGGTTCCAGTGGTTTGTCATTTGTAACCTCTAAGGAGGCAAACACACATAGATATGTAAACCACACCTATAGCAGGCCTTGTTTAACAAAAAAGCCATATGCTCATGAAAACACACACATACATTTATCATAAATCACATATTGTGATATCAATCCCAGCTAAACTTTGGTTATATGATGACTATTTCACATAATGAATGACAGGAGTGTTGTAGTAGAACGTCTTGCCACTTCAGATTATTTTTGGAGCCTACCAGTGGTGCACATCTAGCTGTCGCTCTGTCTGATAGCGGAGTTAAGAACAGCTGGGTATGGTGGATGTTGATAAAGGATCCTTAACAGGGCGCTATATGTATGAGCTCCAAACTGCTGGTAATCTCAAGGTGTGTTCAGACAGAAAGAGAAAATTTTAGTCAAAATTTGGTTAGAAAGATGACACATCAGTAAGGACCAAGCAAGTCACAGAGACCCCATCAGCGCTAATATTGTGCATATATATATATATAAATATATAGTGTTTAATAAGTTTTATACCACAGTATTGTTTATCAAATGGCTCTGAAAGTGATCCCAGTGATATTGTTCACCACTGTCAGTTATCGTTATTGTTCTTGGTGCGGATGGCCCTTTTGACGCGACTTATCAGGAGTTTGTTATATTACAGTAACATTATATGGCTATTATTAGTATATGTCACACTACTTTTGAATGTCATATATATATATATATATTTTATATAATATATCAACAATTTCTTATCTTAATTAATGTGACCTGGTTTGATCTACAGAATGCTGGTTTATAGAAAACCAACATTTACTTAAAAGTTTGTTGAATTTATTCTTCTGATTGGTTTGACCAAGAGAACTGGTGTCTGCCTGATGAGGCAGCTGGCAACTGGGTAAGGAAGGGAAGCAGATGTTTTATACTAGACCACCAGTAGAGGCCTGTAATTTTTACTTCATGTAAAATGTTTGCAAATGACAATGCATTTTGTCAGTGTTGAATCACTTAGACTGCTGAGCCATTCAGTGAAATACAAAAAGAAGAAGAGAAGACCGTCAGCGCTAAACATCAAAAACCAGAACAAATTTCAAATGATCATTACATGTGAACAGGATAAAATTAATGGAATATTGCCATCCAGACTTTGATAATAGTGCTGTAATCAGGGACATGTCTGGCTTCATTTATAGTTTGAGCAGAAGCAGAGAACTAACTACTCAAGGTCATGCTCTAAGTGAGTGCAAACGTGTGCACTCAAAAGGCTTTTATGCTAACCGGCGTTTTTCTTCGGTTTGAAGAACTTCAGAAACAAACTATACAGCTGCATGAGCCCAACTGTGACGAGAAAAGCACTGAAGGTTTTGTTGTATCTCTTGTTTGCATTGTGTCCGTGTTACTCATGCAGGACTGCTGGACTAGCAAATGTCATTAAGCCGGCAGCAGGAGTGATCAAATATAGCATATACAATACAGGTGAACAAGAATGACTGTACTGTATGTGCACTGACTACAGGTAATACATGCACACATGAAATACAGGAACCTTTTGACTCATGTAGTATTTTGTTGTTTCTCCAGGGAAGCTCTGACATCCCCAAGTTGCCAGATCGTCTATGAAACACAATCTACACACCAACCACACACAAGATACTATTCAAACTAAATCTGTCACCGCAACCTGGCAACCCACAACCCGAGTGTGCCCATTTGGTCTCTGCTCAAGGATGGATAAAAATCTAAATACACCTACAAATGTAAGCACAGTTGGACTTGAGAGTTTCCATTTACTGGAAACCACACATACATATGGACACAGGAAGCAGAGAGAGAGAGAGAGAGCTCATGTGGACGAGCAAAAGAGAGGGAGCGTACGAATGTGGGCACAAGTGTTGACATATTATATAACCTTATTTCATAATGATGCCTAATATATTAACATACACCAGTCCCATGTTGGCTTCATTTGCCGGGGACGGAGGTTGCTGCTTGAACAATGCACATATAACACTTAAACATATATATACTGAAATTGAATTATTTAAAAGACATCTCTGTTGCCATCACAGTACTTCTATTTAGCATTTCAGATTTTAGTGGTGTGTGAAGTAGTGTAAGCAACAGCTGCTCACAACTTAAGAAACATTATTAGTTATAGTGCTTTTTGACTTATAATCCACATTTCTCATTTCCAGTTTGTCGTTTTCCTAAACGTTGTCCAAGCATTGCTTTTAAATCTGAGAACCAGCGCTTCAGCACAAAACCATCTGATCTATTTGTTTAACACCTCGGCTGAGCTGGAAATTACAGTAATAGTTTTGGTCAATCAAGATGTCACAACCATCAGAGGAAAAGAACTGTTGCAAACACAGATAATGAGAGAGCTCCCTGCAGCCCGCTCTGGCTCCGTAGTGGAAGCCAAGCTATTGATTACAGCTCTGTGGGAGAGCATTGATTTTTATCTTAGAGTGAGAGAGTGAGAGGACCGAATCCACTCAGCAGAGGGAGGAAGGGTTCAACTTCAACAGCAAAGGGACAGTGGATGGGAAATAGGGTCAGGCTTGACTAAGTGAGTGAGTAAGCCACTTGCCTTTCCTGAATCATGCACCACTATAGCTCGACTTGTTAGGCTCCTATTTACTGGTCTTTGTCTAATGTATAATGATAATGGCAGCGCTTATTTCTACAAACACTTTTTACTGTTTTCAGAATGGCTTACATTCTCAGTCTCTTTGTGAAGGAAATGTGACTATTCTGTTAGTCTGAGCATGAGTATTCCTTATGTTCAGGTGCAAATGTTTGAAGTAAACATGGTTTTCCAATTTCACTTACAAAAAGTGCATTTATTTTTCACGTGGAACAATGTTTCACATGTGGAACAAGTGTACTTCTTGGCTACACATACTGAGACTTTATGAGCCTGAATTCAAGAGTGGAAACCTTTCCCTATTGTCAAATGTTTTATTTAATGTGCCCGAATTTAAAAGGATTCAGCGCTTTGCACAAGGGCAATACTCTCTGACACTGGAGCTGAGGTATCTGATTTAAAGACTGCCTCTAAACCCCGCTGGCCTCCTGCTCTTAACCAACATAAACAAGATAAAAAAATAAAAAAACATAATGCGCAGCACGTCATGAAGTAACAATGTGTTTTGCCCCAAAAGAAGCACTTTTTGCTCTGACAGATTGTCTCTTTTCAGTGTATCAACCAGAGTAAGTGATGAGTTTGTGAGTGAGCTGCCTAGATGGATGGACTGATGGAGGGAGTGAAGATAGCTGAGAGAAATATTGTCTGATGACCCAGGAGTAGATAAGCACAGCCCAGAGGCTATCAAATGATGACTTCCTGAGCTCCAAACCAACAGCCTGCATGCTGAAGTGGGAAAGAGAGAGAGAGAGAGAGAGAGAGAGAGAGAGGGAGAGAGTAAATGAGGATGCAAAATGAGAGGGCGGATGTCGATGGGAGCCAGCTAACTGGATTAGCATGTGTAATAATACCAGCAAAGGTTAATGTTTACAGATGCAGAGAGGCTAATGCAGGGCAGCGCTCCATAATAGAAAGGACAGGTCAATGGAACTGGTTAATCGTCAAACTAAATGGCTTGTGATTACAGCCTGGGATATTCTGTAATGGATGGGACTGACTCTCAAAGAGCATAACCAGTGAATATGAACATATAGAGGACGATCATTTAACTCACTGCAGACTAACAAAAGCTGTCTGCCTATCAGCGATCAGGACTTTCCAAAGATAACGGTTCACCTCTAGAACTAATCCTCAGTATTTAAGTATTGAACAAAGTTTCGGCAAAAACTTCCTAATTATGTAGTGTAAACTAACCACTAACTTGTGTTTGCTGTTGTTTCTGTGGAAGAAATGGATGATGTGGCTAAAGCTAATTTCATTGACTAGGAAGCTATTACCCATTTCCCTCCTGTGGCTTATATTTTATGTCTCTGGCATTAATGCAATGCTGCTGTAATTACCCAGGCTGCACTGCAACGAGTTGGCTATTTGACAGATGTAACTGAGAGGTGACTACTGTAGCTTAACCAAAGCATAAATAAAAAATGAAAAATAAAAATTTAAAGATGATCTCTTCTAGCCATCAATATATAATGGATCAGTTTGGGTAACAGTTCAACAACAAGCTGTCTGTTGGTGTTAGAGGTATTGGTCACAGAGGTCACAGCAATACAAATAAGACATTTGCTATTTCACCAGTGCCATGATCCATGTCCATTTTTTATTCAGCTCCTGTGTAAACCCACTGTAGGTGGTTAATCCACCATCCTTTTGAGGCTCTAACTGCCAATATGTCTGGAGGATGATGTGGCTCCACTGTGGCTGCAGGAGACAATATGTCCTTCCAGCCAGTGTGCCATGTCCACCAGATGAGCGAAGGGAGCATCTCACTTGTGGTACATGTGCAGCTCTTCTCTCTGATACACTACGTTTATGCACTAGTTCTATTTTTCAGTGTCTCTTCAGTGTGAAATTCACATGTGAATCTATGTAAATGCTTTGTATTTATTGGAAATTGACATGAAATTAATATCTAATGATGTGTTTCATGTCTAATTGACTTTATCTCTGTGTATAAACAGCGAAAGTCATTTTTCTTTTTTTGAACATTTTTTGGGGGCTTTTATTGCCTTTAATCAATAGTGACAGCTGAAGAGGGACAGGAAAGGGGGAGAGAGATAAGGGATGACAGCGAAGGGCCACAGGTCAGAGTCGAACCCATGGCCACTGCCGTAAGGACTCAACCCTGGCATATGGGGCACCAGCTCCACCAGGGAAGCCACCAGGGCACCCCAATTTTTCCAGTTTTTCTTCAAAGTTTGTGAAAAGAGAGAAGAAAAGCTAGTTTTCCTTCTGCTAGTATACAGATAGGCCTACGAAATAAACATAAAATGCTGCATACAGTAAAGACAGGTAAAGTTCAGCCACAGTGACATGTTTCTGTCACCACATTGATCATAAACGTGCTGATGGAGCAACGGTATTTGATTTGTGGTTGACGGCATTCCCTCAAACATCAGCTCCGCCAAGAGGACTCGCTATCAGTCAGTGGCTCGAATTTGCGTGTCAAAGTTCAAGACAATTGAATATTTCACATTTTTTTTCCTGCTCTTTTAAATCCTGTTCTGGAGAGGATCAGTGAGTATTTAGTGGCATCTAGAGGTGAATCTGCAGTAACAGTGGTGGCCGTGAAAAACACAAAAGGCCATTCTGGGCTACTGTAGAAATATGGCAGTTCAACATGGCAGGCTTTAACAAGCCCTGCTCCCTTTGTAGATAAATTGAACATACCTATGAATATCATATTACATTTCTAGCAAATGAGCTTCCTTTGTGTTACCCATTACAAACCAGAAAACAAAACTGCGGAAACTGGAAACTTTGAACGTCTTTAGGATTCGTCCTCTGGTAACCATGAATGCTTTACCTGAATTTAATGGTACATGTAATCCATTCAGTGTTGGTTGAGAGATTTCACTCAACAACTAAAGTATTGGACCAACTGACTAACTGACACTGTCGTCTATAGAGCCCAAAATACCAGAAACTTAAAACAATAATGTTTTAAAATAATCCACAGTACCTCCCTGCTCTCATACCATGTACAGTATCATTCTCACTGACTCTGTAAACAGCCATTAAAGTTAAACTGATCTTATTTTTCATTATCATCAAAGTAATTATTGGGTGTGAAGTTCATTAATTCAGAGACAAAATTTCTTGCTCAAAAGCATCTTTACTTTTAATATATGCAATTACTTTGGCTCTAAGGCAGCCCCTCCATTTCTCAGGCTGTGTGTGAACAAGGCTATTGTTGAACTTAATCAATGTAGCTCGTAGCTTTCAGGAAATGATGGGGGGCGGTCAAGATGAATAGGCCTGACACACTCAATTTAGACCCCATCAGCAAGTCGTAAGTGTTAAACAGTGTGAGAATTATTTCACAGCACTGTCTTCTCGAGTCCAGCTTGTTCATTAGGTGTTTCTGGATCATTTAACCTAAATAATCAGTTTTTCAAGCAAATCACATTAGATCTTGTGGGCACATTAAATCTTCAATTGAGTTATATTTTTTCATCAAATTTCCACTGAGTTTGAGTCTATTTGTCTTTCTTTGGACTGTTTCTTTCCCAGATCGTGACAAGGGGACTTTACGACTGTTTCACTCAATTGTTGCTGGTATAAACAACAACCAGAGAAACACCCATATGTCTGTGTTTTATATCTTTCCACTGGATAATTGGCCCTTGATCTATTGCTCAGTGAAGCATTAGAGTCTAAGATTGAGCTCTTCTTGCTTGCTGGGTGACAATCTTCCCACTAAAGAATCACTTAACAGTTATCAGAGATAAAATCAAATATCTGAGCAAACAAAAGTGACTATAACACACTGGGCAAAGGCTCACAGGCTTGCTTTTGTGCGAGTTTGTAACATTACCTTTGTTCCTTTTGGTTTCAGAAAAAAATGTCAGGAAGAAAGCCTGACTGCAAATGAACGAATAGCTTAGTAGTTGTTCTTATATAACACTCAATAATAAGCAGAAGATTATTCATTTACTATGTAAGAAACTGCTCGATATATCAAATGTTTGTTAATTAACCATTGTCTAATGGTTAGTTCCTAGATGGGGAAGTTAACTTTGGGCAGCTCCAGAAAGGAAACTTATTTTGATATATATAAATATATATTTGGGTTGTTAATGCCTTTTTTTGATAAGACAGGTGAAGATTGACAGGAAGGGGGGGGTAAAGTAAAGTTTGTGGGCTGTAAAAACAAACCAATGAGCTGGACCATAATAAAACAGTCTGTAGTGCTGAGGGGAGCTGCACAGTCAGAGGATAATTCTCTGCAGGTTCATCATTACTGGTGACCCCTTCCACATTGCAGATTGTCATTGTTCATTTAAAAATATGCTAATATAATAATACTGATTACAGCTTTAAAGACTACTGAAGAAATGCTATTTTCACAGGGAAACCTATTTTCCTCATGACACTGAGGCTCATTTCCAGTTAAACTTAAGAAGGAACTCCAGCTATTCCCTTTCCACCTCTCCACATATCTTTCTTTTCTTCTTTCTTTGTGAATGAATACAATCTCAGTTATTCTGCATCATTATGAAGGTGATTTATTGATTTGTTTGCATATTAGCTTCAAGCTAAGGTTATATGGCTCTTACTCTAAGTGTATATTGATATTTGTGGAAATCTTCAGTGAATATATTCATCCCTGTATTATGGAAGCTATTATGCTGATTTCAGAATTGATTGAAAGCTGGTTTTAAAGCAGCAGCCAGTTAACACTGTAATATCAAGCAACCATTTTACACTTCTCCTATTACCGTTTTATTCTATGTATCTTTTGTTACAAGTTGGACATAAGCATGGTTGTATGGACTGTAAAACTCATTTAGGGTTTTATGTAACTTATATAACTCTCATTATAGCCAATATTATTTGGTATATTAAATACAGTCTTCTCCTATGAGTAAAATACATTTGGAACATTTTGTTTATTATTCAGATTCATAGTTAGAGCTCAAAAGCGTGTGTGTGTGTGTGAGAGAGAGAGAGAGAGAGATCTGTGTGTGTGTGTGTGTGTGTGTGTGTGTGTGTGTGTGTTAGCACATACTATTTTATATAGTGCAGTGTGCCAACTCCTGGATGAGGACTGGCAGGAGCTGGCGGGAACAATCCTCCTAATCCTATTAGGGAGAAAGACAAACATGTGAATGTGAATTTTTATCTGCTCATTGTTAGAGCTCCTATTTTAATTAAATACCTCCTTAATATACAATACACCGTGGATTCTGCAATTTCAGATTTAAGACCATTTTTATGAGCTTCACATATTAAATACACCACACACTGTATATTTCCAATATATTCTGTATATATTGAAAATTTAGAAATTACACTTGAAACCAAACAATAGGAAATTGTGTACACAGAGCGTGACAGCACAGGAAGGATGAAATTGCTTTTAGAAGCCTGGCATGGTGACTTAGACAGAAGGAGAAAAAGAAAGAAAGAAAATAAGAAACAAAGACATGAAGTAAGGAAGACTGAAAGAAAGACTGAACGAGAGAAAATAAATAAAGGGAAAAAAAGACACCCATGACAGTAAATTGGTGAGTGAGCGACAGTGTGTGTGTTTCCCACTGAGGCTCGGCGTCAGGCAGCCGGAGTCGCTTGACGGATGGAGCTTTTAATTGACTCCATCGACGTGGGACGAACGTCGGCCAATCATCAGAAGAGCTGATGCAAAACAACCGAGGGCTTTTGTTTCCAACAGAAGGGCCTCCATTAGACCAGATAATAGGCCAAGCTGTTGATATCTCTCTGCCCTCTATCGTGTCTGCTGAAGGTAGACACACTATCTCTCAGACCCATCCAGATGTTTTTCATTTGGCTCGCCTATCATTCCTCTTGATATATCTGCTGCCAGAGTGCTTCAGTTAGGTTTGGCCCTCTTTTCTCATGCATTTCTAGTCATTTGTTTGATAGAGATCATCATCAATGCGGCCACTCTATACCAAGTTAAAGCAACATACTCTGGTGACACTGTGTTTGCACATGTACATATATAAAGCACATAACTTTGCTTTGGATAAAAGAGAATCTGTGACTATCTTTACTAATGTAGCGCTTTCTTTGAATGGAAATTAAAGCAACACTATTATGCCATAAATGATCAAATAATGTTATTCCTTTATTTTATTTTTGTCAGAGATATGCCTTTAATCATACTTTGCCTGTTTAATGAGACTATGAGATCATGAGCGCACTTTGTTAATTTATTTAACACAATGGCAGAAAGTGAGTCATTTAACTTTTTCACAGAGAGACATATCAAAGTTAGCAAAAATAATCAGTGCATTTATCAAACACATGACTACACAGCCTTTTGGGGTTTATGTTTGAGATATAAAGCTTACAGCATTAAATAAAACTGACAATAATATTAGGTGAAGAAATGGTCAAATGACTGTAATGTGAAAGAGGCCGCTCGTATTGACAAACCAACCGATGATCACTCGATAGCACACAGTACTACTGCAGAAATGGAAAGTTGTATTGCTTGTTGCGGCTCCACAGGGAGCTGTGTGGCATCTGATAGATTGCCTCAAGTGATGTCACTAGAGTCAGTGTCGGTTGGGTCTGAAGTTTGAGAATGGAAAAACTAGGCTAGCAGCTCCAACCCTAATGGTAGGCTACATTAGCTGCTAGCGTTACACTAATTTCTATAATGAACATTCGGTGATCGAGTTGGATTGTGGGTAATGTAGGTGCCAGGTATTGAAAAAAATAAAAAAGACAATATCTCTGACTCTGCTGCATCGATTTCCATCCTTTTTTTTGTCCATGACTGCGACATTGTTAGCTGTAGGAGTACAGGGGAGAACAGTGGAGTACTGTTTTAAAGCTACACAGAAATGTGTGTGAGTACATTTGTCTCACCCTTTATGGGAGGATCATTGTCCTGTCCTTCATGGCGACAAGTGTTTAATTACCCTTTTATATAATTTCCCAGTGAATGTCAGGGTTTACATAACAGAGGACTCTGATATTTTAAGTGGGGGACAAGTCTCTCCTGTCCTTCTGCGTCCTGACTCGTTCTCTCTTTCTATCTTGTCGCAGGTCCAGTTTCCAAGTTGCTAGGGCCTCCCACTAGATCCTATTTTTGGTCAGTGGTAATGTTTTTCAAAGGAATCTCTATATTTCTAAGTCTCACAAAAGCACAGCAGCTGATCAGCAACACACCCGAGCTTGCAAATGATGTTGCTATTAAATCAAATGATGCAATTTCACCTGGCAGACCCAGGAGCACAAGACATTACCATACTGTACTACTGTACTGTACTATTGTTTTTACATGTGTCATTCTTATGTATTATTTAATATCACAATTAAAACTGATTTGTAGAACAATGCACAAACTGGTAGAATACTGTGCTACAACAGTTGTTTGGGGTTTTGTGGTTGCTTTGCAATAGCTTGCTGTTGGTTACACACGATTAAGGTGCCTGAAATGGATTGGTAAGTAATTTCACACAGCCCTTCCCATAACAAAAACACAAAAATCTATATTACTTAGCCTTTTCTGTCCCCCAGTCTCCTATCCCATCACACCCAAAAAAGTGCACGCAGTCCTAAAACTGTGTAACACTGTGTTCTGGAGCAAGGAGTTGTTAGTCATATTGACAGGTTCCGCAGCAATGTTGGTCGCCATCAGTGTGTTATTGTACAGGCACTGCAATAATGAATTCACAGAACAGTTTTAGCATGATTGAAATCACATGAGGTTTCTACCTGGGGCGCTTTAGGACTAATTTTTGTGTTACCCTCTGATTACAGGAATTTCAAAGTCTCCCTTACTGATAGTCTGATGAATCACTGCAACATGTGCCACTGGAGCGCTACAAGTCAGGATAAATCTGGGAAAGAATTGGATATATTGGGTATGACATTTAAATCAATGTTACAGAAGACCTTCTGGGTATTTTGTGGGGAAATTACCAAAGGAACAAAGAGAATCATTCTGTTAATAATGTGTAGAGTGAATCATAAGATATGGAAAAGATGTTCAGTATCCATTAAGAATGTGCTAGTGCCAAGTGACAGCGTGTTGAAGTAAGTCTGTACAGAAGTTGGAATCTCAACAAATCTCTGGAGCTTGTCTCCCTTGGCACTGACTGGATCTCTGAAATGTACTGCCTTTATTATTTCCCAGTCAGATGTGCTCGGTTATTGTTGACTGCTAAAATAATGAGAACAATTGTGAATACTTATTAAATTTACATATTATTGTACTTCTAAGGTCAATAATGTGGAAGGACTGGGCATACACAGTGTCTGAGCCAGGAAATCCCGCACGTATACATTCTTAAAAACTGTATGTGATTCAGTGTTTTCTTGTTGTTGTTTAATGTACATAGCAATGACTGATTTTACTGTATGTGTGCTAATAAATCTAGTACACAAATGCAATTATAGCTTTTTGACATTGCCAGGTCATAAGAAATGTAATTTTACAGAATTAACACACCAACAGAAGACAACAGAGAACAGAGCAGAGCAGAGGGAACATTTAAGCCAGCATTATGCAATCACACTCACACAAGAGATGGTGCACAGTCAAGGAATTAGTCCCCCAAATTTATTTATTCATTTCCTTCAAAGAGGCAATTTAACGCATGACTTAATCCATCTTTGTGATGTCGCTGAAATGCCTGCTGCCCTGCGTGACACGAGCCGCATATTTGGGCCACAGATAAATACAAAGAGCCAGAACTATTGGATCGCTGCAAAACAGACAAGAGGAGCAGCAGAGGGAGAGGGAGGAGGAGGAGGAGGAGGAGGAGGAAGGGGTGGGTCGCAGATGCTAAAAGCCTGGCAATCTCTCTTTCAATCTGCAGCTGTATATTGGCCACTTTAAAGACAGACACATTTTTTCTTTGCACATGACCCATGTGTGAGTAAAAATATAAGAGAGTCTGAAACTCGGCAGAGATTTTCTTGTGGGTGCTCAACCTGCACTGATCCACTGGAGGGGTCTGATAGGCCAGACGGGCCAATCAGTCTGCCAAAATCAGAGGAATGTTCATAGCTTATCAGGCCCTGTTGTCACCGGGCCCAGTGGCACGGCTCGCTGTGAGCTGACTGTAATGGGCTGCTAGGACAACTTAGCTGGAAGCAGATTAGCTTGTTGCGGCACCCACTGAGAGGAAAAAGAAACTGGGTTCACACAGATTGTAACGTGCACTGGTGAGCCGAGCATCTGCGGGGTATTACATGAAGGTTAAATAAAAAACAGAAACTACACAGGCGCCATGCTCCTCAGTTCAGTGGCAGAAATCCTGTTATTGTAGCTGTACAGGCATGCAAATAGGATTATATCAGTCTGATAACATAAAATGTAACTAATAATTTCAGCACTGGTTTGTCATCACAGCAGCACACAAAATCTTCGCCTCATCATTTGTCACAATCATAAGGACATTTTTACAATTACTGTGTTCATATAGACGATGACAGAGGTGATGATGACGATAATGATGATGGCTGTGATTGCGGTGATAAAATATTTCAGACCCATGCTGGCTCATCAGCACATTCATTTAATCCTCCTCCTCCTCCTCCTCCTCCTCCTCTTCCTCTTCCTCCTCCGGTTGAACCAGGCCGAGCAAAAAAAGCAGGATCTCACGGAGAAACAGTAGCAGCAGCTGCAACATTAAGTAAACACCGGCGGATGTGCGTCGTGTTTACGAGCCTTCCCAAATTACACCACTCCGCCACCACAAACACCCACACACTGTCTCTCTTTCTGATCCCCCCCTCTCTCCGCTAACCACCGGAGGACAAGAAGGAGAGCGATGTTTTGTAGAAGTTTGGTCTGAACATCCTCCTTGTTAATGACCAAATAAAATGTTTGTGCACTTCAAGCTCCCTGGGACTGCTTGTCCGCTAAAGCCCATTTCGGGACACTGTTCGACTGCTCAGATGACCCAATTATGCACAACAATTATGCATGAGAACACCTTGTGAATTAACTCCAGTGCCATCTGCGATGACAGAACCAGTTTTACGAGCGTGTGTAGGGAAAAGCCTCTATACTTTGAGCTTAATTATTTTCTGTGACACCCCTCCCCCCCACATTTTTACTAGACCTACAGGAACAGGCTGTAAACTTTTCATTGCTCTTCATTAGCAGATTTTTGCAGAGAGTGAATGTCGATGTTTTCTTCAATTAGACGAGGCTATCAAATTTAGTTATTTGACTCTTCAGATTCTCCTCATCTCTCATTTCAACTCCAAATGGCCATCATGGAAATGGTGTCTTTTTGCACGAAACAAGCTGTGCAATTAGTTCATCAAATTGGTTCTGAGAACAATGAAATCATGTCAAATAATAGAGGAGCATCAGTGATCCTTAAGTTGTTTTAAATTCTAGTTGCAATACAAACGCAATATAAGTATATATTCATATTGCTCTGTCGCAGAAAATTACATGCATCACAAATTATGACAATTATTATAAAAACAACATTTAAAATCTGGAATGAGTCTCATGAAAATGTTATTAGTCATGCCTTTGCCCTAGAAAGCACTAAATCCCTTGGGATTTGGCATATTTTGCCAAATTATATAATGTCCTAATAATAATGACGCTAATGCCCTCATTATGTTCTTATCGTCTACTTATGGTGTGTTATAATCCCTTATCACCTCAAGCCAAGTGTTACTGATGTGTTCATTAGTTCGTCGCTTAATTTGACCTCGAAGACCAGACAGAATGAAGATCCATGAGCTGAAATGACTGTATTAATAACTGATTGATCCACTGCAGTTATTTTTTCCTTCCTGAGCCTCAAGGACAGTAGCAGCAGACAGCTCGTTTCTTCATAACAGCTCTCTTTTCCTTAGCTCTCTAATGAATTCTCAAAGTCTTTGTCATCGCTGCAGCCCTCGCTGAAAACCTCCTCGCCACATCTCCCCAGCGGACCAGTAAAGTCAGCAGTGAGGAATGCACATGGCAGCCAGGTTGATCTCCTTCCTCTCTGCACAGTAAAAATTTAATGGATCCAAACACGCCATCCATCCATTTCAGCAACTGAGGAGCAAGCAAATTGCAATCACCCTCTCTGTGCCTTGCTCTCCGAAGAGACTGGAAAGCTACAGCGAAACACACTTTCATCTCACCGTCATGACACACAAAACCACACACAGGCTTCATAAAACCTGTGCTCTCCGTGCACAACAGATAACTGTAACCTGATTTAATGTAGCTTGTGGCACATTGCCACCTGCCTCCCCTAAAATGTTGTACGTGTTGGACTAGATCACAAGACAGGAAAAACACACAGTAGCGAGACTAAATGCTTTTGTATCTGCTGTGAGCTGAAAAAAAGGATTCAGAAAAGAACAAGTATTTTGACAGAAAAGTTGGAGGCAATTTCTTGTAACCGGTAGTAGACATGACTCAGGGGTCTGCAGTGAATTGTTAATATCTCAGCTCACTCTGCATCCCATCTGCTGGTGCCTCCCTGTTGCCCTGGAAAGATGGTCTCATGTTCATTTTGGATCACTAAGTTACAGGATCAATTTTGCAGGGAGAATATCACAGGAATCACTAGACACTGGCTTAACAAACATTTATAGCTTGTGGTCGGGTGGATTGATGTGTTCTTCCGAAGCAACATTACACTCATGACTCTCCAAAGGCTGATGGAAGTTTGTAATATATATTTCCTTCCACTAATGTCTCCCTTGACTGACTAAACGTCACAGGAGGAGAAGAGAGAATGAGGCAAGAACTACACTGAAGCACTTCCACAGGCACTCTTTCCTCAAATCCCTTCCAGCTGTATTAACAGCAGCACAGTTCAGTAACAGTGATGGGCTAAGTAAGCAGTTCTTAGAGCCGGCTGATTGCTTGTCGATCCATTGCGGTCCACGGGAGACTGCTTCTCTCCCAGGAGAACGATGGTGTTTATGAAAATGTATAGCGTGCTTCTCCTTTGTTAGGAAGTTCATTTACATGTCAGCTGAAAGGAGAACTTTCAAAAGCCATTACAATGCTAAATGTGGACATATAATGTGTCGTGAGAGCGGGTCAAGGGGAAAGTATTTGCCGCGAATGTAAAGCATTTTCTACAGTCCTCATCCATCATGTTTCACAAAGAGGGGATTCTCTGAAGGTATTCATTGCAAAAACTGTCAGGCAGACGGGCGAACTGCACCCAGCAGGACCGAACAAAGGCAGGGGGTAATACAGAAACAGAAGAAAAGGAAGAAAAAGTAGAGTAATACACCACCTGAGCATTCCACCAATCACCAGGCTGCCTGCTAAGTCACATCATCTCTCTGATGCCTTTTCAATGTCACACTTCATGCTTTCGCACATTCCTCGCCTTCTAAAGCCAGCGTTATGTCTGTCAAACATGCACAAAGTGGTGATTCAGTCGCTGTGTAGAACTGCTCATTTACATCGGCATGGCATCCATTGCACTGTTGTGAATAGACACTATAATAAAGGGGATCTTTGCAAATTACAGGTAACATTTAGCATCAAGTGTGAATGTGAATAACTGGTTACCAAGCTGGAGGAGAGGACACCAAAGCTTTATTATGCACGTAGCCTCTGTAGCTGCACCTCCTCATAAAAGTAACCACATGTTTAGCTACAGCAACATACATATATAAAGTGTTTCTGATGCCAGCGGAAAGTAAAGCCTATAGCAACTTGAACAAAGGCTCAGTAATGATCTCCCCTCCATGCACTGTGCTCCATTTTATGCCACTTTATGCTTATACTTAACTATATTTCAGGGGCATATCTTGCATTTTTTACTCCACTACATTAGTTTGACAGCTAAAGTTGGGCTACTTGTTACATTGCAGATCAATATTTTAATGAACCAGTGTGTAGGATTAAGTAGCATCTTGCGGTGAAGTTGATTACAGCAAGCGTAGGAGAAAGTACAGTGGCCGCGAAACTCTAGAGCCAGTGTTTGACTTGTCTGTTCTGGCCTACTTTACAAATATGGCAGACTCTGTATAAGTGGACCTCCTCCCTCTGCAGATAAAAACAGCTCATTATAAGGTAACGAAAACACAAGAAATCTTATTTTCAGGTGATTATACCCTAATGAAAACCTGAATATTCCATTTCTGCTAAATGTTACACACTGGACCTTTAAATACAATACACAGGGTAGGAAATATCATACACCTTGGTCAGCTACAACATCCAAATAGTTCCTGATGAGTCAGTAATAATAATTAATCATAACACTATGTTGTCCTAGGAATTTAGAATTGTATTTTAGCGCCTGACTCAGATTATGTAAAGCTGGGTTTGTATTTTGTTAGAAACTCGACTGTTGGTTGGATCAGCTGCACAGTATGACACTTCAGAGCGGGTTTATCAGGCGCATAACGGAAGAGAAAAAGCTTCTTTTTAATTTCTGCTCCAATGTCAGCCTACAGCTGTTCACACCACTAGACTCAGGTCTATTTTGGAAATGCTGTAGACGGTGACATCTAAATGCATTTGTTATTAATGATTAAATTTACATTTGTTGTTGTGAATCATAATTGTTAATTGTACACGCAACAAACATTTATACTTTCTTTTCTTTTGAGTTCGTAAAATAAAATCATTTCTGTTACTACAGAGTTATTACTGTTATTACAGAGTGTCCCTAACCCTGTCTGTCTGGTGATCGAGCAGGTAATGTTGATATTAAAATATTGATAAGCGAATACTACACTAGAGTGTTTTTGTATGCGCCATTCACCATAAACACGTATGAAGTGTATGATGACATTATTATGTCGCTGTATATCACAAAGTGCAAGGAAGCATGTACAAACAATTACTGTGGGGTATAATTAAAGCACTATCTGCCCTGACAATGTACAAAATATCTATCTTAAGTGCGGTGGTGGTGCTATTAAGGGGTGAAAACAGACGATTAACTATAAATAAATTCCTATATATGTTTGGACCACCATACACCATTCGGCTATAATACCAGATTTTGCTGTAATGCCATTGGACTGCAGTGCTGGTCAAAGCATTTATTGTCTTACACGTACAATGAGACTTCTGGAGAGCTGGAAATGGTGTTTTGTCTCCACTGAAATAAATTGAGGCTCTAATGGTGCCTATGTTGCTCTTATTTAACAATCCTCGTTTTTCTCTTAAAACAGACTCAGCCTTGAGCTCTTTCACAAAAACATCTGCATTCTTGTATTATTTCTGACAGTTAGCTCTGTAATGGCTTGACTCAATGCGCTGTTCATTAGCTATCCCACTGATCACAAGTGCTCAAATGTCTCTGGTCTCTGGCAGGAACCCTGCTGCTATGATGGACTCCTGAGTTGGAAACCTTAAAACTGACAGATTATTTAATATTTTATAAGAGGATTCAGATTTGTCAGTTTATTGAATATCCAAATTGCCTGTGCTGCAGGAACCCATATTACACAGGCTGTTACAGTGATATTGAGAGTATTATACTTACAGTAGTCGATGGGTGATTATGTCACACTCGACAGGGCACAATTGAATGTAGCCCACTTCTGCTGTTTATATGTTGATTCGAAGGGAAAGGCTTATCTGTGTGTGTTTGTGTCTTCGCATTTGCGGCAGTCTCAGCCAGACTCACTGTCTCCTCTTTCACTTTCCCTCTCACTGTTTCTCTGTCTCTCTCGCCCTCAGAGGACTCGGTTGTTCCAATCAGAGAACGGAGCGGTGCTGGATCCTAAAGCCCCAAACCTGATGGGATTTACAGTCTCAACACAATCACCCTGCACGGGGCTGCTGCCTTAATAACTCTCTTATTTCCCTCCATTTCTGCTGTCTCTCTCTGTAACGCTGGCTAATTCCAAAATACGTTCAGTCATGGATGAAGTATATTTTTTGGAGACGGGTAGCAGCACGAATACCCCTGCAGGTACTGAGTTTAAAGACAACATCAAATGCGTGGATAGTCAGGCGAGCACAGCTGATTCCAAACGCTCACACTCAACACACACACACTGCAAAGCACACACTGACACGCTCCCCCCAATCCTCATCAGCCACACAGCTGTGTGATTTGATAAAATACTTGGCAGGACCCTGTGGCTGACCTTTCCAACAGTGCTTAACACTGCTGCTCTATGAGGAACCTGCAGCACGTAACCAGGCAACGCTGCCTCTGATGAGATCTGAGGTCTGACCATTGAGTCTCTCACAAGCTTGTGTGTGTGTGTGTGTGTGTGTGTGTGTGTGTGTGTGTGTGTGTGTGTGTGTGTGATGTTTCTGTTTTGGTGAATTGTGGAAGGTCCCTGCTGGGGATTGGGGCCCTTTGAGGCTTCAGAAACAGCCTGCATAGGCCCAAATGATTTTATCTCCTGTCCTCATATTAGCACAGATGGAACTTTTCACAGTTTGGTCAAGTTTTTGCAGAACTAAAGAGGCGATGTTGTTGCAGCTTTAAATGTCTCCATGTGTATGATTGTAGGGTTTTGATTTTTTTTATCTTTGATGTTGTAAAAAAACAGGCTGATTGGCCAAATAAATTCAGGTCCCAGTGCTTCCCTTTTTCAAGCTGAACTTTCCACCCCTCTGATAATCTTGCCAAGTTTTCTTTTACCCACGGACAACAAGGCCCACCCTCTCATCATCTCTATATTTTTAAGAGCTTTACAGTTTCCCAAACTTGGTGAAGAAGGAAAGGATTAGAGGGAGACGGCAAGGGGGAAAATCCAGGGGAGAAAGATGGAGAGTCAGACAGTTGGACAGAGGCAGATCATTTCAGTTCCCCCTTAAACGTTAATACCAATACCTATACAGTGAGTGATGCAGGCAATGTTTTTCAGTTTTAAAACTCTTAAAATGAATTCAGCTAGATGGTAATGCAGTGCCAGCTGGAGGCATTAATCTTCTTTAGCACCAGAATATTACTTCCATATTACATGAGTACATTTGAAATAGCAGCCTGTGGGAATTTGTCATATTTATAACTTCTTGCTTTTATACATACTTTAGCTATTTCACACAAACAGTCTGAAGCCATGACCCACAATCGCTGAAGGAGATGTATTACGAATCAACACAGTCATCTACAGTAGGCTTTGGCCCCAGACAATTACAGTCGGTGACACTGTGTGTGGGTGGACGATCATGTCGTGATATGCTGTCTGCAGTGTGGGACGTGCTGTTATGACAGAGGCATTGAGGGGAGACACAAAATGTGAGTGACAAAATCTGCTCTCGACCTGATGATGACTACAAGTGCGATGTCTCATGCAGAGGTATTATTTGTTCTGCAGGACACTTCAGCCTGAGTGTGTGTGGGTTAGTACGTACACATGCATATGATCCACAGCTTTTAGAAAATACTGCCAAAAAACTCTTGTTTTGTCTATATTCAACTGTTCCGTTGGGAGTTTTTGGCTGCATTACCCAGGAGGTTTATTCATATTCCTATGGGGATGGAAGCCACTTGCAGTGAAAACACGCAAACCTACAATTTTTTGAATTACCTTGATTGCAAACTGACATTAAAAACAGATATGAAAGTGGACAAAAAAGCACAAGCATCTCTATACTGTAATGGCTTGTGATAGCAAATAACTATAACAACATTTTGCACAACAGTTCTATCTCCTACTGAAGGCTTCGGTTAACACACTGCTTTATTTACTATTTACACTGACACACTGGCTGTTGGCTGTGGAGATATCAGAGCCATAAAAAAAATCCCACAGATTGTATTTGTAATTAGCACTTGACTGCAGATCATATTTACAACTAATTTAATATGCAGTGAATGCAGCATACAGCAGGCAGGATCTGCTTCCACATGCTAAGACCCCTCAGACACCATCTCTTCTGAATTTCAAACAAAGAGAACTCAAGCCAACTCATTGGTTTTACTAATGTTATACGCATTCATTACACTCTCTGACCAAATTACCTGTAAGGCCCAAGGACCAGTATGTAGATTATCACTGACTGTGTTTCCATCAGGAGACCTGCAATTGAAATGTGCACAATGAAGATGAGAAATATGAAAAGTCTTTGGCAATTAGATTTAATCGTATATAAAGGGGTTGGTGAAGCCGTGTTTAGTATAGGAAACCCCCTGATGGAGTCTAGACACTGATGGTGGTGATGATGAAGGGATGAAGAGAATGGCTGAAGATCTGGATGTGATGAGAAGTGGACTTTTGATGAGCTCAGCCTGGGCGCTGGATATGATGAACCGGAAGTGAATGGGGTGGAAGAGGGTCGCAACGATTTCGCACAATCATCATAACCAAATTTAGAGTCAGTCAGGAAAAGAAAATGCAAATGAATGCTTGTTTCTATCCACTACCAATTATTAGTTTCATCTCAAGATCATGCAGAAGCAGTAGGCGCCGCCAATTCTCTAGCAGGAAAAACCTGAAGAAGCGGATGCAACAAGATGACGTCCAAGAGCACCAGACAAACCGAAAAAGGTAAAAAGCAATGCAGAAAACATTATGGAAATATGACATTTGAGTAAGAACACTTGGGTGACAAGCTTTCCCAGCTGTGCAGAAACGCAGTCACTTCCTCTACCCTGCCTGCTGACTGCCGCCCCAGCTGTAGGAGAACAGTGCCCCTCAGGGCTGCTGCAGGCTTTCCATCAACCCCATCAGCCCTTCCCCCTCATGCCTTCCACAGTCTCCGGCTGCCTATCCTCAGCGGCACATTATCCCCAGCAAACCTGGCTGCTCAGGCACATAAGCATCTTCCTCCATTCCTCCTCCTAGTGGGCAAGTGGATGGTAAAGCATTCCTGTTACATTTAGGTAAATTTAAATATCAAAACTGCTTAACTTTTGTCATGCCTTGAACACACAGTATGTTGTAATATATATATAAAAATGTTTTGTCGACAATGGGAGCAAAATGTGGCCTCCTCCCTCCTCTCCTACCCAGTGTGAATGCTTTATATAATCTATAAAAACAAATGACACTTTAACATGTTGGTGATATTAGCCATGATGAAGAGTAAACAAGACATTTGTCTGTTATTCACACAGCCACCCAGCCTAGCAGACCAGTGTTCCCTTAGCGTTTAGCTCCTCATACTTGTCTGCTGGACCTATGACGTCACTTTTCAGTGTACTTGTTAACAGTCTGTTAACCTATGACAATAATGCAGTTTTCTTCTGTCTGTGAGTAGGTCAGACTGAAGTGAAAGTGAAAAGAGTCGATCAAAACTTTGAGTTGCAGGCCATAAACCAAAACAATGATCTGAAAGAAACAGTAGAACTGAGGCAAACAGAGTTGGGGGATGATTCTCTGGGTTTATCACAACAGACAACCCCTTTCACAATACATTTTTTGTACTTTTTTTTAACAAGTTCCACTGTTAATATAAAAATATTGATTATTTCAGCTTTAAAGTAATTCAAAATCTACAACACTCCTTGAAGCCCTATAGTACCTGAATCCTTAACCTTGTATTGTTCCGGCTCTGGCTGGCCTCCATCTCCAATAGCAAGGCTGTGCACAGAGAGTTCACTCATTAACTCTTCTGGCTCATACTCTGTTTTGGAAACAAATCCTCAACTTATTGCATTTTCAGCTGCTCAAACACGGATAATGATGCTCTGAGTAAGTGGCCTTAATTAATGCCCATTTAAATAATGCCAAGTTATAACAAGTAGATGGCAAAGTAACGGTGTCACATGCACACACTTCATTTATGATAATGTGCATTTTAAGAAGCCAAAAAGAATGACAAAAATGTTATTCATTATGCATTCATTCTTAGGGTAGCCCAACAAATTGAATGCAAATGTCTGTGCCCTTGCAGGTTGACAAATGCCAACCAAGAATAGATGTGATACAACAGCAAGTGGCTGAAGGAGACCAGACTCACTATTTAAGGCTTGTTTCCATGGCAAGTAACTCCACAATGCTGTACAAAATTAGCACTTCCTTAGTACTGGCAATAGATGGAGGTAGCTGAGGTGACAATAGTCGCACCAGTAAATGACAGTGAATTTTATGTGTTAACCCAGCATCGTCTTGATTTTCACCAATATTGGACATCTAGGTGATAGTAATTCACATCCAACACCAACGTTCAATCCAAAAGCGAATCGTTGTGTGCTCTCCATGCTGTGAGGCAAAGAGTTAGGCCACAGAGGTCAGGTAGTGGACAGGCATGTAATACATTTGAGTCTTTGTCACATCACTCTAATTAACGTTTTCCTTTTTCCTTTTTTTGTACTGTAACCACAATCTTTCTCCAACGTTACCCATATAAACAAGACCTTTTAAAACGTTGGCATTAGAGGTCTTTCAGTCATCAAATATTGACGTTTTTATTTGAACATAGGGGTGGTCAAAGCTACTTGAAGCTTGGTGATGTAGTGTAGTGATTTGCAGGCAATGCGGTGGCTTATTTTTCTTTGTGGCGTGGGTCCTAAATTTGATGCGAAGAGGAAAATCTATATGGTGTTTATGGTCACTTGAAAAAGCAGGGGTGTATAAAATTGGAAGGTCTGATAGAGATAATAATTTTGGTTTCTGTGGTTGTCTCAGCCCCCTTAAAGGTCAGCACTGTCACGATAAGTTTGGAATTGGTCAAGAGCGTAAATTTGTGGGTCAGTGTTACGCAAAGTAGAACTCCATGTGAAAGCCCCTGGTGAATTGTCTTCTGTCTTGTTCGCTTTTATTTTAGTTGTAATGCCATAAGGCTAAATAGTCAAACACAAAAATACAAGGCCACTGTATGTGTTCTATTGGGGAAATTCTTCTTTTCACTCTTTTTTTATTCTTACACACACAGGCTGAAATACACACTTCACACTTATGGACATGCAACAGGGAGAAAGATGGTGGAGTGATGGGCTCGCCACGTTAGCGTCGCCCATGAGCAGTTTCTTGGGGTTCTCCAGCTACCAGTGCACACTCCATATTTTGGACTGTTGGATTTGAACCGGCGCCCCTCCGGTTCCCAAACCAAGTCCCTACACACTGAGCTACTGCCGCCCTAAATGAAGATAGACTGCCTATTGCCTTTTTAATTCCCTTTTTCGCTTTTTTGGCGACGAGGATTCCTTCTCCTGTGGCTCGGCATGAGTATGATCCTCCATTATTAACTAAAGTGCAGTGCAGACTTTCAAATGTGCCGGGGCAGTGACAAGTGCCTCTCACTGATCTCCTTCTCCATTATAGCTGGTTTCAGTCACGTGGCGCTGGCTCTGAACGAAAACGCATTCTGGATTAGCTAGACAGGTAGGCTAGTGCTTTATGTCCCTCTCGGAGATTATAGTTTTTCAAAATGGCGGAATGACATGGAAGCCTCCATGGACTTGCCCGTCCAATGTATATACAGATAAGAAATTCTTCGTTTATGAGGATAAGTCAGATCATTGGCAGAGGTAATTTTACACCAATGAGGACACATTTATGAATGAAGACATTTTAGCTAATAAAATACTTAAAACACTACACAATGTCCCTTTAAAGGCAAAAACAGGCATCACTAGTCCTAACCATGGCAACTTCATACATTCATGTTTTTAGAATATTTCTCACACATTTGTCTTCGACAAGTGAATAAACTCATACAGGAAGAAAACATCCAGTCCACACATGTTCTGGAGTGTTTAATGTAGCTGTAAAACCTCAGATAAACCACATTCAAGAAAAAATCTAACCTGAAAAAACCCCTCTTCATTTGACCCAATTTGTGCTTGTGATCTGCCACAATTCTCTCCCTGATCCACCTGTACTCATGCTTTTAACACCTCTCTCCTTTTTCCAGTTGCAGATGTCCTCTGGGCAAATTATAAAACCAAATGAGGGCCAGAGGAGTACTCATCTAAATTCTCTCCTCTTGATTGCAGCAGCCTGATGCATAAGCAGAGTGACTTAGAAATGAATGAGGCTGAACTGTGTGTTTGGTAGAAGAACCACCTCTTTCTCATCTTTTGAAAGCACACAGACACAAAGTCCTCAAAGTCAAATTTACACTTACAAGTGCTATCAAGGTTTTTGACACTTCTTTAAAAATTTACAAGTTTTGCAGAAAACCTTTCGCCCCCGCTTCCTCTCTGAAATGGTCCTGCCTCAGGTTTTTGCCCCCGCCTTGGAGGGAGTCTCTGCAGGGCACTGGTTTACAGGAAGGAGTGACACAATCAATTTGCAGAGCAACTGACACAATCAGCGCCTACATAAATCATATCAGCACAGCCAGGCCCCCAGGCGCCTGCTGAGGTGACAGTTTCATGGCTCACCTCCAGAATACTACCTGCCAATCAGCAGAGAGTGACAGATACCAGAGAGCAGGTACTCGACACTGTCACACTGATAGCACAGGTTGTGAGGATTATTTTCAAAACGAAAACTGTAATGATTTACAGATCACCTGCCCACCCCTGCAATCAGAGCATTGGATTACTACTGTACATGATCAGAATGATAATCTGATGTCCTTCACTTGGTGGAGCTTTTTTCAAGAGATTTTCATGAAATCGAACTCTGTCTTTAAGCTATAGCCATTAAATGTGTCTACATCATGTAATTACCTCTCCATATAGTAGTCTTCATTGTTAGTGGCGGAGTCTGCCATTCCCATGTGAGATGCAGATTTCCTTCCTATGGAGAGATGCATGTAGGCAATCCAACATTACTGCTTGTGATTTTATCTTGTTGATACCAGCCTCATTCACTGGTGATTCTCCTACAGCCTAATCTGAAAACTTGGTCTCAAATCTTTGCATCTAAAAGATTTATGACTAGATAAGCAATAATCAAAATTAAAGGTCTGAAAAAAATATCCTCAATTGTTTATAGAGTTTAAAACAAAAAAACTGAGGTAATCTGCTTCATCATGACTGTGTGGGTCTGGTTTGATCAGACCTGACTGACAGTAGTGACAATATAAGCGAAGAACCCACAATTGTCATCAGATTTTGATTCAAATGTTGCTAAACTCTGATCGGTGCACAGAAATACATATATGTCTTTATTCCTTGCCCACTTCAAACCAGTGAAAAGAACTCAGACCAAGTGTGAACCTATTACCATGTCACCCATTGGTTTGTGGAGTCCCGTTTTGAAGCCTCAAGTTTGACATTATGATCGTTGCCATGATAGTTTGTCAAAAACAGTAGAGGCGACATACTGCGAGTTCAGCTGTTCTCATTGGCTGTACAGTTTCGACTCATCTGCAAACAATGGAGGCTAACCTAGTTGACCTTTAAGTCACTGCTAATGCAAACTGAACATTTCCTACTGCTGCTAGTTCCCATTAAAAGCATTTAACTGGTTAATAATGAGGTTGCTTTGAATGTGCAGTAGTCACAGGTATTATTGTTGCAGAGACTAAAATTTTGAAGGACCATAACTTTAAGTACTGTATCTTTAATTTGAATACACCAATGTCGAATGTTCAGACTACTCCACTATTGCAGGATGCTACATCAAATGACTCAATGAATCATGACCATAAAATGAATATTCAGATTGTGGTGGACGTACTGTAACCTAACCCCCTTTGACTCTTTGCAGGCGAGCTCATACATTTCAAGAAGTCAAGGAGGGTGGTGAAGGTGGACTTTTCCTGTGTGTATCTACCACCATGAAGGCTCTGCATGCTGTTCTGAGTGACTAACTGAGACAAGCCTCAGCACCCACTGGAACAGCACTTTTATGACTCTCCTTCAGGCCACAAGCCTTCACTCAGTTCCTTCAGTTCTGAGGACCAACTTAAAAAAAGATTTGAGTTTGAAGCACAAGCCATGATATGCAGTAGTAATTATATTTCTACTTTGAGCAGCCCTCACTGACAATGGGACTGCTTAAAATTCAAGACAATCTTAGTAATGTAACTGCAAGTTTTATTTGTGCTTTTATCCCCCTTATATACCTTGGTTAGAACAAACTGTCTTCTTTTCTTATATGTAAGCAGATGCTATTTATAGACCAGACACATGACTGACATTTGAAGAATTGCAAGAACATCTTCTTTTACATTTTCACAATAAAAAGGATGTTGGAATTACTTTGAACTATCCAGGTGTGTAAACAATAGTGCCACTCAAAAGACTGTACATTGTGTTATTTTTAAGATCATTTGCAAGAGATTCAGTTGTAGGAGAGTCTTTTACTTGAGTACCAAAATGTAGAAATACTCAATTACAGGCAAGCCTCAGATTAAAAATATTACTTTTATAGTAAAATCTGAAAAGGAACTAGTGAATAAAAAGTAAAAAAAGTTAAAAGTAGGGTAGAAAGTAAAGCGCAGTATTTCCCTAGTGGAGTGGAAATGAACAAAGTAAAGCACATTTTCTCTTTTAAATATAACCCTGTTCCTGACAACGTCATGCCACTCATGCTTATCACATCTGTTCTCTAAGTAAGCGAGGTTGCTTACCAGCTATACTTTGTCAGTACAGTCTGTAACGTAGCAGATTGAAAGGGAAGTACAAAGCCTTGTTTTGATCAGCTCCTGTTTGCCCTGTTTATGCCCCAGCGTTTTAACCCTTCATTAATTAACATGGCTTTTATGTGAAACATTTGTTGTGTTGTTGAACTCGCAGCTTGCAGCTCCACTCTCATTCATGGACTCCTGTTATGTTCCACTTGAAGGCAGCTGAGTTACATTGCGACACCTAGTGGTAAGATTTGGTATTTGGCTTAATAGCAAATCGGTTTGAAAATGTTTACATCGGTTCAACCAAAACGCTTACATTAAAGATGCAACGTGTGCAGACTTTTTGCTACACCTGCAGCACACGTTTGGCTCAGAATAGTGTGCTGGACATGGGGAGTTGGGGTGCAGCAACCGCTGAGACCGGCAATTATCAAAACCATTAATTGATTTAAAAAATGGATGTGATGCAGACTCGCAGTACAGAGAGAGAGAGACAGCTCATGTGAATGAGTAAGAGAGAGAAAACGTGGACAGAAGTGTGGACGTGATAAAAACCGATGTTACTCTTCCATTCTGTGGTTAATCAGTTAAATGTATGAACTGTTCTTCAGACTTGAGTCTCCGCTAACAGTGACAGACATCTGTATTATATAAGCTAGTCTCACTGCACTGCATTATTATAAACTATTATGATGTGAGTGTCAAAACAAGATGGTGAGCTTTCATTTTTGGATTGTGTGGGATTGTTTCTTCAATTTTTGGACCAGCACAATGATGTGAAACTGCAACTTTTTACCACTTTTGTGTAATATGAGTAAGTTTACAGAGACCACATTAGGCTGTCAGGGATAAAGTTAAACGCAACCTGTCACACCCCTGTCATTCAGTCTGCTGTTTCAATCTCTCTTGTTAGACACTACAGACACTTAATGACCCATTTCTGTGTAAAACATAAATAGCAGACAATTCCGTCTTCATAATATGTACTGCTCTCGCACCTGGTGTAGCCAGATTCATTGATTATAATTGCAGTGCGGTGTCCCAGCACTCGCTCCGCATACGTTGCTTGTTCAATGTATACTGCCGTAACACTCAGGCCAGTTGAACGAGGCTTACTTTCCACCACTGATGAGACTTGCTTTTCAGGCATTGCATGCACTATGTAGCAGTATGATTACAGAATGTGAGGAGTAAGTAGCTAATTCACATCAAATCAACTCTACAGCGACCAACACAAGCCAGCGCATCAGTTGGAGTGAAAATTTTGCGGCACTCCTTCGAGACACCAGCCTGCCAATCAACCTGCTCCCAGGTAATGCATCTGTGCTTGTGCACGCGCACACGCACGCACACACACACACACACACACACTCACAGACACAGATACATTCTCACCTGCCAGTCTATTGTGACAGACAGGTTCGAAACACCCTCCCTGTCACAGCAGAGGCAGCAGCACATGTAGATAGCAGCGGGAGTGAGGATGGTCTGAAACAATTGGGACAATTTCTTTGTCCTCAGTAGCCCCCCGTGATGATTACAATGTTTTACAAAATGGCTGAGAACCAGAGAGAAACAGTGTGGGCCATCACATCTGTTTCATGCTGCTGCAGAGTGCTGTCGCTGTAGGACTTTGCTCACAGATACCCTATGGAGAATGTTGTCAGCATAAACACAATGCATTATTTATGTTCAAGCACCCTCTGAGACACGCATTCTGATTGCTATAGACAATAGCTGGGTTTCCATCCAAGTAGTTTATGTAACAAATTATAATGGTAGAATGGGAATGGAATATTTTAATAATAACCCAAAATGGCGATTTTTTCATGTTTGTTTGAGGTGCCACATTTTAGAGAAACATTCATTTTCATCGTTTACAATTTAGCATTATTATTTTATCAGGACGCTTGTTTTTATCAGTTTCACAGAATAAAGCATGTGCCGATTATTACATTCCAAAATATAAAGTCCAAATTTAATTCACAAATGAATCATAACATGTGCACAATTAACTGGAGGCTATCACTCTGCCTTGAAAGCCATTAATACATTACTGTAATTTAAAACAATTTGTAAAAGTTTAAAAAGCATTAGCTATGTTTTAATGGCTTTACTAATGTGTTAATTTAATTTCATTTGTCTGCTGCTCTGGGTACTGCTATAAATGAGCTGTCATTTCGTAAACAGCCACAGTCTTAGAGTAATGCAGCACTCAATGAATACATTGTAAGAGCTAGCATTAGCTGTTGACCAACATTTGAGTTTAGTCTGTCACTAATTAATTTGCAACCTATTAAGCTACAATTATATAGTGCTGAAGAAATCCCAGATACTATGTCCTCGGCAGACAATTAAAGCCATTGTATGTCTTTAGGGTGCAATGATGGTAAATTGGCCCTACAGGACTGTCTTTAATTATCCACTGGAAAAGTAGCTAAACTTTATGAGCTTCCTGGTATAAACAGACAGAGCTGCTATCTGATGACTAACTAACGGGAACAGATTTGTTCTTTAGACTAGCAATTGCAATTTCATAACATTAATATTTCAACACATGTAATTTAATTGATGGGAAATAGCAAGATTATCAGGAGCAATGGGTGGACAGGGAAACAAATACTGTTCTCTTTCAGACGCAAAGGTTCTCTCTAAAACGCTGAATCCTAAGTCCATGGCCAGGTTTTCACCCAGATGAAGCAAAGATTTGAACAGTTTCCAGAAGATTGGCCAAAGACAGTGGCTTTTCAAGTAAGTTCTATTTATTAGTAATGTAACAGGACCGTTGTTTTCGTATCCTACTTCTTTGGTTCCATATGCCTTGTGACCCTAACAGTTAGTGACAAAATAGTCGGAATGGAAATTCTGTGCGAGTGTGAGTTTTACCTGGAAAGTTTTGGCAGAGCACCAGTTCTTGTCTATATGCTATAGCATGCTAGGTGCCTTAACCTGGTTAGCCAGGTCAGTCAAGGTAATGTAGTGTCACTGCCAACTGAATGAGAAACCAGAGCATTATGGTTAGCTGCAGTGACAATGGCCAAAGATTAGTGGATTGGACGAGCACTGTATGCTGACATCATTCAACTGAAGATGGTTATGTCTGTGGAAACACTTCAAGTACTGTATGTCATTACGACGGTGTCGCCTGAATGTGTTTATATGTGGAATGAAACCAAACCAGACTGAAAGGAAAGTTCCTCTCCCCAGTGTTCAGGCTCCTCTCTGCAGATTCGGACCGTGCCAAAGCACTAATTAATGCTATAGCATTGTTTATTGCTGCGGATATGCGACAATACTTGGTTGTAGAGAATACAGGATTTAAGCATATAGTCAAGTGCTTAAACCCGTCTACAATGTGTCTACATGTATGCAATTTAATTTGTCTGTTCTAGCCTGTAAAAGTGAACGCAAGCTGCAGTTGTTGATGAATTAGTTGGATGAATGTCCAGGAGGGCTACTTAACATTGATTGCCCATTATATCACTCCCGAGTGGGAAATTAAAAGTCCGGTCTGGCAAACTCACCCTATAGATGAACAGCATGTACAGCAAGTATGCATCAGACAGGGAAACTTAAGGAGTGGAAACTGGAGAAACCAGCGACAAGTATGGCAGTCCCAATCAACAATGCAAAAATATTGTCAGTGCTGTCCCTGAAGCTGGACTGGGTGTACAAAAGTCTATCAGCTGTCAGCCAGGTTTCCCTACAGCCAGTATTTGGTTTCTGGGCTACAGTAGAAACATGGCAATTCAACATGGTGGACTCCATGGAAGGTGACCTGCAGTGTCTGTAGATATAAACAGCTCATACTATGGTAATGAAAACACAGCGATTCCTATTTTCAGGTGATTATACACTAATGAAAACATACCTATGGATATTATATTCCATATTACACACTGGACCTTTAACCAAATCATTTTTCAGCTGACTACGGTAAATGGAACTAAGCATTACCAGTAGAGGTAGAAGATATGTTAATGCTTACATAAGTCAATTTTGTGAAGGTCATGTGGACATGAGGACATTTGTGCTGTTTATCTCCAGGTGTATGAAATGAAATACACATTGAACAATTTCTTCTCGAACACAGCTCACTTACTATATGCCTTAGTATTTTGGAGCTAACTGTAAAGCTAACATATTCATTCATGATGCATGCAACAAATCTGTTGTGACCAGGACTTTGTAATAGGAAACATATGCTTGGGACACATTGATGCCTTACAATGCAGCTTACTTTGACTCAGAGTTACAGAAAAGTAATCCACATTAATGCTGTGCTCTCCCTGTTCTGAAACACCCCCAGAGAATAAACCCTATTAGCATAATAAATATGCTGATAAAAGCTGCATGCCCATTTGGATGAATATCAACCTCTGACCTTGTGACTGGACAATAGGCTCTTCTGCCACTTCTCATCATTGTACTTCCTCTCGCCTCTCTTTCCATCTCATCACCCTATCTTCCGCTCTGTCAGTGTGGCCTGAGAGGCAGCATGGCCGAGGTTAATACCTACATATTGCTCTGCAGATACACTCTGGGGCCACATGACTCTGTAATAAAGCTTGTCCTGCATCAGATTAAGATATGAAAATATCATTATTACTTCTCAGATGAGATGATGAGAGATAAAAAAAAAATACCCCTCAGCACCTTATTACTTCTTCCTCCTGAGCTGGAGCTCATTTGTAAGCAAGGGAAGGAATTAAACTGAAGCTAAATACATCTTGATAATTTTTCAGATAATCGGTTGGCTTGGGGTGTGCTTGATTTATTACAAGTAATTGTGAACATTAGGTTTTGATAAAAATGTCATATTAAATTAATTGTATTTCCCAGCTCGTCCAAAAAAAAAAAATTTTAGCTAAAGATCATTGTTAATTAATGTCTTCAAAATAACAAATTGTTACTTTTCCGTCATATTTCAAATGTGACCAACTGAACCGCATACGACACCGTTAGCTTGCTAGCGTAAATCACATCAGATTTAGCCTGATGTTTATTAATGTCCTAAAGGGTAAACTGTACACACGCTTAATGAGGTGTCCCAAAGTCTGTCAGTTAGTTAATGAATGTCTTAACTATATTTTCTCCCCAAGCAAACAGCCATCACTGCGCCAGCTAATGAGTATCATCAGTGAACAGCTAACAGGAAGTTAGCTTCAGGAGCTAAATACAAAGTGAGAGTGAGCAAGAAAATACAGCTTGTTCCAAAACGTGTCAACATTAATATTGGTTAAATTGGATAGTTTGGACCACTGAAAGTTGAAAGGTCAAAGCTAAAACTTGTATGGGCTTTTCTGTCTAATGGTTGTAACTTAGCATCAGTAAGAGTGTCATTAATGCAGTGGTAGTGGATTAGTATGATGTACTGGATCTAAAAGTCTATGAAATTTGGACAGCAATAATAGTTAGTTTATCATCACCAGTGGCATGCTCCGTAGGATGTAGTTTCTATGTTGGCTGTAAATCTATACTCACTGTAAGCTGCTATAATCAATATTTGCAAATTACCAATGAATCGAATGACTATGCATCATGGGTAAGTGGTTGCAAGTACTGATAAACTCACAGGCAATTATCAATAGACTCGAAGCATTTCAGTATTTCTTCTGCACACTTTTCTTTTCTTATCTTTCTTATCTTTATTTATTTATATTTTGAAAGTACTTTATTTTTCTGTGTGATTTTTGTGTGATATGTATATTTGTATATTTTATGCACCAATTGCACCAGGACACATTCCTCGAAGGTGTAAAAACCTGCTTGGCAATAAACATAATTCTGATTCTATCTTTTCGGTCATTGATTTGGTTTTGCAGCCAGGGACGATTCCAGACTTTTTTGACTGGGTGGCACAAGAGGGGCACTGACCTTTGCAGGGGGTGGAATAAAGTATGTGTCTCAGCTTTCAATTCATTCCCAACTTTTGCAATTCCAGTACTGTTGTTTATGGACCCCAGTATGCGGAAATATTCAAATACACAAAAATAACACATACCACATGCAAAAAGCTGCATGAGCTTTACCATTGATGGGTTAGGTCATCTACACAGAGCATAACAGAGCTAAACGGAGAGGGAATATTGGACTTTTATAGGGTGGACAGAATATGACTCCAAATAAATGTTAATGCTCTGTGTGTGTCAACATAAGAGTTAACAATATCTCAGTGTTGTGTTGGTAGCTTGTTGTTTGGAGGTTCATAACAGTGGTTTGGCATGTTTTACCCTATTAATAAATCACTTTTGATAGATTTAGTTTTTCCTACTATTCTATGCATCCATTGGTTTCCATTCATATCTGCAAGCCAAACAATTCTATTTGTATGCTCTTGAAACTTGCTTAGCTTTTATAATCCATCACAGTGAACATTATGCCTAAATTACAATTTAATTTCTCAGTTACATTATTGCTACAATGTAATGGAGTGCAACATTTTCAATCTTAAATTAAATTAAGATGCAATGATTATTTAATATTGATAAATATTTATGCAAAGTAGATGTTTTGTGAAGAGTCTGATTGTTGATTTTCATACCTTATAAAACTAGATCAGTGGCTGGAACTGTAGGGAAAAATACATGGATTTAAAATCCAAAACACAGCATGCATTTGAAAACATGTATGCAAGAAGAAGTAACTTGTACACACAAGAGTAAATATAAGTATTATTTGTAGTTAAGGGGCTATTAACACATAGACTTATCCTGCGGCCAAAGATGAGACTTGTTTCTGAAACACATTTTACTTTGCTTTACTTTACTTTGGATTTTCTCAGCTGACTCAGTTTTATTTATGGAACTAGACCTGACAGAAGACAAATGATGGCCCGATCCAAATCCATCCATCAGAAAATAAGCAAACAACTGTTAACAGAAATCGTACATCCTTTAAATATAAATACCTTTGATTTATGCATCTGTACAGCATGGATTAATATGATTACAGTTATTAAACCTGCCTGATAATGAGTTATGTAAATTCCAGCTTATGAAAGCGTCAGCAGACTGCCTATTAAGCATCATTCATAATCAGCTCCTTAGTATACAGATAGGATAGATTTGTACACCCCTCACACTGCCATACCAGATGGCTAATATTTGGCACACAGCAGTGGAGTGACAGGAGGTAAATTAGAGCACTGACATATTGACATTAATATTGGCATGAATAATTGGAAGAAAACCTATGGCTTGGAAGGATAATCAGAGTAATCATATCATACATGACATACGTTAAACATGTCCATTCTTTTTGCTGATATTAAATGATCCAAACCAATTGTAGAAAAATACATCCTGTTATTGGATTATGTTTGTTAAGTGCCACTCATTCTTGACCAAGCCATGAAGAGAGCCTGAAATGCATTTAAATGACTTGAACAGGCAAGAACACAATAACATTTATACTTCCATTTATGAGGACAGCAATTCAGCTGAAAATGACTATCTTCACACAAGCCATGCAATTGAGTTTTCAAAGACTGTGGATAATGTAAAATATACAAGTCAAATGGATATTGAACAAGAAGGTTTGCAAGCTGCAGCGCAATCATGAATACTAAACTGTCTCCTCATTGATTCTTGATGCAGAAAACATGCTAGAATTTCATATCCTGACCTTTTGGCATTTTGTAAAATATATGTTTTATTTTTTACATGGTAGTGGCAATATTTTACTGCAAGCTGCTGTACAATACTGCCTTACTCTGCTGCTAAGAGTAGTAGTAGTAGATGTCTGCTTCACATTGAAATTTCTTAAATCATTTGTAGGATGTAGGGATGTAAATGAATGTGAATATATATAATATATATATATAAACGGTGCTCTAGAATTCACTAGCTAGGTTAACAAGAATTGTTTAGTTTATTAACAGAAGGAAAAATAGTGTTTTAATATTGTGTTTCTTTGATGAAGGAGATATATTCTAGATAGAAACAGGGTGTGGTGGAGGGGCGTATGGGAGAAGGTTTGGAGGGTATTTATGGGAATGGTGTGGTTCTGCTCCTGACACGCTGCTAATAGCGTCTATTCAAATTTGCCCAATAAGTTTTGTTTATGTATGCAAAGCTTAGGACATTCCCACCAGCCTCAGCACTTCAGTGCAAATTAGCAAACAGTGAGCCTGCTAATATGCTAGACTAAGATGGTGAACATGGTAAAGATAATGTCTGCTTTATATCAGCATGTTAGCACTGTCACTCTGAGCATGTTAGCATTTCAAAACATCACTGTGCCTAACCACAGCCGAGTGAGGCTGTACTCATTACATTCACCATGCAGGACCTCCTCCCATTATATACACAGCCTACAGCTTTTAAAGAAACTGACTTGTATTTTACACTCTAACAATATCATGTGCTATTTCCTCTTTTTCATTTCTACCCAGACAGTTTACAGCTACATAGCTTTTATTGCAATAGAATATAATTGAACCCTGAAAATGATGCAGTCAACAACTTCTGGTGCAAATCAGAATATAGATATCTTTGTGAAATTAACAGACACAGATAGTAGCTTTCTGAATGAACTTTTAGACTGTAACATTTATATATCAGACAACTGTTTCTCATTTTTAGAAAGATGAAAAATATTTGTTACAACAGTTCTGTTTCTTCACCTTTGTAGAGAAAGAAAAATGTCTTTTTTTTTTAACTTGACAAAAATAGATATGTTCTTGAAGACAAAATAATCATTTTGAACATCTACAGCCGTGTAGAAAGTGTGTCTCCATGTGGTGTCAGTGTGTATGCAAATACAGCTTCATTAGTTTTGGAGATCAGGAGATTGAGGTGAGGGTACAATGTGTTATAATAGAATGGAAGGCAGATGACAGTCCTATTTCCTTTGAGACTTTCCTGTTCACTGTCTTCTATTATATTAAACCAAATCAATTATCCCAAAGGCAGCATGCTATAATAGGAAGCTGGGTGGGCATTTTTTAAACAGAGTAGGCTGGCTGCTCAAATCCAAACACGCCGCGTGCGATTACAGTGATGAGGGCATTGAAATCCTGTAATTGAGACATGCAACATTATGATTGCAAACTGATTGAATATAATTAGCCATGGCTTTTACTTTGTTTGCTGGCTTCCTTTAATTAAAAGATTTTTCTTTTCACTTCGTCAGAGTAGATTCACATTATGCAGGGATGTTTGATAAGTGATTAGCCTGGTAAGGCCCACTAAGATAATTAACCGTCCAATCGTCTAAAAGTATGCTGCAGTTGCCAATTGGCCCCCACCCCTTTATACTGCCTCGCGCTGTAAATAACTCACCAGTGTCCATGTTTAATCCATAACTAGTCAAGAATCCGGGTGCAGCGTTAAACTGCATAATGAGGTACTTTCATTCCTCTGAAATTACCTCAAAATGATGATGATTGAAGGCAGTCGCTGATAAGCAGGAGTGACACAAGCTCATCCAGGTTAATGTTCCTTTGACAGGCTCATGGTGAGCTATACCATAAATAAATGCTGTACTTATACCTCTATGTGCGATGACAGTAAATAATTCATTCTAAGCTCAGGTACAGAGTTGTGCTTCCACACACCTCCTGCATTACAGCGAGCTCCCAAACCCTCCGCCTGCCTGCCTGCTGTGAATATTAAGTCCATTCTCCTCTAGTGTCTCTGTGGGTGTGAGGCCTTGTCCTTGCAGAGCAGAGCACACTCCATCCCTGACAAGGGCTCCGCTTTTATCACCTGATGCTGTGAGAGCCAAATGAGGGTTCGGCCATGTTCAGCCATTTATCATCCTCGATCAGTGAGCAGCCACAGGGGCAGAAAGGACCTTGGCTGCGTGTACACGCTCTCCTCCTGCCATTTGTTCTTAAAGTCGACCAGGTTTAGTGTCACTGTGGTCTACTGCGTTCTCTGCAGGGAAAACAAACATCAACGTGGTGGCTTTGTTTATACACAGTGGGGGCTTGTGTCTGGGGCTTTTGTGTCTGCACATACTGTATCTTGCACAAAATACTGGCTTCAAGGGGAAGTAGATGATGATGATGAATGTGGCAAATAAGGTTAGAGGTGCGTTAAATGTGGTGCTTATTTATTTTTTGTCCCGGCATCCATCCTGTTTGCCAGCTCTAGGGCAACACATTCAGCTGAGGAATGTCTGCAACTTATAATGAATTGAGAAATTTGTATACAGCAGAATAAAAGTTATTAGCATGCATCACTTGACAAACAACAGTGCTGCTTTGTAGGATGTTCTACAGCCTTAAATTGGACTACTTGAATAACTACACGAACCCACAGAGCTCCAGTGACATTATTTGTATTTGGAGTTTGATGAATGTGTGCGCAAAACCTCAAGAAGGCAGCGGTCGGTTTGTTGAGCTTGAACAAAGGGATGGGTGGGGAGGTAAATTGGTTGCTTTCCCTCAAATTTTCCTAAAAATAAGGGGGTGTACCTATCTTCTTATCTGTGTTAACAAGAGGGTTGGTACTGCCTTTCATCCACCTTTGCGCTACAGTCCCACTCCCTATGTAATGGTGTGTTTGGACTCTGAAATATACTCTCAGACCATATATTTGCTGTGTCCTGGCTGGTCGAGGCAGGAGAGGAGTCATTTTTATTCACTGTAGAAGGGTCGCACTTAACGCCCACTTTCACCATTTCCTGAGTGCGCTCTGGAGGATTTGCTGCTGCAATAAATGGTATGGAGGAATAGCATCTAAAATACTTTAAGCCATGCTAGCAACATGGATCTATGGCAGTCAGTCCATTACTCTGATCCAGACTGAAAGATCTCAACAAATATGAGGAGTTTTGTACAAACATTCATGGTCTCCAGAGGATGGATCATATTGAAGTTGGTGATCTCCGACTCTTCCTCTAAACCAGTGTTTCTCTAAGTATATGGTGGTTTTTAGAGTTTATTCATTGAAAACATCTGTACAGACGGGAGCAGCACATTCTTTGAAGGTTCCTCCTTCACTGTGTTGCATTGTCGTCACATTATCATTTAACACATTGTTTTAAAATATTCACTATAGTCGCTTTAATTTGGTTTTTGCTGTGAGTTTTTGCCATGTTACACCTCATTTTATTAACGAGCAGCCCTGTTCTAAAATGAGCCTTGTACATGTTCAAGTTATTCTGTGTCTGTACAGAACAAGTGAAAAATGTTTTATTTATTAGTTTCTAACTCTCTTAATATAATTGGTATTTGGATTAGCAAATCCAATGCAAAGTTCACTGACGAATATGGCATTCATCATTGTAAATTTGTAAATTCAATTTTCCATGTGTTAAATTTATTCTCAGCACAATAAGCCTTGTGAAACTTGTTTTCCTAACTTTTGAACTGAATGCTTATGCCAGACTCTACATGATAATCATTTATAATCATGTTTTGCTAATGCTCTTTATATTTTTAGCAGCCAACCCCTCCGTCAGTATCCTTTTGAATTATAATAACAAAAGCCAAATGATTTATTCCTGCTCCTTTTGTAGTTCTTTCTTTTCTCCTACCTGTCTCCAGGAGAAAGGAGTGATGCAATAGCCTGATATCCTGCCTGTGCGAAGACAGTGCTGCCCAGATAAGATGCTCACAAGTGTACAGAGGAGGGCTGTACTGTGGGGAAAGATATGCAGCACAGACAGATAAAGAGAATGGCGTGAATCGAAGTGGCTACTGCAAAAAATCAGATGGGTAGAAACTTTGACCTCAACATTTATAAGGCCCTTCAAAACGCAACCGCTGCCTGCAGAGACCGAGCATGGTTGTATGCATTATCCACAGTGTGCACAGCGTTGTTTGTTAGAAAATGAGGCCTTTGCATCAGTGTTTTTGTTTGTGTAAATAGCAAGGAACCACTTTTTTCATGAATGCGCATCCTCCCATCTAAATGTCAGTCACACATGTGGCAGCAATTTGGATATATTATGCAATGCCCTAAAACAGGTGTTGTGGCATGAGAAGTGGCTTGGAAAACAGATTTGATTGGGCAAAAATATACACATACTTTAGACTATGTTCAGTCCATTTCATTTGATGTAGCCTTTTTCTACCTGGACTTTCTTTTAGTATGAATAAATATCACGTGTACACCAAATGCCCACAGCATGCCACACTGCGCATATACATTATACTATTACTTTCAGTTATGCACTCTTGCAGGCTTTTAAAGAAATAGGGTCAGATGTAAGTGATCAACAGTCCCATAAAAAAAAAATAAATAAATAAAAAATAAAAGCCAGAAAAAGAAGTGAAAAAATCTGACAGAAAAAGTAGTTAAACTTTTGGTCCAAAGTCCATTGTCAGCACAACCTCTTATATCTGTACCGTATATGATTAGATGGCGAGCAAGTGGATACAATACTGGAGTGCTGAGTAGTGAAACAAACCGTGTAGCTTTTCCTCTGTGCAGTTCTAATTCTTTCTCTCTCTCCTTCTCTTCCCTTCTGTTGGATGTGTAAATGTTCAAATTTGTTGGTACAGTATCTGAGTTGCTCCTCAGGCTCTGTGCGCCTCTAGGTCCTCTCTCATGCTGTTGAATTTGTGGACCAATCACAGACCATCTGGAGGTTTATGAGGAGGGTGTATAAAGAGAATTTGTACTGTGAGCTATTCCTGGCTGACTAGGTCCCTTGTATGTTGTTTCCAGACTAATGTCAATGTCATGATTCTATCTTATCTTTAACTCCTTTGCCAGAAAGCTCTGTGAGAGAGAGCAGCAATTTTGTTGCCTTCTCTTTTCTCCTGTTTTTTTTTTTTCCATAGTCAGAGTTAGATTTAGTATTACGCTTTTATTTCCAACAAGTGCTTGTTTGGTCGTCCTTTTGGCCTGGACTCTTCCTGAAGTTCAACTTTACTTCCCATAGTTGGTGATAAAAAACTGAGAACAAACTGACTCCCAATACATACACTTAAATCATTCCTGCTCTATTAACTCCAGACTCACACACATTCCTCCATGTAACCAGGAGACACTTTACATAGGAAACAGTATAAAGGGAGTGCTCTTCACCTGAACTGAGACACTTTAGAAAACACTTCTGATCCTCTCGCTGTGGGAAAGTATAAATACTGTTATAGACAATGTACAGGACTGAATAAACCTTCATAATCTAAATGTATACCTTGGCCAGCTCAGCTCCAGCAGGAGTCGCTGCAATGTCAGATGGAATAGTAGTAATAGGAAAAGTACCTGTTCTTGTAGCGGCCCATATAACTTGACAACTGAGAGTAAAGTTATAGCCATCATACATTCTTGTTGCTCTTTTTTTTACTCTTACTTTAGTCTTGAGAGTATTTTACAGATGGTGGATGAAGGGATTTGACTTTCTAGCAATAATTAAAACTAAATTAAGTACCCATTAAGAGGAAAAGTGCAGCTGTAATTGATTCTAAATGTATGTGCTATGGTGTCTGAGCAACAAAGAAGTTTGCTTCCCAGTCTGGTCACAGGAAGGACCTAGAATTCCTCGCAGGTTTCTTGTCTTGCCCGTGATTCTCCTACAGGAGGCATGCCGCGACACAAGGCATGCTTGTTACACCTCGTGGCGGCTCATCAATAAGGTCGCGGAGCAGCATCACAGATGCTGGCTGAGGTCTCTGTCCTGGAGAGACTAGCTAATCACAGTCTCTGTGGGAAACAGCAGGGTAGCAGTCTGTCTTCTAATACTCTATCTGCATACTCACACACAAACACAGACATATACACTCTTGCACAGTCATGCAAGTGCACAACAAACATGAGGCAGACACCCCTCCACAGGCGCACGCATAAACATGTCATGAAGTACCGGATGTAATGCAGGAGCATGCGTGATATTGACCACCCCGCTGCGTTCATTTTCTTGCTGCTGTGTTTGCCCAGATCCAAAAGGAACACTTCTAGTTAGTCAGGGTTTGTGGGCTCTTTTCCTTTGCTGTGACACAGTCATAAGCATGTGTTAATATTGCACTTGCAGTAGTTGAAAAAGAATATGAGGTAATCTGGTGGGGTATCATGGTAATGTAGCTTGGTATTGAAGGAGATGTCGAATTGTCATGAAAGTGAGCATTTCATGTCTGAAAAGATCTAAAAGTTTAATAAGCAGCATTTCCCAAGACTTAAGCGTGAGAATCAAAGTTAAATGTACAATATGTCGTTTCTGCCACTAGGGGGAAACAAAAGATGAAGTAGCGTTGGATCATGGGAGCTTTTTTGTCTTCAACACCCTTGCCGTCATTGCAGTCAGATGCTGGTTAGGATTCTTTTAGTGTTCAGGGAGTTTATGCTGGGAGCCAAATCATCGGCAGAGGTCTCCTCCTCTCCAAACAAGCGGACCCAGTAATTAAAACAGTTAGAAACACGGAGTCTTGTTCGGCTGACAAATGTTGTCCTGGAGGGGCCGCCAGTCGAGCCGTTGCTAACGCAGTCTGTTTCTCTGATAACGTCTGATGCAGACGAAGCTGAAATGTAATTTTTTTAATCAGCTTGTAAACTTGTTGATTAATATTGAGCAAGCTGTGAATTCTCCACAAGGGGGAGTTGTTCTGTCATTCAAAACTGTTCTGCACATGGCAACCTTTGTCAGTGTTATAGACCTTTAAGGGTTTTGGGGTCAGACTGGTTGCCAACTGGTTGCTTGGTTGCTAAGGTAGTATTGAAGATACCTAGGGGATGAATGGGTAGTGGTTAAACGGTTGTTGTGGCAACCCAAACCTTAAACCTAACTAAGCCTTTACACAACAGTTATCCTGCTGATACAGGCGTCTGATCAGAAAATTAGATTATGTATTTTGTTGACTATTTTAGAGAAATTAAAAGTGAAAGATACCATGTAAAACCGGACACTGCATTAAAAATAACCTCTAAATGCCACATTTACTAAATATTTTCCAACCCTGTGAACACTTTTTCTGTTCAAACAACTTTCACAGTGCTGCAAAATGTATATGAGCTATCTCAGCAACAACGCCATCCACTAATGAAAACCACGAGGTGCATTTCTTTTTGTCAAACATCAAGGTCAGGAATTAAATATCAAACACAAATTCAAAAGAATTTATTTTTCTCACTTTTGTATGATCACCAATTTAGTATATTATATAATTTAGTGTGATTTGAAAGGTTCACAGTTGAATGAAGAAACTAAAAGAACATTCTGTTACCGTACGGCAGGTCACTGCTGGGTTCTGCCACATTGAAAATATCACGTTCAAATCTATTATTTACATTAATTAAATTTTAAATTCCTTATTGTTTTCACATTTTATCACCATGGTTACTTAGACTATCCTTTTCTGTTGGTTTTGCAGGAACCTGGACTTGATGTTGCGGAATTTCCAATTAATTTCTTTTTAGTGATCTTAGTCCAGGTCTAAAAGTCAGAGCACTGCCTACTGAGATGTGAAATTTGTGTCTTTGTATAGTTTTACTGCAACAACTCACATTCATGCTAGACCCAGACCTTATTTATGCTTAAAAGAAATCTGTCCTATAATTTTCTCCGCTTAGTGGTCAACAAAGCTTGTGTCCCATGAAAACATTTATGTGAGGTCAGTTGGTTGTAAGGATACACTCCACTTGTCTGTTGTATCAGTGTGTGTAAGCCAAATCAGAGGGGTGTAAAGGGACAAAACACACACTCACAATGTGATCCAATCAGCAGTAAAACACTCCCAACCATGAATTTGTTGGTGAGACCACACTCGAAGAAAATATAGTCTTTATAAAAACAGGAGACTGGCAGATAAGACTGTTCAATAATAACACACACACAAACACATACAGTTGAGAGTTTTTTTGGCTCCCTCTCATAAGTCTCTTCACTGTCGTCACTCATCAAAATGTAATATTGCACAATGCACGAAGAGAGGGTTTTATTTAGAGCACTGGGGCCAAGGACGTTCATACAATTTTTAAGGGAATGAAATTGAGTTTGCGAAAAATGAAAGATTCATTTTGAAGAATTTATATTAGCCTTGGATATACAGAATGAGTCATTCTTTAAGCTTATGATTCATCAAACAGACACAACTTTAACCTGGACCAGCAGTTCTCATATCTCACCCCTGACTTATGGGAAATTGACGGAAGTTCATTACTCTTACCTCATGACAAATCTCTGGCCAGAGAGGCACACTTAGTTATTGAATACTTTACCTTCTCCCTGTGATCAATACTTAATTACACCAGCTTTTCCTTGTTTGGTGGATTATTGGCTAGAAAAAAGGGCTCGTTTGAGAGGTGAGAGCAACCCAGCAGGCTTATAAAGACAGAAACTGTGTGAGTGATCAGTAACCATGCGTCATTACTCCGCAGTCGATGGTAACAAAGTGTCTTGGATCATGCTTAACGACATTAGAGGCAGAGAATAGGGAGGAACAGCAGATGCTTAGTTTGTTAGCCAGGCCACTACTGATGTTACTGTGTTAGCTAGGCCACCATAGTGCTATAATGGGCCTGGCAAACAAGGGGACAAGACAATTAATAATCCTGGTTCAAAACATATGCTTCTGTTTACAGCCTGAAAGCTGCTTTTAGGAACTTGTAATTGATACAAAGAATTGATGCTTCGCCTTATTGGCCTAAGGGTGAAAAAACACAGAGAGAAAGAGAGAAGAACAATGTCCCATTAGAGTTTACTTTAAGTATACTGAGTCATCAATCTATAATGTGTGTCTTCTGGATGTATGCACAATTCATTCTAGTTATATAATGGCACAATAAAATGCCTGAATCAAATACATTGTGCCATGTCTGCTGATGGCCAGTCTCTGATATTTAGCCATGCTAGCATGGCAATGTTGGTCTGCCCATTTGTAGGTTGACTACTTTGGCCCAGACTCACACATCTCATCAGTTATTGGATGGGCATGAATGTTGTACAGACATGCAGGGTCTCTAGAAGATAAGGCCCTCTGACTTTTGTGATCCCACAACATTATATTGGAAGTAGACCTTTCCTCAAGAGCCAACATGAAGTTGACAGTTTTGGTTTTTAGTGACATGTCTTGACAACTGTTAGATGGATGGCCATACCAAATATTCACCAAATACTCACAAGCATTACCTTGCTCGGAGAATCCATTTTCAGTATTTTGTGAATACTTATAATTATTATTATTACTTATAATTAATAATTCAAGTGATTTGCAGTATTCTCCCGTTTGTTTCACTACAGAGGAGAATTGGGGGACAGTTTTAGGTAAGGTGTGTCCTTGAAGCGAGTGGCGTACGTATGTTTGTTTGTTCAAGCAACTGCTTCGCCTTTAGAAACCTCCAGACGACCGGTAGGAGCTAAGATCTCCGATGACTCCTTATGAATTTGGTGATCCCCTGACTTTTCCCCAAGCACCACCATGAGGTTCACATCTGTGGTTTTGAGTAAAATAGCTCAAGTTTTCAATGGATTGGCCATGAAAATATTCATGAAAGATATTCATGCCCCTTCAAGATAACTAACTTTGGTGATTTGGTGACAGATAGAAAATTGCCCAAAAGGTTATGCTTTTAACTTCTTAATCATAAGAAATTGGGGCTTTTCCTTGTATTGTATTATAGTAAACTGATTTTTGTTCCATTTGTCGGACAAAAAAGGTAATTTGAAGACTTTGGACTTTAGGAAATTGTGATTGTCACTGTTTTCTAATGTTTTATAGGACAAACTCAAAATTATTTCTTCTAGAAAATAACAAAATTATGTATTACTTAGTCACTGAAATACTTAATTAGCAAATGTTAGCATGCTAAATATCAACTTGTTAACATGTCATTATAAGCACATTAGCATTAGGCTTATGTATAGCCTCACAGAGCTGTTAACATGGCTCACATGTCTGTCTCAGTAAATTAACAGGGCTTTATGACATGGATGCATAAGAATATTGCACTCTGAGGCTTCAATTAACTCCACGGTTAGCATTCAACCTTGAGAATCTGTCACATGCAGACTTTAAATACTGACCTATAATCTACCTGATATGAATAAGCCTCCTAACTCACTGTAAATAACATCCCCGGTAAATTTGAACAAATCACCACTTAAAGACAAGCCATCGTGGAGATTATCCCTCCCATCAACCTGTCCTTTCTTCCTCTCTTTTCTCAAGGGCAGAGGCAGGTGTTAATAAGACTCATTTAGCACAATGCAGGAAACAAGGCTCACCAGAATGCAAAGATAATGAGATAATGAGATAATAAGATTGCTTTGAAGTAGATAAACATCCAGTAAATATTCCTGGGTTGTCACAGGTGTTTTTTCATAGGGTGTGTTTAATCAGTGCTTATCAACATTCACAATGCAAATGGTTCGTCCTTTGGAATTCAAACAAGGGTAAAATATATGACTGATGGTTCAAAATACTCTACATCCTGAATCCGGAAATGAAAACAGAAAATCATATAAGTAATTCAATAGCTGGCCATACTAGGAGGCTAATTTCTCAGATGGCTTGTGTTCTTCTGAATATCTGCATGTGCTGTTTACCCAGACTAACTATTTTATATGTTCATCAAAGGGAATAAATAAAGATCCTTTTGGTCTCGGCAAATGGATTGGCTGGTGTCAGGAACCGTGCTTGTTATTAGCCGAGAGCTAAACATCTACGTCCGTATCATCAATTATAGATTAAAGACTCTGGTTTGTTTGCTTGCTTTCCCTCATATGCATTCTCACATATAGCGATGTGATTGACTTATATACAAAAAAGGTGCATATTAAAAAAAACTTGTTTATGCATGAGTTAATCTGTGTGGCCTTGCAGCATGTTGGCAGGTGTTGATATGTGTATCAGTGTTTGGAAACCAGAGCAATTAAAGGATAGCTGTGAAGACTGGATGAGTTTACCTTCTATGCTGCTCTGCACATTGACTACTGAAATTTAGATTCATTGCTCAACACAAGCAAAACTAATACTGGACGGACTGAACTACCCCCACCTCACCGGGCATTCCTTGAGAAACATATCAAGCAGTCAGCTCCTGTCGAGTCAATAGATTTTTAGCAACCACGGCTACGCTTGTCAGCTTTAGCTGATTGCCTGACATATTTCCTCAGTGTCTCTTGGCTCATCTACAGTTGTCAGTTCTCCAGACGTGGCTGTTGAAGCCATGCCCCTGGTCGTTCAGTTAATTCCCTGTACAGCCTGTCGTTTTTTTTTTCTTACCTGGACTCGGGCCAGTTCTGTCAGTCCTGATGTCTCCATTGTCCAGAGTGGCTCTGTCTATCTGGCTCTGGCCTTGGCACATTAGATTTTGTCTCCCTGTCTTCTTCCCTGTAGGGCCCCTGACCTCTGTTTATTTCTCTCTCACCCCCACTCTCCCCGTGTATTCAATCTTTTCCTCTTCCATCCCACTCTGCTTTGCCCCTTAACCCCTCTTGCACAACCTTCCCTCCTTTCCCTCCCTGAATCCTGCAGAATTCCCAAACAGACAGTAGTGCCATATCAGACACTGTCAGACATATGGAGGAATGCTGAGCGCCAAAGCTGGGTGACTTTACCTCAGCAGCAAAGCGCCAACGATGCATTACTGATACAGACGTTATTGGGCTGAGGTAAATTTGTCGCAAGTGACAGAAAGCACTCGCTACGGCAGCTCGGACAGAAGAGGTTGTTTTGTATAAACATCAGACTCAGTCAAATTCAGCCTCAGCCGCTCTGTATTCTCTCTCAGAATAGCTGGTCTGATGCAAATCGATAAAGTAATTTTCCCCCAGACTTGTTGTAATTAACAATCTGCCATGTGCGCTCAGGGGAACTGCAGCATTTGAATAGAAGCGACTTCCAGCTGCTACTGCGACGCCTGTGATTTAAGAAGTTTAAGACAGGAAGGCGAGAGGAGCGCTGTATGAGTAAGCATTTAACACAGCCCACACACACTTTAGCAATGCTTGTTATATAGTCTGTATCCTTAAAACTGATTCCCGCTGACATAAAAGCCTAACGTCTGTATTTAACTGGAGTGTGGGTTGGGATTTTTAGTACAAAGACATTAGCAAGGAACAAATTACCTTATTAATTAATCAAAAATAATTGACTCTAACTTATCATTTAGTTTCTAAAGTACAGATTATTAGGTTTGTTAGACTGATATAGCTCAGACTTTTCTGTGTACCATATAACAGTTCAGGCTTCAATGTAGTTGGAGGACTTAAAGGACGGCACACAGTCACCGAGCTAACGTGAGCTGCTGATGGTCAGTACCTATAAACCATTACGGTGGCTGCTTATTACCCCACAATGTCAACAATGTGTTATTTTCTTGTGTTAATGTGTGTGTTAAATGCAGATGTGATGTGGGTGTGAGGAGGCTTTTAAATTGTTTAAAGGCATCTTTGACAGAGCTCAGATGAGTTATGAAAGCAATTTAAGGAATAATGTAACAAATTCTCTCCACTGTTGCAATGTAGAATTTTGATTGAACATCACAATTTTGTAGTCTTTTTGTTTGACACACGAACAGAGTCTTCCCTTAAGTAATGTATACTGCTTACTCACTTGATACGGAGCTTTCAGCCTCATCATCATCACCTCATCATCATTTTCATTATTCTGAACACTGAGGCCTTCTTGTCCATATTGGCTTTAAAGTTGAGCTTTAAAGTTCATTTTTGACCTTGGAAGCATGAGTTGGCAAATCCCCACTCAAGGTCCGGACTCATTACGATGAAGACTGTGTGGTATGGTCGAACGCTCCAGAACAAGGGATATGTGGACCTTGAGTGGAGCTGTCGACAACTGCTGTTTTCAAGGTCAAGAATGAACTGTCAAGCTAGATTATAATATGAATAAAGCAAAAATATTCCTATTAATATTGTGAAATCAATCACATAAACCTGATATCACAGTTAATCAGTCGCTTAAATAACTGCACGTCAAATGAAATTCTACTCTACTTAATATTAGCAACACAGATGATAAATTCGTTTTGGAATCTCCTCATAAGTATTGGTTTGTCTTTTATTTCTGCATGACAATAATAATTGAAGCAGTTTTAGAACCCCATTGTCTAAATACTGCTTCAGAGGCTTTTCCACTGCGCCATCAATACTATTCCAGGGAGATCATGAACATAAAAAGCAGCACAATCAAAGGCAGACTGAGATGTACAAGTTTTGGAATTAATGAAGGGAACGTTTATTGACATGTAATCAGCTTAATTATCCCGAAGAAGGCAAAGTGAATTCTAATAAGTTCCTGCATAACTTTTCCAGATGATCACTTTCATTTCCTCACAAATTTCTCTTTACAGGCTCATTATTCCAGAAAGACAGCTCTCCATTGATGAGGAATAAGTAGCCGATTTTAGCCATGTGCCAAATATGTACAGCCCACTTAACGTGCATTAAATAAGCTTTTCGCTTGGAATACACTGATGAGGTGAATCCAGGTAAAACCCATTATCCCTCACTGATTTGCCTTATTAAATCCATGCCAATCACTGAGGAGGAGACGGAAATGAACAGAAGCAAAGGGATTTTGAAGCTTAGAGGCGATTGTGCAAAATCGGGCTATGACTCAATAATGGGAAGATATCCTCAATACTTTGTACACAATTTTAAACATTTAAAAAAAGTCTATGTTGGGGGGAGGGGGTCCACACATAAGTGTGTATAATTACAAAAAATTGGCAAAAATTTTAACTTAAACTAAACAATTGATGATATATATGAAAATAAAAAGTTATACAGCAAACAACAATTTTATGTGTAAAGATATAGAAGAGTGAAAGTGTCCTGAGCAGAGAATGAAGCTCCTTTTGCCTGTGTTGTAATCCCAGCCCATCTGTGCCTTGTTTACAAAGCCTGTCTGCTCTGTGTGCAGCACTAACACTGTTGTTTTTCTCATCTATATTAATGAATTACAGATTAATTCTTACCAAACCAGAGTTGGTGATTGTTGGAACAGTAGAAAGGCAAACAAAGAGATTTTGTATTTTACACTTTAAATGAAGTTAAGATGTTACAATTATATTCAAGGTAAAATGAATGCGACGCGTGATAGCAATATCATGCCTGTTTCTGGGAAATGTCAATCTCTGTAGGGATGCTTTCCATAATGTTGTCACTTAGAATAACAACCATCAGAGGCGAAAACAAGCACTTTTAGTGGACATACTTTGAGGGACGCATTTGGCAAAAGGATTGACATTAGCTTACACTGCCAGCAACGCAGCCCTTTTCACAAATATTTTCTCATGTAAATGAAGGGTTTATTTCAACCAAAAATCACAAGAAAGCTCCAAGGCACTCTCTTTTAAATAATTAAAATGCCTTTATTGTCACTGCATTGTCAAGTTAGACCTAAATTCAGACACATTTTGGCTTCAAGAGTAGAACAGGCCCTTTTATAGTGGTATTAACTAATAGAACCCTTCCAGTTGCCTAAAGAGGGTACAATCATATAAAACTCCAGCAGATGGCGCTGTTTTACCCACCATATTTATCAAAGCTGAATTAAATCAAATAAAATAAAAAAGATAAACTGGTACACAGACATCTTCAACCCAACGCCCAACAAACATTTGATTGATGTAAAATCCAAGTGATCGTACAAGTGTAACCATTACAAGCAAAGCACAAATGTTATACAGACCAAACATTTAGGGATTTTACCATTACTAATTTTAATCTCCAGGCTAACACCAAGTCTTTTTACATTAGAAGAACAAGGACAGACTTGCAGAACACATACCTTACTCCTAGATGGACTTCTTATGACAGTAACCCATTCACATTACAAGCCTTTAGCACTGACCACATCCCACCTGCCATACAAAAAGGTGAAAATTAACCAACAGGAAGCCTTTTGGATATACAAATTACAGGCCACTAAACACCCAGACCTAAAGGAGGACCTAGATTTTACAGCTTTTATCTAAACATGTATGTGTTTGTTGTAAGCATCTACTTGTTCTTGTTTCATAGCTATTGCCATTGTGTTGTATCATGTTGTCCTTTAATTCATTTTTGATGAATACTGTGGGCAAAACAGCACCGTTTGCTGGAGTTTAATGTGACCACACCCTCTTTAGGCCACGATTCTCTGTCCAAGTGGACGATTTCTATTGGTCGAATAGCACTACAAAATGGCCGTTAGCTCTTTTAGATCTGTTTGACTCTCTGGCAAAAGCTTGATGTTGAAACAAGTAGGAATTTGTTTTTAGGGCTAACTTGACCATGCTGTGATGATAAAGGTATTTTAATTGTTTAAGAGAGATTACCTTAGAGCTTGAACTATCCTTATCCAAAGAACACCTCCAGCAAACTGAGGATTGAGTCCAGGAAGTGCTCCTACCCAAACTTTTTTCAGCACTGGTGATTGTTGGAAAAACTGTGAGAAGACCAACAAAGACGGTTTTGGTGAGTTTTGTTTAGTTTCTGTTAAGTTTGAAGTGTGTTTTATGGTTATCTGTTTGGTAAAATTACTTGTTTTGTCAATGGGGTCTGGTGGGCCATAGGTCCTGTTGTTTTGGACTGACATTCTGTGCTCTAATGCTACATCCAGTAGCAAGTACATTTCGTATATTAAACCTTTGAATGGAGGGGGAAAATGTTCTCTATAGCAGTGCATAAAGTGCTTCATCTTCACTAATGATGAACATTCTGATTTATTTCATTCATGGTGAGTGAAGTGGTTGTTGAATAAAAATGGCTGCGTCTTCTGTAGCAACACTGTATGTGTGAGAGAGAGGCAGATTCAGACAGACAGCCTGCTATATTGCACTACCTTAATACCTTTTTTAATGTTCTTCCTACAGTTTGCACCTGCAGCTAAGGCTATATGCTCATTGATTTTTCTCAGTTTAGATTATGTGTGTGCTGCATTACTGTACAGTTAATTTGGGGTGGCCAATCAGTTTTTAGGGGTGGCATTGGACACCCTGGCAACCCGTCGGTCTGTGCTTCTGTTTGTACATTCAGTGCAGCTCCTCTAAATAACCGCATGCGTGCTCAGTTGAGCGTTTATGGGAGATTTTGAGATGATGTGTGAAATAGAGGTTTTCACTGCCACCATAAAAGTGGAGAGTCCAGGTGATCAGTCAAATTTATGTTGGTGTTGACTTGCATATTTCTCTCCCTCTGTGAAATGAACTGACCACGACAACACTGAGGGATGTGACGCTGTTAAAACTGCAGTATACTAAGAATATGAGGTTTAATTTGTCTATAGGTAATAATGGGCTGAATGTAGAAGCGTGTCACTAATAAGTCTATGAAATTATTTGTGACGCCACAACTGCAGCAATAACTAACAGGAGCTGCAAAGATCTGCTTTCATTTGGTCCCATTGGGAGTTATATGGCTATGAAATCTGAACTATTGACTCCAGAGAGGCTGAAAAGAAATGTGACTATATTGCCTCTGTTGGTATTTGTGTGTGTTAGGGTTTAATTTTACCAATGACATGAGGGATGATGTGATAAAGACAGCCTGGAAATAACAACCTGTTCACCTGGCAGCATGGCAGAAAAGAGAGAAGTTGTACCCTCTTTCAATCTTGATCTCACCTCACTGTACATACCCTGAAGGGCATTACCTTCCTCTCCCTCTCCTGCTGTCTCTCTTTGTGCTTTTGTATGTCAGATTGACTGTTGATTGGCAGTTCGATGGCGTGAAATACAACAGTGCAAAGGAATGAGATCTGACCGTGCGCACATTCGATGCTTCACTGTCCACGATTTTTGCCAGGGGAAGCAACAAACAACAAACAGTTTCACCAAGACCAGGCAACCCGGCCAACATATAAACAAGATAAACAATGTCTCCAGGGGTAAGCGAGAGGAGCAGAGGAGGCTGGGAAGTGCTGTGTTTGTTCTCTGATCGATGCCATACATAGTGCATGAGTTACCTAAGAACTATGGGTAGAAGTAGTTCACCTATATATAAGAAAGTTCAGACAAAGGGAGAGCTGTGCTATTGAGATGAGGTTGAATAAAGGTAAAATGTTCGAGGCTGTGTGCGTGTGTGTGTTCGTGCGTGTGTGTGTGCGTGCGAGGCAGAGAGAGTTTCTCCTCTCAGATAATAAAATGTGATGTTAGCTCTGATCGATCCAAGAGTTCAGCCAAGCAAAGGCCAGGGACAGTCCTGCTTTAAGTAGGAAAATAAAGAGTGAAAACCAAAACATTTTGATTAAACCGTCATTTCCTTCCACAGAGGTTTGATTCCCTCCAATCAACACCTATAAACCCTGGCTATTGCCGAGCTCTCAGAGAAAATTAAAAGTCAAAATTGCCTTCATAAATATTAATCTGTAAAAGGCAGAGGTTGTGCCCTTCACAATTATTCATGCTCTCTTGAGCGCATTTGTCAAGAGTAAACAGTATCCTCCTGTTTACCTAATGCAGAACATTCGGTAGGTGAGTGGGCATAATTGATGCCTTCATATTCCATTCTTAAGGATGTAATTAAACACAGTCTGCAATAGAACACATTTATCTCTCTCGTTCCTTCCTCTTCCTCACACACACATTAACACAACGTGCAAAGTACCCTTACTCACAATTGCACGCTTATCCGTTTCTCAGCAGCAGTGCCTCGGTTCACTTGGAATTAAAGCTGGAATGTGAGTTAATTTCACAGCATTTTGGCATTTTATTAACACTTTGAGGTCTGCCAATATACTCTAGATGGCCTCTGCCTTAGTGACTTTGTTTTTTGGGGGGTAGGGGTTAATATATTATTAGCTGCTTGCTTAAGTGTGACGGAATCATTAGTGAGCAGAAAATAAGTCAATAATATCTTTCTCTATGCCTTAATGTGCTGTTATTGTACATGAAGTATGAAGTATGAATTACAACTGTATACCCAAGTTATCTTCTGTTTTTACACTCATATATTTCACACTAGGGGTGTGCAATATAACATTTTCTGTCCAGCTATACATTGTGATATTGACATACATTGTGGTTTTGTTAATCTTCTGTATTTCCTATTGAGAAACTATTTTATAGATAAATAATCAGAAAGTTGAATTTTTGGCTGATTCAGTGAACTAAAGGACCACTGGGGAGGTTATCGTGGCATCTAGTGGTGAGATTGCAGATTGCAACCATCTGAATACTGCTGGCTTTACAAGCGTGTAATAGATACTGACAAAAAAACACAAAAGTCCCTAACGAGAGCCTGTATTTGGTTTGCCCGTTCTGGGCTACTACAGAAGTGTGGCAGTTCTTCCACCTTTCTATTCTCGCGACAAACAGTGGCAGATACATAGAGTCAAGGTGATAACATAGAGGCAAACAAAAGCACCATATTTTTAAAGCATGATCACGATTGTCCCCAAACATTAACCACAGGGGTTCTTATTGCACCATGACAACAAAACCTGAACCAAAATGATGCATTGTCGCATCATAAAACAGACTAACTTACTAACAAACTTATGTCATCTTGCCAGTAGGGGTGTCAGATAAAAAAATGCGACAAATGTGGTGTTTGAGAGCGCATGGACAAACTGCGTATTTTGTTTGTTAAATTTGGAGGACTTGCACCTATTCAAATCACTGAAACAATCTCAGATGTGGCCGGTGATTAAGAGGTCTGAAACAAGAGAACCAGGCTGCCTTCCCCTTACTTCCACACTGCTGCCAATGAAATGTGCACATATTTACTGTGTCTCAGAGCATTATGAGTATTAAGTCCTGATGACACTTTGTGTAATGTGATGTTTTTATGAAAGTATATCTCAGAGCGTGCGGGCCATGGATGACTCAATTAGATTTGTGCATTATATTTATGTCTGTGTCTCTTTGTTTGTCTATCCATCTGCCTGTTTTACTGTTTCTCAGAAATACAGTTCAGACCCCCACACACACACACACACACACACACACACTCACGCACTCACTCACTCCTCGCTCCTTTCCTCTTCCTGTCCATCCGACGTTAGGAATCAGGGGCTAAGCTTTGCACCGGTGGCTAGACTCTGGGGAGCTGCTCGTCCACCTGTAGACAGCCACATCAGATCTTATTCCCTGCACAGGAACACAATCATACAGGGAGAGGGAGAGCAAGCTCCATCTGTGGAATACTGATGCAGGAGCAGGGCATTTACAAGACAAGCTCAGAGAGAGTCAAGTAACATGGAGGCTATGGGATGAATTGTTAAAGATAGTCTGCAGGACTTAGCAATGTTCTTGGAGGAATCCAGAAGAAAAGCAAGAATGCTGGAGGGTGGTATGAGTTTGTGGGGGGCTGCACAAGAAGAGGTTAAAAAGAAAATTCATTGAGAATGGCCTTTAGGTTGTTGTTTTCCAAAAGTTCTATTTTACCAAAAGAAAAAATCTGTTGGAACTTGGAGAAAAGTTTGGAGTTGAGAGCTTTCAAAGTCAAAGAAAATCCTGTCACACTAATGTATTTCCTGACCTAGCCAAAAGAAGAATTCCACCCCGCTACCATGGCTCTGTGGCAATGAGCAGTCCACCACTTTGGTCCATGTATGTTTTTACTGTCACCAGGGGAGGAATTCTTCTTATTCTCATCATGTAGGTGAAAGCGCTTTCTTATCCTGTGAAATATTTTAACATGTACGATGATAGACTGGCACTACATTCCGTACCATCATTCGTGGTACCCAGACGATAAATCACTAGCAGTGATCCCCTGACTTTCCATCTAGTGCCACCAGCAGATCAGATTTCTCAGTCATCCAGTGAAATAGTTCAACATCCACTAGATGAACTGGCACAGCATTTTACAGACATTCATGGTCCCAGAGGATAATCTTGTTTGTTTGTTTATGTAGGTTATATATAGGCATCAATATTTGAGACGATTTCATAATCAGTAAAAAACTTCTTGTAGTAATTTTAAAAATGTTCCTTTTTATTATTGCTGTATGTTTTTAAGAGAATACAGAGTCAGCATAATGTATAGAAGTTGATGGAATAATAATAGACAATTTCCCTTCCTGAAATAGAGTGTAATATTAAATATGAACTTTGACTTTTCCTTCAACTGGTTCTATACAATCACTCTGAAATCCTCAAATGGAGGTAGCATTAGCCTGAAGGATAGTAGGGAAAGACTTGTGGCCGGAAAGAAGCCAGTCTCAGATCTAGACCATCTGGTAGCCTGAGAAGAGAAACTGAATGTGAAGCACTCTCTCCTTTCTCTACAGCTGACATTAATAATCCCCATTTGCTCCAAAGAAACTGTTCAGAGGCCAAAAGTAGAGGCCTGGTTGTACTGAGGAGTTCCAAAACTGTATCAAGTATAACTGCGCAAGTGAGAATCAGGTTACTGCTGAAAAAAGGCAAGTCATGCTGGAAAACCTTCCTGAGTAAATAAACATTTGAAACTACTGTAGTTAATTTTTGCTTGTACTACACCACTAGGATTTCTCCCAGAGTCTGTTTATGTCTCCTGTTTCAGGTTATTGGAATAGTTCATGCAGACTATAGAGCAGTCAAAACACTGCAAGCCATTTTAGGTGAATTACAGTATTATTCTCATCTAATAGCTGGCTTAAAACGCTAATCATGCATGCTAATTCCTGGCTTAGCGTGCCTATGGATTAGACGCCCATGTAATGTACAGTTAATCCCATATACACTGCACTGAAAATCCGCCTAAAAGCGTTTCTCATCATCAAAAATTTTCCCTCTAATTATGTCTCCTGAGAGAAGCTCAACTCCCACTTGAGATGAGTTCGTACAGTATTCTCAGGTTCACATGCATGCGGAATACAGAATTCATGCCCTTGATCAGGCGCTGAGCTATTGCCTTTTTATCCAGATACATAGATTGAAATTGATGGACGCTCTATTGCATATTTTGCAGCTGGTAATAGAGCTTAATCCCGCCACAAGGCAGATATTTCTATCTTCCTTTTTCCTCTTATATCTTTAATAATCAATTCTGCTTCCTGCCCCCATACAGTCACATTCAATAACCAGTCCATCGCTTTAAAGTTCAGTAGATATTCATGTGCAATTTCCAAAACTGTGCCTTCATTGAACTCCTAAACAATAGCTGGAATCAAATTTTATGTGACTCCTCTTGTGGTGACTGTGTGTTCTTCTGTGCTCTGCTGAAATTTTAATAACCTATTAATTATCGGAAAAGTGGGAGAAATAGCGGGGAATGAGAGGGATTGAGGCCGCACAGATCTGAAAGAATACAAAGAGAAGTGAAAAACAAGGCTGGAATTGGCTTCATACTCTCCAACCCTGCAGATTTTCCTCAGAGACTCCTGATTGTTCTGCCCCTTTCAAAGCATCCGCCTGTGGTCTCATTTCTGAGTTTCTCTCATATTTTGATCAAATCTAGAAATAAACCCACTATATTACTGCCTCTGTTATTAGCAGGCTGTATTATGACCGAGCAGGCTTTATTAAGTGACAGTTCTCATTTTGAAATACTTTTGCCAGCATTGAAAAACAGAGAGCTATGAAGTTGCACTTAAGTCATTTAAGTTGAAGTTTAGTGTCATTCATTCGTCAGTATACCATGAAAACAAGACAAGAGCGTCACTATAGGATGAGTCTTCAAAACTTTGGATTACATTCACTGCCAACGTTTGCTTGTGGCGTGGCTCTAGGGATTGCAATTTTGGTCTGAATTTTGACTGTTTAGCAGATGTTAGCATGCTAAATTCAGATGGTGAACATGGTAAGTATACCTGCTAAATGTTAGCATGTTAGCATTGTTACCATGTTGGCATGTTTTCGTTAGCAGTTAGTTGGGTTGAGCCGAGTACTCGGCTGAAATGAGTATCCGGTGCAGATAATGTACTTTTTACATGTATGAGTATTAAACGAGTAAAATGTGCCAACATCTGTACTACAATACCAGTTTATCAACTTTTATATAGATAGAAAACCTGTTCTGTTAATCATTCTCTTGATCAAAAACGGCACTAAAGCTAAATTATGTAAAACATTTTTTATAAATATAGAAACTTCTGATCAACCCATATCAATTTACAGCTAGAACTATAACTATGAGTTTGACCCTCCCATTTTGTGTCTAAGCACCACCCACTTCTGATTTAGGCCCGCCCATTCAGAGTACAGGTACAAATACAGAAAATTTAGTTGGTTGAACAGATGCAGATACAGATAATGGTGTACTCGCTCATCCCTAATATTCAGACCGAAGCCTGGCTCTAGCGCTTCATATTTTAGCTTACTGCTTATTATGTGCAAGGCGAAATAGGGAAAAATGTGAAAGAAAAAGTAAAAGAAAAACTTGTGAGTTATCATGTTTACTTTTTGTTTTGTAAGTTTTAAATACATTTGCTCTGTAGCAAGGGAAATATTCTACCATTTAGTGCACCATTTCTATCTGACTGCTGTAGGTAGTTATTTTGCAGAGTGGGGGAGTGAAGAACCCTGAAAGTTTTACATATAAAACCGAAGTTGAGTTCATTAAAGTTAACAGTAACCAGCAGTGCATGGGGTGTATTCGTATTAAAATACTTGTTACCAGATCTCACAGGATATTTCCCCAACAGAGCTAGCACTATTCATTTAATACACAGTACGGTATTCACATCTGGTAACCATGCAACTGTTAAAAAGTAGTGAAAATATGACAAATCTTCTTCAGGTGCAGCAATTGTTTGTATTTGTGGCACTGATGCAGTTTGAAGATGAAACGTTTTCAGCTTGGAGAAAGCAGGGAAGGACCTAAAAATGTCCAAAACATGACAATTATATTCACAAATGGCAAATTTTGGTGATGCGCCGAACTTAAGTGCAAATCTAGGGAATTTTTATGCAAAGTTGTGGTTAAGGAAGGGAATTATATACAATTTTAAGATGATTTAGGGGATTTTTGCAGACATTTTTTAGGTGGCAGCGCATTATGCAGAATTGTCGTGAAAGGGGAGTTTCTGTGACATTGTTTTTTTTTTCATGCAAATCTGTAGTGAGTTAGTTTTGTCTTGCAAATTTAAGGTCGTACTGAGAGTGGTTATGCAAATCTGTTCCAAAATGGGTTTCTTTGGATAGAAATGATTGACTTTGCTTTAAATTAGTGAAAAATAATTTTTGCCAAGAAGGTGCACATGGATGGTACGAAAATGATTAGTCAGCATACATGTGCAAGATATATTCCTGCTGCCTTTATTAACTTTGTTAGTCAGTGAAGGCTGAAGCCAAATATGCAAATATTTTACATCTCATAGGTTGCTGCAGTGTATATATAGAACTTATCTCATGTCTACCTTTGGGCTTTTGTTGGATCTAATGAATTTAAATGATCTCAACATACTCCATGAGTTGTACACTATATCAGCTATACCGAGTTCACAGACATTATATTCCTGCAGTTGCTTTAAACCCGTGGATATCCTCAGTGTCCTGTTCCTACCTTGTATTCCCCAAAGTCAATGTTTGAGGGCTAGGAAAGAATGTATTGACTTCATCACTAATGCATATGCATTTTCTGACATTTCACAATGCACTCTTGGTGGCTTGGACTCCTATTGCCGCAGAGACACTACACCAGTGTGCTCTTTTTTTCCCCCTCACACACTTTTTTCATAACACACACGTTTCTTTTCTCATCTTCACTCTGATCTAGATTGATGATAAGCACGGTCAAATTCTCATGTTAGATCATTTGCATTATAAAACAATATTCCATTTGATATTTATTATATCCACTATAGCTTCAAAATAGCAAGCATATGAAAGGGGTCCTCATCAAAGATTCTCTCAGAGTCAAAGAGATGCTGCTCTTAATCTCCTGCTTTGCTTCTTGTCTGTGAAGCCGCAAATGGGTGGAACAAAACACTCTGTCTTCTCCTCAGGATATTGCTGCTTGTAGAGCTAATCAGGTTGGAAATGATGGCTGTGTGTATAAGTGCGCAGGCAAACCCACACAGGGACATGCTCGTTTGAACGGCCCTTATCTCCTGTCCTCATTCAACCTCATCCATACAACACATTAACCTTTTTGTCTTTCTCTAACTGGTACATATATATTCACATTTAAAATGTGCTTAGAGTAACAAAAAAGCATTCTTTGTGCACATCTTATCTTGAAGAGGAGGCTGCTTCATTTGCACACTAAGTGTAGCATAATGTATGTACATCTCCGCGGGATTTCCCAGATGTTTGTTGTGTTTTTTTCTCAGGCTACTAAGCATCATAAGCCGGTCCCTGACCACATCGCCTCAGTTTGTGGAGATTATAAAGGCATCGCTGCCTATCATGAAGGTCATGTAACAGTGGGTCCACATCAAAGGGCACAACGCAAGCAAAATATTGCTCTCATTGTCCAGCAGCTCTTGCTCTGAATAATATAGCGTGCTCCTCTATGTTCACGACCTTCCGTTTTAATTAACATGTTAAATCATTTAGGTTTCCATTAGGGATGCACCAATCGACTTTCTCTTTTCCAATATCGACAGCCACACTCGCGCTATTGGCTGATGCTAGTCCTTTTTTATCAGAACGTGAAAGATGTGAACCTCTGTGTCCGGCTGATCGTGTAAGCCAACGTGAGGCTGTAACATGAGATCACTTCTTGTGGAGGTGATGTTTTGAGGCTGTGAAAGTTTTATTTATACTGTTTAGATGGTTTATGAAAGCGCGACAGAAACACTCTCACGTTTAACTTGACTAACATGTGGTGTTGTGTACAGCCCTTGTTCCATTGAAGTCCGTTTTCAATTTGTGTTTTCCCTTGCTCTATCCTGAGCCCGTTTCCTGAACCCTGACGCTCCTTTTCTGCAATGCTTAACCTCCACCCGAACTCTATAGTGCCTATAGTCTACCTTAAGCCCTAAATCTCATTGTGACTGTGACAATTATAATTAATTAATTAAACAAGGTAGCTCCTCCTGTTAACTCCCGAGGGATATTGCACAAAAGTAGAATAAAGAAATCCAGGATAATTGAGCAAGCGCAGTTGACCTAGCGTGCGTGTTCATGGCATACTGAAATAGACCTTGTGATCGCTCACAGAATTACCGATGGGAACATGGATAAGAGTTGCGCTTCATATTTTACGGCTGCTGAAAAACAGCTCCTGATGGAGTTCTATGAAGAGGTGAAAGATATAAGAAAAAAGGCAATACCAATGCCATAATTAAAGAAAGGGAAAAAAAGGGGGGGGGGGTTATTTTTTTGGTTTTCAAAAACTGTAAAATTAAAAAACAGGCTCCCCTGAACTGTCATAATTAGGCTCCAATTAAAGAAAAGGAGTTACTTTAAGCCACTAATCAACTGTTGTACACTTTGCTTTAATTGGCAAGTAGAGTGCATGTTAGCTTTAATGTACGCGTATATTAATGCAAAAATTCATAAAGAACAAACTTGTCTGGCCAAAAAAGACTGTAAGGCTGGTTAAAAAAAAGTTAAATAGACCATTTCACTTTTTTATTTTTATATCTCTGCATCCCCAACAGAATAAAGGAAGCTCCCACTTGCAAAACATCTCAACGTAACACAGACCATCTGTGGTACAGTGAGAGCATGGCTTCGTGAATCAATATTAAAAGACTGTTGCAATTACAAACAGCCAACAGATTTAAATGAAATGAGAAATGACAATATATATGTAATATTTTAATGCAGGATAATTAAAATGATGCAACATACTTAGAAAGACCATGGACCCGCTGTAAAACACATTAATTCCTCACAGGATTGACGATGGAAATACAGGTGAATCACTAGGATTAATCTTAGCCTGGTTGTTAGTCTGGTCTGGAGCAGGCTAGCTGCAGAGAATAAATCACCATAGTAACTTGGCCGGGATAAGTTTAACCTGCTTTCATGCAACCGACTTGAGGCTAAATTCAGCCAGGATAACCAACATATCCCGGCTTAATCCCTTATCTTGGTTTTGTGCAACACTCCTCAGTTGCTAAAAGTTCATCATTAATAACATGTAGCCCATTGCCAATCTACAAACCATATACATTAAACATGTAATTTAATGTATTCCATAGCTGTAAATGTTTCTAAATCTACTTTAGAAAAACAATATGTAGTAGCCATATCTTTGGTAATGCTTAAAAAAAATCAGCAGCCCTGGTTTCAGAGTAAAGGCCATTGCACATTTCACAATTGTCGCACGTTTTAAAAATATACCCAACCTCACGTTGTGTCACTCATATTTCCACACCTAAAACTTTCGTCCGTCATTAAAGTTTTTGGAACAGGTTTGATTTTTTGTGGGGTTTTTTTTCACAGCAGTCAGATGAGAGAAGCACACAGGCAGCAGGGAGAGCGTCAGCACACAGACAGAGAGGGTGGACAGCTCAGCCTCCTGTAGCCGCAGTGCCAAATGCAAGATGCAGGCAGAGAGTGGCGACAACCTGCGGAGGAACCTCCAGTGGAGAGAAGCACGGAAGGGAAATAGAGAGATGAAGTGAGAGTGGCAGCAGCGAGCAGACAGCTCCTTTATCAGCAGGTGAAACTCTCCTTGTCCTTGACACCTTGGACCTAATCACTTCTTACTTCTTTTTCTACTTTCAAGTGAGAGGGCCACAAAATTATCCTCATTGCATGATGACTCCGTCTCATATATCAGACTCGCTGTGCGAGGTTTCTGTGCATAATGAATTTAATCGGATGACGAAAAATAAGGACTTGATGTGCAAAGGCCTTAAGGCACTGCTGTCACATTATAATACACTGCATGCAGACGGTGGCTGGGTATCCACGTTAACTTTACACTTTAGCTTACTGCTGTAAGGTAGCGTGCCAGTACTAGTGTTAATTAAACTACAGCGATTTGACACAGGGGTTGTAACATTCTGATAAATCTGAGAAATAGCCTCAAGTGACGTAACTTAAGTCAGCGTCAGTTATGAAATGAAAAAATTGGTTAGTGGACTTAGAAAGAGAGTTCACTCTGACCTAGCTCTGTAGCTCGCACTTCATTTCTGCTTGAGGGTTAGGGTTAGGACACTATTAGCGTAACACACCCGGACGTCCTAATGAACTGTTGGCAGTTAGTTTTATGTGGGTACCAGGTTTTGAAAAGGAAGAAGAATGTGTCTCTGGTGCTGCTGCATTGATTTTAAAATGTCCATTGTAAGTTTTCTAAAGTCTAACCAAAGTGCAAATCAGTGGTGTACTCTTTTAAGTCTTTTTAGAAGTTTTGGAGGTTGTCAATTGAGCCCTAAAGCGTCAAAAAGGCTTTTGTCCTAACACCATGGGAATAAAGCCAACTTTTTGGTGGTCTCAGTGGTGGTCTTTTTGCCTCATTATCACTTACAGCCACCAGTCACTCTTCAAAAGAATCTTAAAACAGCCTCTGCCTGTGGTGATACCATTTTAAAGCTCAAGTTGTCACTTGGGAATAAACATCTCTCACAAGCCGACGCACATTTATAGTCCCCTCCTCTGGGTGTCTGTGAGAAGCCAGAGACTGACCAGGGACATTTCCCAGAGCGCCGTCTGATGTCACATGCGTGTATGCTAAGTGAGAACAACTTGCCAAGATGAGGTGTGTCATTTCCCGGTCTCTGAGTCAGTGATATGTTCTTCTCTCCCACTTCTCTCCCTCCCTCTCAAAGTCCCCTTACTTTCGTGACTTGCCCATAAGTAAACAGCAGGACAGATCTGTGATCAGAGACTTATGACAAGGTTGCCAGGAAGTATTTAGTGCCCACTTTGTTTCAGAAGTTGATATTCCTAGAGGTATAGCTGTAAGCAGTTAAAAATAAAAATGTTATTTATTATTATGATTTATAGAGAAGCCGATGGATGAGACAGATAAGAGGCTCACACTACTTTTCTTAGCGAATATGTGATTCTTCCTTTCATAATGAAACATCATTTCTCAAGATATTGCTAAAATGGACTGAGATATGTAAGGAGGGAAGCAATGAGGTAGCCATTAAAAATAATAAGTAAAGGCAACGGGATCCTAATGTAACAGTTAAAGCGTGATTTTTGGCATATACTGTTAAAGAGGTACTGTATAATGTACGACATGTTAACACACTGAAAAAGTCAATGCCATTGTGACTAACAGCAGTCGACAGGAGGTGTGAAATGAGAGGGACAGGATTTGGAAGGCAGTTTCAGGTTCATTGAAAAGGTGTTGCCTCCATGGAACAGGATTTCTCAGTGAACAGAGTTAGTAGCATGTCAAATAATTACATTATTTTCAAGGTGCTACTCTCAAATGAATTACACTGTGGTCACACTTGCCTCCAGTTTTATGTCCCATTGTACAGTTAACACATGCCAAAAAATCTGAAACACTCTTGTTCTAAAAATATCTGCATAGTTTCTGCATTGTATACGGTGTCTGCAGTATATAGACATCATGCATCTAGTGTATTGTATTTGACAGTGACTTCCAGTATCACTCACCTCCAATTTTTTTCCATGCATAGCAGCAAACAATGATGTGCTATGTAAATACATAGTGGAGTCATGGCATCCAAGGCAGAGACTGGCGTCACACTCTCTGCATGTGTTGGTCCCCGAGCTGTTCTGTGCTTTGTTTGTACAGCCGGGAGGGGCACACGTGTATGTTGGTTCATGTTCCTCTGTGTGCAGCTGAGGAGAGCGACTGAAATGGCTATTTCTCATCTACCTCGGTGAATCAAGGATTTATTTTGACCAAACCAGAGTTGGTGATTACTTGGAACACAGGCTAACAAATATCGTATTGAATATTCTGTCTGGTTGCGAGCGATGTAACAGCTGTTTCTGGTTAAACAAAGAGAATCTTACTCTCTAACTACATGGTCTTTCTCTGTAGGGATCCTTTCAATCATACACTTAGAATAGCAATCTGAGCCTGTCAGTGGCAAAAACAAGCACATTTAGTGGGCATACTCTGATGGGTGCATTTGTCCCCCAAGAACAACGTTGCTGCCATTTTCACATTTCTGGTTTATTTTGACCAAACCATCAGACCAGACTGTGGACACTCTAACAAAGACAGTTTTTGGTGAGTGTGTCTTATGATTATCTGCTAGGTTACTGGTTTTGTCTACGGAGTTTGGTGGGCCATACGGTCAGTGTACAGATTTTTGTTTTGAAAAAAACAAAATCAGGAAATGAGCTGTTTCTCTACTTCCATTTATAAATATTAGGAACAAAACGGATAGTTTTTCTTATTTTATTTTTTTAAACACAAAAAACAGAAAATGGCTAATTTCCCGATTTTGGTCTTCTCAATTCAAAACGAAAATCTGCAAAGTACACTGACCCCCAAGCCATTTGTTTCGGTCTGAGAGGCCGGTGCTCTAGTGCGACACCTAGTGGCAGTGAATTTTGTATATATATGTGTGTGTGTGTGTGTGTGATATATATATATATATATATATATATATATTAGGGATGCTCGATATTGGCTTTTCTGCCGATATTCCGATATTGTCCAACTCTTCATTTCCGATACCGATATCACCCGATACCGATATATGCAGGCTTTTTACACCAAAACTGTTAGGTAACAACATAACATATCTCCTATTGTGGAATTAACACATTATGCCTCATTTTATTGTGATGCCCCACTGGATGCATACATAAATGCAACATGGCTTTCCAAATGTAAACACTGTCTGTGCAAAATAAGAGAACAACTTCAACTTTCATTGTATTAATACTGAAAAGAGCGCTAACGCTAATCGCTAGCTATGCGCTAATCGCTAGCTATGCGCTAATCGCTAGCTAAGCGTTAGCTTTGGTTAATGTGTTTAATTGTATTATTCACCTGAAGGAGTGCTAATGTAAATTCTAAGCCAATTGTTAGTTTGGTTCAGGAACAGCTCATAGCAGGGTCAGGTATTTAAGGTGCATTGCACTTATTTTGTGTTAATATTAAAATCATTCAGTTTTAAATTGTTTGCTTGTTAGCCACGGTTAGCAACCAACCAGTCTAGCGTGTAATTGTTGTTGTACGTCATCTAGCGCGCGCCGGTAAACGTCCCATGCTGCGTTCATGCAGGCTCGGAAATGCTGAAGCCTAGAGAACAAACATCGGTTATAAAAACCCGATACCGATAATTCCTGATATTAAATTTTTTTGTGAATATTGGCCGATAATATCGGGGACATCCCTAATATATATATATACTCTCTCTCTCATATATATAGAGTGCATCAGTCATTATTGGAAAATGTAAAATGGGGCATCTGTCAAGGAACCTCAGAGTGATGCAGGTTTAGTGGAAGTTAGAAATCAGTCCTAAGTGGCCAAAGAATCTCAGAATGACACACATTTGGTCCTATTAGGCCTCGGAGTGAAAAGTGATCCATCAACTCTCTTAACTTAAAATTACTCCTCTCTCTGCTGATATTTTAAAGCTCCAGAGGAATCTGTGAGCTGTTGCCATCGCATCCAGGCAGAGACATTATTGGAGGAGAGATGCTTCAAAATCAAAACCTGAGTATGTTTTGTGATTGACCTTGTGAAGAACAGTGTGCTGTCCCTGCAGAGAGCTTTGCAAAACAATCCAGCTTTGCAACAGAGATGATTTGGGTCAACAAACAATTTTGGCACAGAATGAATCAATCTTTGGTCGCTCATACAACGCCTTAGATAATAGTAATAGTAAAAAACAGGCTGCATTCACTCAAATCACTTTTATTTATTGAACTATTTGCTGACTGTGGGGTTAAATGTTGAAGAGATATGTTCATATTGTATACACATTTCCCAAAATGAGATGACGTTACATAAAATGATTTCCTCCAACTTGTTTAGGTCCAATGAGTTAGGAGAGTAGTTGAAAGCGAATAAGAAGATTCCTTGTCCTCCATGAAAAGGTGCTCCACAGTGCACAGAGGGTTTGCAACATAACTGCGGCGTCTGCAACATCCAAGGCTGGATTACAAACCGGGCAAAACAGGCAACTGCACTGCGTGTTAACTGATTGTTCTAAATTAATGAAAGGTTCCTTGGCAATATGTCATTAAAGCACATGATAAGAACCATATCCTGCTATTCATTTTAACCTAATCTTGAGCCCATCTGTCAAAATGTTCCAATGCTTCAGTATTTTTGTATGTTGCATATTGCTGAATCCATTTGTGTTTCATCAATAACCACATGGCAGGTAACATAGAAAAACTGTACCAATTGCAGTGGAAGAGTGAGTGGAAGGGATGGGTAGGGGGTGGTTTGATCATTTGTGCTCCGAGGCACCCTTCTGTAGCAGGTTATCCCAGCCATTGCAACATTGCATAATATATTATTATATGTATGTTTGCATATATAACCTACATATCTTACCCAGACTATTTGCCTATACATATAAAACCAACAATTAAAAAGTGGTGCTATTTTTTGCATTTCCAATTTTTTCTAATGTCTAATACTACAAGCCATGTCAGAAAACTGCAATATGTTAGTATAGTTTCTACACTGAGGCTTAGAGTGTCCACAAGGAATCAAATCCAATACAAATCCCTGTTTGTATTATTAGTGATGTAATTCTTAGCGTATCCTTCTACATTACTATACAAGATTTTACAACAGCTGCTGAGTGTGTTGCACCATGCAGCTGTAAAAGAGGTTGAATTAGTTGGAATAAATTATCAGTAGTAGTGGTGCGGTGCGGGCTGGCGCCAGTCATGGCCAATCACATCAGTTCGTCTCATTCCCTTTAAAAGCTCTGTGCGCCTCTCCACAGGACACTGACAGTCGGGTTATGGATGAGGAGCCTGGCTGTGCCACAGCAAGGAGAAATGGATGTCCCTGTCCAGGAGGTGCAGAGTTGAAAGGTGCAATTTTGCAGCGTCATATCAGCTCTCAGGATCAGTTAATAATATAATAAAGCACAATCAATGCTACATCAAGCATGACATAAATGCCCGTGTTCCCTCACAGTTCTGAGAGCACTGGCCTTGATGTTGCGACACTTTGCTGTCTCTCATCATGGATAACACATCCAGACCCTCAAATCCTTTTACCCCATGGAAAATCAGCCTCGTTTGTTTACCTCTAGGGCTGAGTTATATCTAACAATCATTCGTCACAGGACAGAGTGCCCTGTCTCTCCCTTTCATCTCGCTCCAGTTTGGCCTTGAAGTGCGACCTGAATGTGATGCGCGCACACCCTCGCTCCGCTCCAATCCTCCGTAGACAGAACGCACAACAAACAGGCTTTTATTTTAACTCATTCTACCTTAGAGACACAAAGCATAAACATTTGGCTGTTGTGCTTTTCATCGGTTTAGTATGCATGAGGTGATGGAGCTTGGGTAACCACGCTCCAAGAGCAGCGAACAAATCAGGAGAGGATGATTGTTCCCACTCACCTTTCGGCAGTGCAATTTTAGGGACATTAAATGAAGTGCCAATGCAGAATTCAGAGAAGATAATATGAAATTTTGAAAGCATTTGGCATCAGGTTTTTTTGCACCCCCCCCCTTTTGTAAAGTGCAGCCAGTGGAGAGTTTGGCTAATGTGTGATGTCCCTAATGCGGACATAATGGGAGAGCAGTGCTAATGTTGCTACGCCAACAGTGGAAATGTCACAGTTGACACACTCAGGCTTAGTAGAACTGTAATTAGCCTAAACACAGGAGAACTACACAAGAGAGGGACAGACGCAAAGCTTGAGAGAGAAGGAGTGTGTTGGGATGTGAAAAAAAAAAAGAAAACAAAGAATGACAGGATGACAAATTTATGCCGAGACCGTTTCCGGTTCCTCTAACACTAATGCTGCCGGCTCTTTTGTCAATCAAAGATTCCGAACAAAAGATGACTCATCAATTTGCCACACCAAATTACCCCTGCTTTTTTGTAACCTCTCCCCTCCTCCTCATTCCACATTAACCTAAATTGCCTCTGCTTTGCAGTCCAACATGAACCAAATGACAAGCAGCACACGCAGCGCTTTGCCTCTTTTTCCGACTCATTTCACATTCAGCCATGGAAATTAAATCAGGACAGTGGTTTTTTGACACTATTGTACCCTGGTAATGAACGCAGCAATTAGGTGGTGAAAATTAATTTAGAGGGGGGAAAAAGGCCCCCCATTCAGATTTAAGACCCTTGAGCAGATTGTAGTTGTGATGGTATTTCAACTGGCTGGGTGTTATGAAGAGAGTCACCACTGGGAGGTGCTCTTTCACACACCTCGTGCACACACACACAGTGGCGGTGGATTAATGCTGATTGATGTGCAGAGGCTTGGCCCTCTCTCAGCTGCTGGCGCTGGTAATTGCCTCCATCCTCCTCCCAAAATGAAGAAGCACAGTGAGAGAAAGAGAACATGTTTCCATACTCAGCCCTTCCAACAGGGCAGCACACTTCCCTGGATCCCTCCAGAAACACTCACAAAATTATTGAGCAGACATCCACGCTGGAGTTTTGACGTTTACTCCCAAATCTGACAGCACCTGACAGGAACTGATGAGTGGAGTCAGGCTGAGATAAATTCTCCACTTTTCTTGGCCTGGTTTTGGTGCAGGACCTAGTGGGCCAACTAGCCTCAGGTGTGGAGAAGATTTGAACAGATATTTGTTGGTCTCACAGAGGTAAAACCTGAATTTCCGGGCCAGTGTCAGGCTTTAATGTGTCTGAATGAAGCAGCTAATGAGAAAGTATGTGTTTTCATGTGCCTCATTGATCATGTTGAGCCTGAGAGGGACAGGAATTAAGGTCTCAGACAAATAACTTTGTCCAACTGCGGCCGAGAGCCAATCCTTTCATACCTTTTCAAAACAAAGTGAGGGGTAAAGGCTGTGTAATATAGAGATAGGTGGGGTTATAAGCAGGAGCGGCACATTAAAAGGTGCAGCACCTGTGTAATAATGGTGTTTTTGTCTGTTAGAGATCTGTTACACACCTACTGGTCTCACTGCTCACCTAACAGGAGAGGGAGACTTGCTTTTCTGATCTGCTCATCTAATTCTGATGTATTTGTCCTTGATTATTTGTGCAATTTCATAGTTCTAAATCTTTTTTTACACTTTTTACTCCACCACATTTATCCGACAGTTGTAGTTCATTTTCAGATTAAAGGTCCAGTGTGTAACATTGAGGAGGCTCCACTGGCAGAACATGTTTTCATTAGTGTATAATCACCTGAATATAGGACAGTGTCGGCGCTGTGGTGGGGCATTCGAGGGCCGTGCCCCCCCCTAGCGGTCATTGATGCCCCCCTTACCACAGGCCATGGCATCGCCCAAAAAAATATCCCTTTTAGTTATTCTTTTAATATTAAATGTGCAAACTGTAACTTAAATGAAATAAAATTAAATGAACAGGGAAAACGTATAATTTTGGTTGTGCATGCATAGCAGGTTACTAGGCTTGGTCAATGCTCGTTGGCCGCTGAGTAAACATTTGATTTCGCTTTCTAAACATAATGTTGAGCTGCAGCGCGCAGAATCCATTTCAAGTTGTTGGTTGGAATCGAAAAGAACATAGACAGTTTGTCCGTCTATATCATAGACAGTTTCAGCAGCAACACTCGTCGCCTGCACCTCTTCTGACGGTAAGTCGTTTGTTCATTTCACTTCTTGAAGCCAGCCCTGGCTTTCATGATAAGGCCTACTAAGCAGGTGTTAATAAATGTTTGCTGGGTCTATCTGCATTTGTGTTTTATACTTGGCTGCCAGTAAGATATATGGGCTTATGTCATTTCTGCCTGGTGCGTGGCTTTTCCAGTAGGCTACTTGCTGCCCGAATGTGTGCCTCAGTATGTGCTTATGTCAGCGGTCCTGTCCTGTTACTTATATGTTGTCCAGGGGTGTTTTTGATGATGGTGGAGGCTGTTGTCTAATGTTTATAACCAGTGGTAGGCCTACTTAATGGTTTTCTGGAGGTGCATAAACTGTTGAGAGGTGGATAAACTGCATTTATTTGCGTTTAGCCTCCACGACAGCCCTCCGCTGTGTGCCATCCGAGTGATCCTCCATCCGAGCTGGAGTAGAGAGAGGGCCAAACTTTACCCCACCCCTTTTGGGCTTTTATCATCGTCTTCGTGTGTGTGACTGTGTAAACTGTGTACAAAGGGCTACCACATAGCCTCGACTAAGTGACATGATATGGACATTATTAACAACAAAAAAAAAACGAAATTTCGTTAATAATAATTATTAATAATAAAGAAAAATGTGTTTAGTTTTTGATAGCATTTCTGCTGTGTTGGACTTTGCGTTAAAATATTTCTCAAATGGCAGTGCCCCCCCGTTGATGACCCAATACCCCTCCAGTAGATCTGCTCTGGTGCCGACTCTGATATAGGAGTTGTTTTTATTACCTTAGAATGAGTTTTATCTACAGCGGGTTGCCCTCTGGGGAGGCCGCCATGTTGAACCGCCATGTTTCAAGGAAGGGACAAACCAAACACTGCCTGTAGATAGGTTCACGTTTTTCACACATTTCGCAGCCACCATAGCTTTTCCCTCGCGCTTGGAAAGGGAGGATGAAGCCAGGGAGTCGTGATCTGCAACTACACCGCTAGATGCCACTAAATCCTAAAATATGCCATAGAAGTGTAATAAAAACTGTCATAAAGGAAAGGGGTTAAGTATATTTATTTTACAATACTTTGTGCTTTTACTTATACATCTGTCTTTTTAAAGTGTGGTATCACTACTTGTACTTGAGAATTTGATCCAAGATTTTGGTATAAATCAGTCGATATGGAAATCCACATTATGCATTTCTGAAAATGGATTTTAGCAAGAGAATTGATTATGATCTCTTCACAGTTGGAAAGCTTGTACAATGAAGCAGGATGTGTGGTGTGTTGTGTGGTTGAGGAGGAGGACTGGGGTGGAAAACAACGAGTCTTCTAAACTGTTTGATAAACAGTAAGAAGAGGAATGTGGGAGTGGAACAAAACTGCGAGCGACAGTGAATCCTTTGTTTTGGAGGAGCTATCAAATGCTGATAAACGCAAACACTCGACTGAAACCTGTTCCTGGTGAGCAGTTGAGTAGTGAACACAATGCAAGATGTTTTAAATATACTTTGCAGACCAGCTGAAACCGTGCCTCCCGTCTTCGCACCTAAGTACACATGGCCGACCAATTTAAAGAGCTGGTGTAGACTTTCAGATTGTTGATTTTGGAAATGTACAAAGCTGGACACACCACCACCTCCAGCCCCACTGCTGGGAAAGCGGCTTTCTAACACAGTGTGACGTACTAAACAACACGTCGTTTGAATCATGTAGCGGCTTTAAATCAGGAGTGTGGCACCAACAGTCACCTGGCACTCCGCTTGATTTACAGACGACTGTTTTACTGCCCAGCACTCGTCATTATACAGGCATGGGAGCAGATACACGTGCACCGTGCCTACTCACGCACTCACACACAAAGCAAAGCAGAAACCAACAAAGGAAGCGTGCAGAGAATATCAGGCATAGGAGGAAAAGCACAGAGGGAGGAGGAGGAAGGGGGAGATGGTGGTAACAACCCACATCATGTTTCACAGGTTTTGATAGAAGGGCACAAGGGCATGGAGGCATCGTGGAGGAGTGGACAGCTGAGTTCATGTCTTTTTTCCTTAGGCTGTTGAAACGATAATAAACAAACACATACATGATCCTCCTGTTTGTCAGAATGATTGCATGTCTTAAAGTTCGATGTCCACACTGTAAAGCTGTTCCCTGCCAAGTGACCTCTGCCCTCAGGAGGCAGGTTTAACTAATTAGTGTGATTGCCGTGCAGCAGCAATCACACGCGTATTGTCTTGCATGCTACTTGTTATTCTTTGGTGTGTTTTTGTGCTCACCTTCAACCAGAAAACCATCTATCATACATATACCGCTCATATGTTGAACAATGCATCATTATATGTAGTTTCCCATGTTTTCATGTAATTGTCATGTAATGTTTTTTAACACATTTAACCTCCAATAGTTTTAATGCTACTGACATATATGTCAAATTGTGTGTAATCCTTTGCAGATATTGACTTTTCTTATTGATACGTTATACTTCATGAATTATGAAATACATTCCCTCTAGGCACCCATTATATTTACATCTCAGTACAAACTGCTTTAACCTTAATCCTACCGACTGTGGTACCCACAGACCCCAGAGGTATACTTTTTGTCATATCTTACATGTGCTTTATTCTATTATTCCAATTTTTCATGACTTTGTCAGTCAGTGTGTTCCTAATGACTTCATATCATTGTTTTCTGTTTTTAATTAGTGGCTTTTAAAAATACCAATGTATGTGTCTGAGGGGTAGGGGCATTCTGTCACTCATGTGCTCTGTCTATTTTGGTTTCACACTATATGCAAATTTCTAAAATAAACTTTCCTTTAACAAAAATAATCTTTTTTTTTCAGATGACTAATTATTTCTTCTCAAGACATTATATAAACGTTATACAAGTTAACAGTTTGCTTTGATGGTTGTACACAAATTAATCCCTGGGGTTCCAAGGGACTGGCATAAATAGGTTTCTGTATCAACTCATTACAAACGCATCCTATGCAACTGAAAATTAAAAAAAAAAAAAACACAACTTTATTAATTTCATGTTTGATAGGGAAAGATACAGTTTACATAGGACATTGCATTATAATTATCCAGTGCACTCTATATATTTATATTATATTATATTTATTTATAGGCAAAGCTAATTTCCAATGATCATCACTTTAAAATTTTAGATTATATTACTGTAATTCTTTGATCATGCAATTTAAAACATTTAAATGCTGACTCAGTATTTCATAATTTTGGCTCTCTGAGTGTTTTGTATTTTTATATATATATATATATATATATATATATATATATATTGAATTAAACTCTATAGAGGACAGTCTAGTCACCTTTATATAGCATTTATAGGTCACCACTGGTATACAATACAATGCAGTGCATGCTGATTAACTGTGGCGTGGCTGAGCTCATCACAATGACACAAACCATAATGCATTACAGCCTAATGCTTAAGTGTTTTAAAGCCCCCATTCACTCCCACTGCATCTATAACTCAGCTAATACATTAAGATTAGTGTGTTTTCATATGATTATAAAATCTTCCAAAAATGCCAATCGGCAGCATTGTGCATAGTAATCACACACATTTTTTATTTGTTTGTTTCACTTTTTGTTCCAGAAAATATTTTCATATTCTAATAGCAGCATTGTAAACACAAGCATTTAAGAGTTTTAAAAACAGTTTCGGCTCCTTCAATCAATAAATTAATACCTGAAGTGAATTGTGGCAGTGTAACATTTTCAATCACCCTGGCCCTGATTATGGAAATAGTTCATTATTCATTGAAATGTTTTATAAATTTATATAAATTATTTTTAATAAGTGTGTGTGTGTGTGTGTGTGTGTGTGTGCGTGTGCGTGTGCTGAATAGCTATTGAAATGCTAATCTTCCTATTAAATCCAGTTGACTCATACAGTACGTTGCATTCCCTGAGATGTGTGAGGCTTTTATCAAAGAAAAAAGGGAGAAAAGATTCATGAAAATCGATATCAGTGTCTCTGATAATGTTGCTTTGGTCGGCATTGTCAATTCCAACTTTGTGAGCATTCCCCCGTAATGAGTGTCCTTTGGGGTTTTGCATTTAATACACTTCACACAATAGATCACATCACAACAAACTCACTGAATAAGTTTACTTGATTTCTCGTCTCTCTGCAAACACAGCAGCACATTATGAGCCATTCCAGTCAGCCCTTTTCAGCGGCTCGCTGAGGGTGATCGTTATAATCAGTCCCGCTGTTTTTCCAAGGTGACCTCTGAACAGTGACAGTGGACAATATGCCCACTATTTCATCTGACAATGCCGTTAATTTACATCACGCCACTTCTAATCTGACAGCCCCTTTTAAACCTTTGTCACAACTTGTCAGCGGAACCATGAATAACAATATACTACAAAGAATAGAAAATAAAAGGAAGGAAGAGAATCCAGCCATATAGCTTCTATTTATGCAGTGCACTGTAGCAGCTAGCATTGGCTTCTGCCTCAGTTATTTACTAGTTTTCCCAAAGGAAAGGAATTTTGACAAACTCTTATTTAAAGCTTCAGTCATCTTTTTGTATCAGCAATGGGTAAATGACAATGTGTAATGTTAAAAGGGTCGCTCATGTCAAAGATTCAGCTCACTCACAGAGAATTACCATCCAACTCAGACTTTTTCTACAGCTCAGAACATTTTAGCATTTTTTAGCTAATTTCTGGCAGTGATATAATGTCCAACAGGGGGCGGTTTTCCGCAAAAAGATCTGATAAACCTGCTGTACGCTACCTGTCCAACACCAAACATCAGACAGACAAAGTTGTTGACTAACTTGGTGGAGATAAGAAGGGGAGATGTTGGTTGGCTAGAAAAACTCCAAATAAATGCTAAGTTGCTATGTGTCTGTTGGATATGCAAATAGGAAATTGTATGCTAACATGTTAGCCATAACAACTTTATGAGGTGATAAAATGTTGTGTTTACAAGTGACCACATGACCAAGAGAATAAAATTATACTGCTTTAAAAGGTTCCCATATTGGCGAATGAAATATATAGCTAGCTATATTCATGAACTAGCTAGCTAGCGAGTGAGTGGATTTTGAGATAAAATCTGAACTTGCTAGCTTTCAGATACTGTTTGAACTTTCATGCCCAAATTAAACACATCTTGTGTTTATGTTTTTTTTAATGTAAGAATTTAATTGTATCTAACATTGGTTTTCTTCCTGTGTAATAGACCTTTTTTACAGCAGCGATTTTCACACAAAATAGTAGGGTAAACACAGGTGTTACCAATGATACTAGTTAAGGTTCTGTTCCATTCAGGTCAATCAGAGTCAGGTTGCTGCTATTGTAAATGTTGACTCACTGGAAAGACTCTGCACTAAATGGAATGGAACCTTAATTAGTATCATTGATTACAACCGTGTTTACCCTACTATTTCATGTCAAAATGACTGCTGTGAAAAAGGTTCATTGGTGAGCTTTAGTGAAATTTAGTGAACCCACTCAATTGTTTCACAACCAATATTTTAGCCAACTTAAAAATCTAATGCTATTAAACACTGGAGATTTTCCACACATCAGCATGTCAACTATATTTGGCCAACTGTTCATTCAATTAGAAAAACACTCAACAGGAAAGCTACTGCACATGATTTTTTTCTTTTAAAACAACAAATTAGCACTTATCCAGGCCTCTTGCATAAGTCTCCTTCTTCCCCTAAAACTCTATCCTTACTTCCTTCTTCCTTCTCATCCTCCCTGTCGGTTGTGAGCTATGTTCCTGTGTAACAATATAATCCTTTAACGTGATCAGAGGCAGTTCATTTTTAATTACAACTTACGAGGGTTCTGGTTTGAGGCATGACATCATCTTTCTTCAAAGTGCGCTCCGAAGACTTCACAGAGGAGGTTAGCCGGGTCTCCCCAAAATAGCAAAACAATAACCCTCAGAAAGGATTAGATGACACCAAGAAGCAATCTGGCGCTGATCAAGTGAATTCCATCAAAAGTTTGCAACGATGGCCCCACACACACTCGGAGACATGGCGCTGTGTTTTTAAACGCAGACCCCAAGAGCAGACCTGGTCTTGTGAAAGGTTGTGCGACAGGAAACAGTCGATCACAGACCTTTCTTTCATCTTTCCTCTCCTCTTTTCTTCTTCCCTCCAAATAAACAATGGCGGTAGGGTAATGAGGCCCCTGGGTGTTCTGAGGACATGAGATGAGAAGGAGACCTGGCCACACAGGACGTATAAAACAAGTAGACATGAGGGGAAGCAAGGGCCCAGCCGCCTCATTAGGGAACTATGAACGATGGTAGCAACTATTCATTTTCCCTGCTAACGACTGCTGCCTGTGCACACACACACACACACACAGCACATAAATACAGACACACTTATACCATGAGCTAGCAGACACATACAAACACGTCAAAACTCAGAGGACACATCGAAGCACGGTGGGACGCTGTTAGAGATTATAATTCTTTTTCTAATGGTTGGCAAAGAGGGAAAGAGACAGAGAGAGAGAGGTCCATTAAGAAAGTAAGAGCTGCCTGGGGGCCCACAATGCCACAAATTATACTTTATATCTTAATAAGTTGGTTTTCAAGAGACAGAAAATGCTCTCAATTAATTTACAATTTGTAAATAAAATAGGAACATAAATTACAAGTTTTTTTCATTTCAAAATAAAGGCCTGTATTACTGGTAAGTAAGATGTAAAGCCAAAATGAACAAATTATGATAGGGCACCATGATTGGTGAGTACTGTCCTATTGATGGTCTTGTATTTACTGGACGCTCATGCAGTTATTTATTATATTATAATAATAATTTATTTAATTACTGCTGAAACAGTTGCTTGATTGATCAATGCGTTGATGGACAGAAAATTCAGTGCCTCTTATCAGGTCATTTAGTCCTTTATAAAGAAAAAACACTTAATATCTGCTGGTTCATGCATCTCAAATATAAGGATTTTCCTTTGAGCTCTCAAATTATGTGATGATTGATGAGTGAGATAATATAAGATACTGTAAGATGTTCCTTTATTGATGCCCCGTAGGAGACAATCACAGGGGAAATGTAGTGCAAAGAGCAGAAAAAAGGTACAAATATAATTAAATATAATCAAATTTAAAAAAAAAAGAAAAAATATATATGGTATATACAATAAAGTGGAAAAGCTCATCATTACACCCTCCCCTGCTTGGTACATGCCTATTTCTTTCAAGCTACATGGGCTCAGCTTGTAGGGTTGGCAGGCAGTCTATAAAAAATTGTAACTCCAAAAATGTAAAACCCAAACCTTTAAAGGTCCTTTAAAACTAAACAAAGCTCCTCTAAAGCAACAGAACACACAACGAACAGTAGAACTCCTCATGAGGTTTAAGTTGACTGTACAAGGTGCTTTAAAGGATAAGGCTGTCGATATTCTATATTTTTGTTGCAGTCAACAAATGCTATAAAAAGACCAAACCCAACAGTGCTTTATAGATTTCAGACCCAACCCCATTGGTTCCTACTGAAGATGTAAATAAATAAAAAAGGGTCACAAATACATGCTTTCCTTTTTCAAAATGGCTAAATAATCTACTTAAACAAATGCACACGGTAGATTTGAAAATGTAACTCAAACAGGAGGGAATCATGCATTTGTTGGGGACTATTTCCAACTGCGGATTAGTCCACATTTAGTGCTCTCTCTTGCAGCAGGACAGTGTATGTGGGATTGAATCAGAAAAAACTACGCTGTGTGTGTTCATGGTAATGCAGGAAAAATACAGTACAGTACCCAGTACAACAATGTGGCTCGTCAAAGTGTTTTTAATAGTGTTGAAAAACAATAATATATTAAATACACTCGCTAGCAGGTTTAATACATTTTTGTCACCAAACTTATCATTTAAAGTCCGTGTATAGGATCTGAAAATGTCCTACTGTGGCACCGCCCAGGTGTAATAACAGATAAGACACTGTGACGCTATGGATGGGCTTAAAACAACACATTGCCTGCACCCAGTTTTACATCGGGACTGTCTCAATTATCCACAAACAAACACTACATTTAACACTGTTAGAATAATGTAAAAGATGTTCCAATTATGGGCAGCGGCTCAGGTGGTATAGTGGGCCATCTAGTAATCTAGGGGTTCCTGGTTCGATTCTCCGTCTCCGTTCCCTCAGTCCAATCAATGTGTCCCTGGGTAAAATACTGAACCCCAGATTGCTCCAGATGACGTCGCTGTGTGAGTGTGTGTATATGGTATATGGGTACACGTTCATTAGTCATTTCTGCTAGTATAGCTGTTATTGTTGTGCATCTGTCTCTGCCCTGAGAGAACTTTTGTTACCATTTGGTGCTATACAAATAAAACTGAATTGAATTGCGTGAGCTTAGAGTCATGAATGCTTTGGATAGCAAGCACTGTATCGCTCCTGATGAGCAGGCTGGCACCTTGGCCATCAGGGTATGAATGTGTGTGTGAATGGGTGAAGTGTTGTAAAGCGCTTTGAGTGGTCACCTTTCCATAAAAATAATGAGTTTTTAAACTTGCTTGTTAAAAAACACCAAAATGCAGATTTGATTGATTGATTGATTGATTTAACATTATTATAATTATGACTTCTCATTCATTTCCAGGGATTCCCATCCTTCATTGCTTTAGAGTGCTTAAGTCTTGAGAGATCCCCTTTAAATAGGCCTGTTGACCTTTGCAGTCGCTTAACTCATCACTGACAAATCCGATATCATCGCTGCTTTGAATCAGGGTCCTGGCCTGCTTCACTTTAACAGTAAGAGTGCAGTGACTCTTTGTGCTACTGTGGAAATGATTGCACATATGGACTGCAGAATCATTCATAAAACAACACCCAGATTATTGGGATAGGCTTGTGCGAGACACAGATGGATTTGGAGTCTGGAAACAGACGTCACAAGGCCAGTTTTTTCTTTTTTTTGTTTGCCCACAGACATGCATGGACACCTTAAACACTACACACATAAAGACACACACCCTACATACAGCTGGGTGTTTGAACAGAGAGTATTAGCCTTGGCAAACAGGAGTGTGCATTCATCAAGCTGTAGTCCTGTTTCATTTCCCTGTCAGGTTCTGAGCCTCAGCACAGGTCAGGAGGAGTGATACCATTTCACCTGAGCTCCTGCATGTTTAATCCCCTGCTTTCCATCCCTTCGTCTCCTCTTGCACACCTCTGTCTCTCTCCTCTCGCTTGCATTGTTCGTATTTTCCTCCCGCCCCCAAACCTCATCCTTCCTACCTCTTCACTCCATCGATCAATTCCTCTCAATCCGCTCCCTGCGTCCCTCCCTTACCCTCCATCAATCCTCCCATCCCTCTCTCTTCTTCCTTCTCTCCTAAAGACAAACACGCCACAGGTTGGACTCCCTTCTCCCTCCATCTCCTCCTCCCACTCCCCATAGACGGTGTGTTTGCTCAGGGATTAGGCCGGGCTTTGTGCTGTTGAGGAAGGAAGGAACTAATCAGACTCTTATTTGTCGTTGCATTCTGTGTCTTATGGTGAGAAGGGAACCCGACCCGCCGGAGGCTCACACACACACACACACACACACATGCACAGATGCACACATGGCGAGTGGGCTGAGCAGGCTGAAAGCTGAGAGCCGGCCAGAGGAACACACATACACACACACGTACGTGCACACAAGCCAACCAGACGCAACCCAACACCCCGCTTGAGCAAGCGTGGGCGTGCATTCGCCCCTGGACTGCTCTGTTCTCCGCCGTTTGTGTGTGCACACGCGTGTCCAGCAGGGCCTCACTGCTCTGTTACCGTCTTTGTTCCCAGGGCAGGCCTGTTTTCTGATTGGCTGGCTTGATGTGTGGGATATGGATCTGTGTTTTTCCTCATCAGCGGCGGCTCTGATTTGACAAATTCTGTTTTCCCTGCTGTCGGCGGGCGCACGAGGTCACGGCGGCGACGGGAGGCAGCTGCACAGGCGAGCCGCTCATACGACGCTTCCTGTCTGCGTGTGTGTGTTTGCTCAGTGGTCGTAGTGCGTTTGCACAGCAACCGATGTGTATACGCATACGACTCTGAAATCACAGACACACACACACACACACACACACACATACTGTACACATTCTAACCACTTCATCCAATCAGCTGGCTGATTAGTCATTGCTCACATCTCCTTCTCCACTTGTCTGCTCCATAATTCATGGATCTAACAGATGGCCTTGGCTCGGATCAAATTCTCTCAAAGCTCTTCATGTTAGACAGACTGGCTCTTTTTTTCAGGTAACTCAGGTGTGGAGCATCAAACCAGGCCACAACAGGTGTATTGACCTCCTATTCTTTCTTCCCCAGACACACACCTCAGTTTATTTCGAAAGTATGAAGAGCAGATGCTCCTGTCATTGTTAACACAAATTATTAATGTATTTGTAAATAGGCAATGTGAGGGGAAAGATTTATTTGTACTTCCATCGATCCAGTTTGTACAAAATGTTTACAAGCTGCTCTGTCTCTCCAAAGAGACCCACATTAATCTCATAGTGTTTCTGTCTTTGTGTCTTTCTGCAGGTTTTTTTTTTAGCCATATATTTTTGAAAATGAACTACCTGGAATGAGACATTACCTCCCATAAATGTGTATCCCAGCAGTTAACAGACCATATGACACATAAGAATGGTCAAAATCCTTGGAGCAGAGGACAAGATATCCTGACTTTTAGAACCTAGTAGGGTCGAGACCCAAAGCCATTGGATCCTGCATAGGGCTGTCACAATATTAGATTCTCACTACACGATTGTTGTGACCATATTATTGCTATATCTATAGAAAAGAAATCTATCAGTGAAATTCATCTTTCACTTTTTTTGTTTATTTCAGTGGTAATACTGGCTAGTAACTGCGTCGTTTCATGGCGCGTGGCAACCAGCACTACGGTGCATTACTGCCTTGTACTATATTGGAGTGTGAACAAAGCAAGAATGGAAGAGTAAGTAATTTAACAGGTGCTGGACAGTGGGGTGTCCAGAGAGGGTGTCCCCTCTTGTGCCACCCCACCAAAGTCTGGATACGCCCCTGCGCTGGATTATTTACACAATATTATCATATGTGCATTACTAGCAAGACTACTACTAATTCCCACGCTTCCCATAATGCAAAACAATCGTGTTTATCACTTCAAACCTTCATTCCTCTGGTTTAAAACATTTCTGTAGAACTCTGTAGCCTCCAACGCCAAGCCAAAACAACCCTGATCACATCAGGCTTGTTTTCTCATGCCTGACAAAGAGCCACAGAACACATTCACTAGTACTCCCAATGATGAGTAAACTGACCTTGATGTGTGCCCCTTTATAGTGAAACCTCTGGATTCACAAACGTAACAGTGGTTTACAAAGGCAGCTCAGTTTCAATAAAAGTATAAACCTCTCAAACCACTCCTGCAGTGTAATCTTCTTCTTAAATTTCCATCCATGTTCCAAGTAAACTGTTGCTTCTTTGCATTAGTTGAGTGTAACGAACATAAACTGCAAACCGAGCTAACGACAAACAGGAGCCGTGTGTGTGTGTGTTTGGAGCATAGTGACCATACAGGCTGACAGCAGACATGTAAATACTGCAGGAGTGGTTTGAGAAGTTTTCATGGACAGGCTTACAGTATTTACTTATGCAAGTTGACTAAAGCTGCCATCCTTGGTTGCAGAGAAAGCTACAAATTTTCTGGAGCAGTTGGTCCCAACTTCTATAGCTTGTGACCCTTTGAAATAAATCAGTGAGGTTTTAAAGGGGCTGACCATTGCTGTCATTTTACTGCCACCTCTCCACTGTCCCCCCAAATATGTATATGTAAAACAAATTTTAAACAAAGCCAATGTCCATTGGTTGCAAATGTCAACCAATTGTGAACAGGCCAAGCAAATAGTGATTCTTTTTACCTTATTTTGTTTTAAAAATTAAACTACTCTGTAATTCATGAGAACAAAAAATTTAATATTTAAGCAAAGACTGAAAACATCAATGGAAGTCTGGGCTTTCTATGCCCTCAGACTTATCCCGCAACCCCTTGTCAGGTTGGCAACCATCTTCCTAGAGCCACCTTTTAAAGCTACAGGGGTTGGTGTTAAAACCTCCTCACCCCATACCTTTCCAATTTCTGAATCGTAACGTTCGAACAGGGGTTTACTTCTCTCTCAAGCCGTATTCCTCCCATTTTTTACCTACCGTCACTTTTTGTGTGTCCAACTGAGTGAACACCTTGAGTGTCTTTGAGGAGAGGCCGTCTGAAAGTGTGAGCCTATATGCTTTATAGACTTATCCCTATGTAAGAGTCATTGCACAGAGACTACAAAGACATGGCAAACACGCAGAGTTTTTGGAGAGAGATCAGGGAGGCAGTGTGATGCAGCCAGGAGACGATGGCAACCTTGTCGCCTGTCCCTTGAATGGGGCCATTTGGAAACAGGTGTTTTGCCTTTAGACAAAACGCTGTACAGACATGTTGTTTTCGAGCATTTTGAACCCTTCAAACTGCACAGATCCCCCCAGCTGGGTAAGAGCTGGTAAGTTGAAGAACAATACTACTACATTCATTATATACCACATTTCATTTCTAACACATGACTAATAAGAAGACTAATTCTCCCTCTTAATACAGGCACTATGTACAAGGATAATAATTCACGGTAGATTATAAGAAGTAGTTCGGGAAACCATTTCTTGGTCAAACTGAAAGCTCCCATTTCATGCTTCTAACCCCACACTGTTGTGCTCAGGCTGTGGGGAATGTGTAGTTCCCACCAGCTGACTCCCTCTCTCGAGCACTCTCGCCATTTCTCATGTCGAATTTTTTTTGTCATGGATGGAGTAATGCAGAGTTGGCCTGTGGCACTCCTAATGAGAATGCAAACCTCCCAGGGCTGCTGCCACCCAAACAGACCCAAGGAAGCGGCAGGCAGCTCACACACACTGATACAAATACCCCACAGTACTGTACACACATCTATTTAGCTTAGCATGACAATCATGTGACTTTTTCTGTTGTGATCTTCTCAGAAGTGATTCATTAGGCTAAGATCTAATCTCTGAGACCAATGTGACCGGACTGCGTCAGTTGATCGTCGCCCCGGGCACTCGCTGAATGAACTCGGACCCTGAGTCACTCTCACTGAATGAACAGAGTACATACAAAGGCTTTATTAAATGGAATACATGCTGTATGATGCATTGGTTGCTGGATGTCTCCTCTGCCTTGCCAATGCATTTGGCAAGTAACTCAAATTAAAAGAAATTTATCTTGATTCAAAATATCTATGACAGAATGATTTTTGAAAAAGCCAACTTCCCAAATGAATACGTAACACACACACACACACACACACACACACACACACACACACACACACACACACACACACACACACAGAGGCATGCAATATACACCCGTACTGAGGAGCTGGCCACCAGTGGACCAGAGTGAGAGCACAGCTTGGGTTTGCCCATGGAAAGAGTGGCATCATCTCATTGGTCCTAATCTAAAGTAGAGACAGCACGGCGATGTGGCCGAATGGCTGCAGGGACCAGATGGAGGGCTGCAGACAAAGAGACCAAATCATCGTCACAGGGTGACAAATCTGTGTCTCCAAGGGAAGTGGGGTGTTATCATAGCATGTGTCTCCACATCCCAGACATGAGGTTGGATGATATAGAGCACAATGTGCCTTTGATAATCAGAGGAATAAACAGCTAATAAAAGGAGGAGCTATTGTGTCCAGCTGCACCTCAATGGTCTGTTTCCCGTCATCATTAGCAAACACTTCATGGAAAACTTCTGCATTTTCTTGCCAGCCTTTTTGGGGGTTGAAATACTGCTTTCAAAGCCAACTAAATCAAATATAACTCCTCTTTGCCAAATATCTCACACACATATTTGTCACAGGCTTGATCATTAGCGGAGAGCGGCGTGCCTGTGAGGACATGTGGGTACCAAAAATTCTATAGGATCTGACATTTGGCAATCCTGAGCCGGTGAAGGCATGTTGTGACTCCGAGTTCCCATTTCTGACAGCTTTTTTCTGCTTGATTTATGACCTTGAGGTGAAACAGAGTTCCCCTGTCCACCTCAGAGTGAACAAACTAATGAACCAGATGCATTATTTATTATTGAAAAGGCAAAGCCTGGAACAAAAGCTGAGGCTGGGCTGAAAAACACTGAAACATTCCAAAAGCACAGAGAAGGAATGCTTTTTCTTCCTTCCCTAGTTATTTTGCACGTCAACCTGAAGCTCGTGCCAAGTATAATATAAGTTAGATAAAAGATTGTTGCAGTGTACTTGGTAATGTGAGTAGATGGGGCCGGCAGTTCTTACGCTCTAATTCAGGAATCAAAGTGATTGTTGCTTATCTTGATCAGCGGTGGGCTGCCATGCTAGCTGTGAGAGCCAGTGGAAGAGATTAGATCTTAATTGTCAGACATTACAGTGTGATGGCAAGCAGAGAGACACTACTGTGCCTTGTAATAATCCTTCGTGGTGTCGACACTGAATATCCCAAGTTAAAATAAAACTAACAAGCACTGAGGATTGTGTCATTCCTTCTCTAGTAACGTTAATGAGAGAGGACTTATTCCTGTAATATTACCTTACTTCTGGCAAGGCGTTCGCCAACCTTTGGTGTAAACACTTCAACCTTTCTTTCTGCTGTGGACAAGATTCTTTTCTTTTTTGTCAGGGGAAATCCGTGCACCAATGAGTTGCCGTTACTGTGCTACATATTCGTTTAAAATTGAATGAACGCTTTTTTGGCGTGTTTTACCATCTAGAAATTATAATGCCAGAGAAATGCATCATTTCTGGGAAAACTGTATTTAAAAAAAGCTACAAAACAGAGCTTGTAACCACTGGCTACACTCTGGTTTGGCAATCTGCGGGGCTGTAGAAGCCGCTCCGCTGCCACAGAAATAACTAAAGCACGAGAGCTATTTCAGGTAAAAGCTAGATGATGACTTAACCACAACTAGCATGAGCTAAAGCTAAAACTAAATTTACTCACTGATTTATCCCTAGCTGTTACCTGTAAATGATAAGTACCCATTTTGATGAAGTGATACATTAGTGATTCAGTTTATTAATCAGAACTAAACTAGGCAGTAGCTAAATCCAGTCATGGTGGGGGAAAAAAACCTGAACTGAAGCCTGCTAAAACTAGTACCAATGGTAAGTGAACCTAGCAAAACTAATATAAATAGTAATAATAATAAAATACCTATAAGATTTCTATGGACTGAAATGGACTATGGACTGAAAATAATCAAAATACAGTTTATTTTCTTAAACTAGTTGGACAAGATAGGCTTATCTATAGTTAGAAAAGGAAAAAATTAGGGAATTACAACCATTTCATTTATTAATACTTCAAACCTCTTTTCTTGACCTCACTGAATTGTTTTTCCTGGCAACAAAGATTACGTAACTCTATAAGCGAAGAAGAATTTTTGCATGTTGTTTACACTCATTTTTGGAGCCTCGAAAAGGTAAATACAGCGTTTTAGAAAAGAAAATAGTTAAGCAAAGATTAGATAAGATAAGATATGTACTTTATTAATGCCCTATTGGGGAAATAGTTTTTTCACTGTTTTTTACACACACACACACACACACACACACACACACACACACACACAGGCTGAAATACACACTTCATGCACTTGTGGACATGCAAACAGGGAGGGAGATGGTGGAGTGATGGGCTGCCATGTTAGCAGCGCCCCATGAGCAGTTTCTTGGGGTTAGGTTGCCTTGCTCAAGAGCACCTCGGCAGTGCACAGGAGGTGAAACTGGCACCTCTCCAGCTACCAGTCCACACTCCGTATTGTGGTCTGTGGGACTTGAACCGGCGAGCCTTCAGTTCCCAAGCCAAGTCCCTACAGAGAGAAATGTTTTCACATTTAAACATTTTTATGGAGAAGAAATACGTTTTTGTTCTCTGCCGTCTTATCATCTCGCTGAGACCCCTTGCAAAGTCCTACCCCCAAGGTTGGGAACCGCTGGTCTAAAGTAGGCCCTATAGCAATGAATACAGTATAGTTGTCACAAGCTTTAAAACAAACAGCGTGAATGGACCTGCATTGGTTGTTAGGAATCAGTGTGATTGTGTGGGAAGAACTTATCTGTGTTTTTGTAGAGCTGTACAGTAGCAAGTTCAAAAAAATACTTTTGGACACAAAAGCAAACCTAAATTAAACACAATATTTCATTTTTACAAAGACAAACACACTGTAGTAAACACAGGAAAGAAGTTAGTGGTTGCTTTAGCCAATGGGGTCTCACTCTTGATATTACTGTTTATCTTTCTACTTTTTCATGAGATAAGTCCATCCTCTGGCCTCCAAGCTGTTGTTCTTGCCATAACTGTCATCAATCATAGCAGCATTTAGCACTCCCTTCACATTAATAATGGTACTTATTTATTAAAAGCTTTGTTGGTTTGACAGCAGCTATGAAGAAATGTAGATGTGCGTATTGTATATATGTGTGTGGGTGTGTGAGAGAGACGGAGAGGTTGACAGAGTATTGAAGCCCATTTCTTCCAGGAAAGATAAAAATAGATAAAAGTAATGCATGAGAAAAAAAAAAAACCTTATCATTATAAGATATTAAGTAGACATATGGAGATAAAGATATTCTCCCTAACTTTTCAGTTTATGAGTATACAATTATTTCAATTTGACTTAATAAATAAATTAAAAAGTGAAAAGTATTGTTAGGAGATTATCAGGCATAGTTTTTAATTTTTTTTTCATCACATTTTTCCAATATTCTTGAATTAATTTGGTAATTTTAAGTTGACTACATAAATAAAAAATACTTCTGGTAAACTGAAATTATTAATTTTTGGTATAGTTTGTACCCCTGAATGCAGGTCAAGTTTCCATGAAGTGAACTAAATCAAAAATATGACATACTAAGTTTTTTTGTTTTTCCTTTTCTAGGCAGAATTGAACTTCCATAACTGAGAGATTTCTCCAATTTATAAGATTCTTTTAATTTGACTTAATAAATCAACATAAGAAATAAGTCAAGATTTTAATTTACCAGTTATAAAATTCTATTTATAGTATTATTTATCATCCCTTTCTTTCCATATTTATTTTTCATTTTGTTGGCAGGAATGGGCTTCCATAACAGGGCGACATTCTTAAATTAATGCAATTATGTTGGTAACCTTTGCTATCTATAGAAATTATAATCACCAATAGTAACATGGGGCTCTAGGGGACAGAGGGATTTGTTCATTTTCCCAGAGTTTTTTAACTTGCAGAATACTGCATGTATGTATGTATGTATGTATGTATGTATGTATGTGTGACTTTAGACAGAGTCAAAGGTTTACTGTGAGATGCCGAGAAAGCAGTATTTATGGCCACATATCCCAGGGTTGCAAGCAAGGAATTTTACATGACACATCCGTAAGAAACGTCATCCTGATAAAAATCTTTAACATTTTCACTGACAGAAACATGTCAGAACACACTCTGATATTGTCAACCCTCGTTTCCACAAGACCCAAACAACCATGCTAGGAGAAACCTCCCAGCACAAACACTTGAAACATTATCACAAATATTTCTACATTCATATTTACCCTGGCAGAGGTCCAGGACAGTGTTATTCATCACACAAACAAACAGGAAATACCTCTGGCATGCTCAAACTTTATCTCAACATCAGTACAGTGCCATTCATTTAGCACAGATCCACACTCGAGTCCACATGTGAGGCCTCGACATCTTGCCATCCACAAAGACTTGCAATCTCTTCAAGAGTGGCAGAGGAGCTCTTCATGGATGATTACAACAAGACGACGATGATGTACATGTATTTTGTTTTATATTCCCATGATCCAACATTGAGACAGAAGATAAGACAGGGATCTCTCTGACTGCTAGTCTGGCTAATCTACTTCGACAGCTGTGCGACGACATCAGGAATTAGTCGTTGCTCATGCAAATAGAGTGCATATGCTAATACTGGAGCTAATTGGTGGAAAGAGGAGGGGTGGGGGGTGGGAAGGCTTGTCAGTTGGAAGTTAGCTGGATGGAGACGTGTGCCCGCTCTGCTCTCAGCAGTCTGAAAGGCTTCCAGCAGCCCTCATTACACATGTGAAGTAGACTGAGCACTGAGATAACACCATTCAGTTTTGACTAATACAGATGGCAAATTTGTTGAGTCCTTACATCACTGCCACTTTGAGCAGATTTGAATCTCTCTTGCTTCGCATGCTGGATGTGATGAATACATTGACATTTTTAATGCCAATACACTTAGTGAATGCTGTGATTGTGAATAACACCAGTGAGGCAATAGCTGCCATTAGCAGCACTGAACTACCTTTATTACAGTAAGGAGCAGTATCCAGGGTATTATGGCCTTTTTAATTGTCGTGTAGTCTGTATTATGTGGGTGATACATAAAAGAACAAGCCGTGACTAAACAAGTGGGTGTTCAATACAGTAGCTTCCTTTGTCCTGAAGCTCCCTTTTCCTGTAGTTTAATTGTGAATTTGAAAGTGTTCCTCTAAATTCTCAGTTGTAATAATAGAAAGGTGGATAATTTAACAATACTATCAATTTTAATTATTTACCATATTATTACTATAAATATTATTTACCATCCTGTACAGTGAGTTATTATCTGCTAAAATGCCTCCAGTTGTATCTTCAATTTTACATTACCGTTGTATAGTCGATCCTCAGTGTAATTCAGGCAAAAGCTAAATAAGGAAAATCGATTCTCTCTCATGTTGCCTTTGTTCCTATTTCTCCTCCCACTTTAATCTTCTCCATCACTTGGGTTCCTCGTCCACAAATGATTACCCCATCGTACATGGCCAACCATCTCTCTGTCTGTGTTCCTTGAACCAACCGTTAAATGGGGCTCTTTAAATATCACTGCAATCAGCCCACCACCTCTCCATCACCACCACAATCTTCAGATTGTGCCAGGAGATTAATGGGTTTACTGCAACACTGCCAGTGTCTAGACTCTGGGGTGACCCTGTCCCTCACGTGCTTGCATTTAATGAACATGCTTCATGGTGATGGAGTCTTCCTCTGTTGCTAACTCAATAAAACGTAATTCATTTCCAATTATTATCTCCTCATTGAACTCATTTGTCAGGTAAAGCCATGACAGTCAAGGGTACTGTGGCCCCCAAACCTGCTGTACTGCAGACCACCAGCCGCTCAGCCGATCAAAGAACAAACCTTCTTGGCACTCTCTTGCTTCCTGGGTTCACATTTCAAGTTAACCAAACTGGTTATAATTAAGATGTCTGCCTGAGGATGAAGAGCGAGAACTGGATAGGAAAAAAAACATCTGATCCTGGCTGGAGCTCAGTTTGCATGTGACCGCACGCATATAAAGACACAAATATATGCATACTTGTTTTATTATTCTCTCACTGACGCACTTGAGTGCACACACACATGCATCAATAAAGAAAATCCGAGAGCTTCTCCTCTACCAAGGTCTCCACCCCAGACCACACAGACCTGGATCCTCTGGAGGCCTGGCCCTGGGCGGCTCTGATCGGCTGGTCGGCCGGCCGCAGAGCAGCATCAGGGGGTCAGAGTTGAAGTCGGAGCTGTATTCCTGGCAGTTGAGGCGGTGTTGACTGGTAGGGAGGAAACACCAATAGGCCAGGCTCCAACCCTCACCCCTCAGGGATTGTTGGGGTCAAGGACTACATCTAGTCTGGCTCCATTGGACATCAATGAATGCACATTGTCGGCATGGTGTGTCTGAGCTCAAGTTTATTTCTCTCTCCGTCACTATTTAAAAAAAAGAACCTGAAGTGCATTACAAGACATCGTGACTGACTGACTGACACAAGTAAAAGTAAAAAAAACAGTACAAAGAAAAAAAGAAAACAAGTTGTCAACACTACAACCTTGAGGTTCTGCTTTCTTTGATGTCCACCAAGCCAAAGGGCATAACTTCTGATTGTCACTTTTTACAGACGCACTTCTCACATCAAGTATTTTATGTTTTTTTTTTTTTTACTTCAGTCTCTGAGGATTTGATTGACTGGACTTGAAGTGACCCAAAAAAAAAAAAAGAAAAAAGAAATCCACTGGTTCACTGATTGTAAGGAACCTGCCACCTCTCTTTAAATAAAGGAGTTTTTGTGGTACAGTCTGTTTTTATCGACACAGATCTGCTTTGTGAATTCTATGCTACTTTTAAACTAGCCATTTCAGGCACTGACTCAAAATAACTTTTGTCCTGTTTTCAGCCTGAACTAGCAAGATGCACATGCTCGGAGACACAGTCAAACTATAACAAGAATTATCTAACACTTAATGGTTTCCTGTTGTTCCCATCATTTCCAGGAAATTACATGTAATTTTAAAAATCGGACAGTTTCTGAGAATAATTCTGTAATTAGGTACTACTGTATAAGGGAAATGAAGACTTAATTAATTATTGGGTTCAAACTTATTAGGGTAATTTTAAGTGAAGCAATTAAAATGGAGAAATTAATTCAAGGAAAATCCTCTGGTAAACTGCAACTGCTCATAAACTCATCACTCAACTGAGCTCAAATAACTGTCTCACATTTTTTTGTATTTCATTTCTTTGCAATCATCAAATAACGTAAAATAAAGCGCTAACCGGAATATCTGCTAAGGGACAGTTGTGTGATCTCAACAGAAGCTACTACATTAAGATTGTTATAGTTTCACAGGTCAAGAATGAACATACAGTCTAAACTTTGAAGTCAAAACATGGGTGAGAAGTCCTTCAAATGCTCTGAATAATGTAACTTTGGACATTTTATCACAAAAAGATGAGATTTTTTGGTAGTTCTCATTCATGTTTATCTTAAAGGTGGGATACAACAGTGGTAGTAGTAGTAACCGGTGGAGTGTATGGCTCTCTTATGGCACACACATGATGTTTTATGAGTAACATATGTGGTAGAAGGGTCTGTTACTTTAAACAATAAATCATTTTATTGCCCTGCAGTATTTATTTGTTAACAAATCCTTCTCTTTATTTAACTTCTGTTTTGCATTTGCTTCCTTCCTGCTGTCATTATATTTTTTAGCAGAATGTTATTGAATGGGTAACATTATCAATAAACCATGAAGCTGTTTTATGATATATATTTTTTTTAATGCTGAAAAATTGACCGCTTATATCCAACGAACGCGATGCACTGAGATTTATTGACATCCCTGTGACGTTGCTGATTTACCACTCCAAAGTGAACGAGGAGAACCCTGTAAAAATGACTGTTTTCCATCATGACTAACACACTGCATATATATGCATTTTTAATGGCTCAACTAGGAATAATAATGTCACTGTAAATCCCACAAGATAGTATGTGTCATCGAACATCCAAAACTTGCCTATGATATGTAAATAGTGCAGTGATTAAAGGACGACTCCAATGAAATTTGCGTAAGGAAATTAAATAAAAAACAAGACAAAAAAAAAAAAGTGGGAACACACATATTTGATTAAAAGTCCAGTCCTTATTCAAATGAGTTCATTATGGAGTCTCAGTCACGTACAGCCTTTGCATAGCACAGATTATAATAGGTGGTTGCTAAAATTGGGATGTAAATCAAATTATTGGAGTGTACTGGAGAACATATCAGGCTTCCTCTCCTGCTGCAGAAATCACGTTCGCAGCAGCACCCTGGGAAGGCCTGATCATGTAAATCGCTGAGTGTTTTTAGTATGTACATATTTTAACATGTTAATCTATCTGACAGACCAAACATAACGCTGACAAGGCCTTCTCCCCTCGGTGCTCTGTAGGCCAAGCCTGATAGCATGTGCGCTTTGCTCTGCCAAAGACGAACCATAAATAAACCATTTAATTCATTAATATTCAAGCAAGACCTTGTCTATTTCACACAACATTGTCTAAACAGTTACAAATCTGTGTTGGGCTCCCTCAGCCTTTTCTGTCTCATTTCAATTCAGTTGGTGCTGCAGCTGCTATAGGTGGCAAAACTCTGTACAAAAACTTAGCAAATGTGTCTTTATTCTGTTTCTCTGATCTCAGTGGCTCTCCTGGGGGAACCAAAGTAGTTTCTGGCTAAACAACACTTGTTTTTTGTGCTTTTCACTTCCAGCCTCAGAAAGTGTTCCATCTGCACCGGTTGTCAGGTAACTGTGCCGACACATCTGCGGCTGGTTTAGGAACAGTGCAGCTGTGACCTCTGGTTTGATGTGCAAAAAGAAAACATCTAATATGGCATTCGCCATCTGCAGATGAGTGGGGAAAAAAGAGGGAGAGGATGGGGGAGTGGAAGACAGAGGGAGAGAGGGGGGAGGGGAGGAGGGGAGGAGGGGAGGGAGCGTTTAGAAATCCCTGCCATTTGTTCTCCCTGTCACTGGCTGCAATGGGAGGGAAAACACTGTATTTGTTTTGCACTCATGCATTGGCTGCCTCCACTTTCTCTTCATTGGAAAGAAAGCTTGGACTAGATGAACAGAATCCTGTAGCAGTTTCACTGATATTGAATGACAGATCTTGTATTATTGTATAATATTTTATTTCGTTGGGACACTTCCTAATACGCAGCTGTTGCATAGACAATTTTATTTAAAACAATCTACTATACCAGAATTGACTTGCCAGAGTCAGATTACAATTCATTATAAACTAAGTGATACAGATTGTTTCTCCCTCTCTTGATAACACAATCAATTACATTTTTGCCTCTCCAGATTAGGGGGACGCTTTTTATTGCTCACACAATGTATGAGACGTTCAACAAACAGAAATGATGCATGTCAGTGGACTGTTATCTCCAGAGGAATATATCTAAAGCATGTGAACCCTCTGCACTTAAATATACGTGTGGAATGTCTGCATTAGCTTTGGATTCAGAGTGACGCCACAGAGGAGAGACGGGGTCGAGGCGTCGGCCTTTTGGATGTATTGGCTCCCTGCTGGGCCTCCTACGTGTTTGCATTTAGCCGCCTGAGAGTTGATCTGGAGGGGGCTGACAGGTAGGCTGATGAGAGTCCCTGTGGTACTGCCTCTTACATAGCAATGGGATTAACATAGCGGCAGAAACATGTGCGTGAGAGTGCGTGTGTGTGTGTTACTGTGTGCGTGTGTGTTTTAGGTGGAAGGGAGGACGGAGGGTGGGGATTGAGGGTTGAGCCTAGACCAGACACCCTGTGGTGCTGGCGTCAGACTGGTACTGAGTTTTTAACACACACACACACACACACACACACACACACACACACACAACACACACACACACACACACACACACACACACACACAAGGTGAAAGCTAAATACAAGCCCAGGTCGTTATCTCTCCCCAGTGTTGGTCAACAGCAGACAGCCATGAGTTCAGGTCTACGTATTAAATTATGTGTAGAACACAAATCCAGATTTTGGGAAATACAGTAAAAGCTCATTTGTCCAAACCACAATTTTCAACCTGGGCAAGCTAATGACCAGCTGAACTGCTTTTGCAGATGTGCAAAAATAATATTCTATTAACAGCATATGTTGGAACCTCCTTGTATTTCAGCTCCAAATTAGCTGAAAGGAGTGCTTTATAATGGCTGTGCATGCACATAAAAATGTTTTTAACAAAGTGAAGTCTGCAACTTCAACCGTGGGTCTAGAACTAGATGGAAGATGTTTGTGTCCCCTAGTGTTCTTTTAGGGGTGTGAATTTTAGTACCACCTGACAATATACAGGTATGTCCTGCTAATGTGATTGGTTCAATAACTATGTGGGCAGGCACACAAATAGTTTGTTATATCGCTTAAATTCCAACGGCCGCACAGGCAGTTAACCAGCAGGGGACCGGCGTTGTCAGCCATTGCTTATTCCATGTGTGATTTGACCACTTCCTACGTGCTTGTGTACATATTGTCATAATTTAAAAAACAGAGTAATGTACTGTAATGTAATGTGCTGTGGTTACAAGACCGCTCATTTCTGTGAGTTTTGATGACCCTCAAAATTTGAGTTTGCCGTCACCGCAGCTATAACAGTGAAAGAGAGATGGCTACCATTGGCTCGACTCCCTCTTAAGTTTAATGTGTAGAAACACAGCACTGCAGTGTGGTAGAGCTGCCAGTGACTCAGTAGGTATTGAAATAACATTAAAGCAGCATCTAGTTGGCAGATCAGTACTAAAGTTAGGAAGCTGGGCTAGAAAGATTCCACTTTCTGAATGGAATACCGAGTTACAAACATGATGGGTCCTCCCACATGTTGAATGTTTCAAAATGACAGAGGTGGATAACCAGCCCGTTCTCAATTGTTATTTTCTCACACCCCTTGGTGTCTCATACAGACGCACAAGATATTCTTTGACGCACCATGTGACATTTTCGTTCGATGGTGTCGTGTGACCAAAGTGTCACCTGGACAGTTTCACGTCCATCCTGTAGCAGAGCGAGCGGGTGGGGGGCGACAGAGGGTATGGTTTCCTCGGGCCCACAGTTCTCTAGGGGCCCACCTTTGGCCCAATCTGTCTTACTGAACATGCTTTTGTTGTTTAGTGAAATATTTTAAATAAAGTTTGTCTTGTGTATCTTGATTGCAGCAAAGAATTCAGACTCAGACCAGTCAGTGTTCTGCAGAGACGAGCCCTCACCATCGCCAAGGGGTTCTCGACGATATGCAGCAGCCACCACCAGCGGGGGCACTGTGGCCTGTTTATGTTGTTGCTGATTCCACCCTTAGAACCCCCTTGATAGAGCCCCCAGTGGTCGATTTGGAGTTGGAGTTTTAAAAGCTGGCTTCCCGTCTGCAGTGTTTCTGTTCACCGCACTGTTTTTCGAGCAGAGGAAGAATCTTGTGGCCTCATGTGTTCCCTCACCAACATCTCAGCCCTCCATGTCAGACAGAGTCCTGCCGTAGCTTTACTAGTCAAACAGGTGACAATAGGCAGCAGCTGGCTCGGTGCAGGTAGCTGATAGCAACCCTGATGACAATCATGGAGGTGGAATATTCTGAATTAATCATGTTTAAATGTTTTCAGACATTTCGTGTAAGCAACAGTGGATTCAGGTCAGTTTTGCTGGATTTGATTTAAACTGACATCTGCTGGATGAAAACATAATTGGTAAGTTGTTTCATATTCATTATTTGTGATGACAGGCTGTTGTAGATGATGACAATCTGGCCAAAAGTAGCGTTGTTTGTTGCTGCTTGGGTTGTTGACCGCTGGGTCTAATGGATTATTGTAATAATGGCAGTCCACACATCGCTTGCAGACTTGTAGCCCAATTTTTTGTCATGTTTGTGTTGATTATGTGGATGTAATGTGTAGGCTTTATAGCTGCATGAGCATCCACCATTACTGAATGTCAAATGCTTGTTGGTTTAGTCTCTTATTTTTTTAAAAATCCATGGCACTGTCTGGTGGTAAAATAGCTCCACATTTCTCTCCATTGCGCCCTCCCAGCCTATAGGTTGTCTATACGGCTTTTCCGTTGCTTTATGGCCCACTACATGTGCTCGCCTCCTCTGCAGTGAGACATCAGCTCTGTGCCTGCCTCCATCCAAACTGTTCAAGTGCATCCAAGTGTTGAAGGGTCTTCAAGCTGATCTTCTGAGAAATGGAAAACATGCACTGTTACTGCAGTATTACACTAAAAGGAAGGGGAATTCAAATTTCTGTTTTAACTTACTCTACTGATTATAGTATAAAGCGCACACACACACACACACACACACACACACACACACACATACACAAACACACACACACACACACACAACACACACACACACACACACACACACACACACACACACAAGGCTTACAATTTCCATCATTATTAAGAAAACCACACCTTAATGGTTCTCTGAACATGACATATAAATGTGTTCTACAAAAGTGAAGCTGTTGATATCCACTATTGGGAAACAGTGTCTCTCTGCTGTGTAGTTGAGTCATGGCATTGTCCCGGTTGAGCAACTGTTTTGACAGTTTGTGTGGGTGTTGACATTAGGAAATGAAGCTCTGTGACTTTAAATTATTCAGCACAAATAGATGGAAAGAAATAAAATAACCTGAACCTCAGAAGATATTGCACAAATGCAGCGAGTATTTGAGTCATGATGACTCCTTATGTATCAGCTCGGAGGAGGAGGCGTTGATGATGGCTGCTAAAAGTGAGAATAACACAGCGGGTTCTTTTGATATCAGTTGTATTGAACGGTAGCCCTATTTATCTTTTCTGTTGTATTCTATTCCTCTCTGACCTCTCATCAAGGAGCCATTTTTATCAATTGGACTGATGCTAAATTAGCTGCCATGTCTGACACCAGTAATCATAATATGCTCAGAGGCACTTTGATCACAGGTTTTGTTCCTTCTAATAAGGAGTTGATCGCTAACTGAACCTTTTCAACTTGTCTGCATGCTTTGTATACAAAGTCACCACATTGTGACTCATTGTCTGCAGGAGGGAGCTGTTTACGTAAATGGGAAAGTATACTGAATGAAATGGGATTAAACTGGGGTGTATTCTGAAGTCAGTGTTGGCACTTGCCCAATGGTGACATACAGTATATGAGACTTTTGACTTGGACTAGGATTAAAGGTAGCCCATTAACGAAGAAAGGCTCGGGCCAGCCTCCCTGCCAAAGCTTCCACAGCGAGGGCAGGGCACTGAAGCCCCCACTCTGAGGATAAGGCAGTCAATTAACAAAACTGTCTGAACTGTAGATTTGAAGGTCTGAATTTGTGAGATCTCGCAGTGAAATAAACAGAGAAAGTGGGGAAATGTTCATCTCTTTACTCCTTGGCAGTGAACAACTGCGAACTGTAGTGCTGTTACACTCATTCTCCCAATAGCAGGGACCTTATAGGCGTACACAATTATTCATTTGTTTCTACTCTTTTAATTATTTTCAGGGTCATAACCGGCTCAATCAGATCCTGGCAAATATGGAACAAAAGACAGACTGATACCATGGGAACAGATACAGATAGAGAGCTAGTTCTGATATAATATATAATGACTGATCAGACTAGCTTTCAGGAAACAAGTTTAAGTCTATTTATAAGCATCAAACAGTATCCTACAAAAGCAGTGCTTTACATTAAACAACATAAAACAGCAAAAATGTGCAGATAAATACATCCATACATACAGTACATACACATAAAAAAAGAAAACTCAACTGAGAATAAAACCTGGGACTCTCTTTCTGTATATATGAAGCAAATCTTTGCCTTACTTTTTTTTGTGCAAATACGACCACTGGATTGTTTTGCCCGTTTATTTGAGTCAGTGTTTGACTCTAGCTGTGTGCGCGCTGACTGCATGTTTGGAGTTCTTGTCTCTATGAGTTCATGAATTTGGAATCATAAAACCTCAGGATTGGGGTGAAATGCTGTCCAGGGAAAACTCACATTCATGTGGGTCTTTGCATTGTCTGAACACACCTAAGACTGTCTTGCTTTTTACTTGACCTTCAATGTGCTCACTGGTGATGAGTATGACAAAAGACTCCTTCTATCGTGCAGGTCTGAATAAAATATGTTATTTTTTCCAGATATTACAAAGCCGGGGGTTGTATTATGCCCCATTCATTCCAATTAAAGTTGCTTACAGGGCGCATACTCACTTTCTTGGGCTCCTGCGTTTTTGGCATAAAGCATTAGAGTCCTTCTCTGGCTTTGCAAGTTGAGACCATGCATATTTGAGACTTCCTGCTAGCTCCCTGCAGACATGAATGATGTAAAATATCTAATGATAATGAGCTTTCTGAGACTTTTGTAAATTTAATTGGCCTGATTGGATAAAAAAAAAAAAAAAGATAAATTTCCTGGATGTTTTCCACTTTTGTACAGCACTTTTGTTTTACAGCTGCTCCTTTTGCAATGACTGTGTATGGGGAAAAGTATTTTGTTGGTCAGTGTGCATCACATGATTAAAGTGTGGCAACCAAAATCACAGCCCAGTGCTGTTCTAGGGGGCTTGGTTACATCACATTAAGTGAGTGTTACAAATTGTTTGTAGCCTCAACGTTGCTGGGCAAACAAGTTTCTTCAAGTGTGTTTTTAGTGTGTATTTTGGAGTAAATCTGCCCTAAAAGGGTTTGGGAAGCCTAATTTCTGATGGCTTCTGTAAGGCTGTTTTGCTGCCACGAAGGAAATAAATTCCAAGTAAAAATGAGCTGAAAATCTCCCGAGTCCAGCAGCCAAGAATTACGGCTGTCACACAATTTCATAATGAGGAGCTCAAAAAGAGAGTCTGAAAAATGCTACCTGCCAGAGAAAATCATTCTAGCCACTTCCAGTTTGACAGGAGAGTGTGAGTATGTGGCTGATGAGTTGACACCAGCCGCACTTGAAAACATACTATGACAAGCTACACAAATGTGGGATTTACTTTCTGCTTATATGGAAGTAATTTTATGTTTCCCTTTTTACGAGAGAGAAGGCCTCAGATATTTGGAGCTCATCTTTGTGCTTTGTTCTTTATTGCATGGAAACTTTTCCAACAGGACTATCCTGATACTCATCTTCAAAAACAGGTGTTGGTCTCACAGTCAGTCTCTAATTAGGTTCATACGGTACATTTTAAAAGCTTTCAGACAACTGAATTGAGGATTATGCTATGAAGCTGAACTTACTCACCTTCTTTCTTCTGTGTTTTCACTTTCGTCTGCCGTGTAACTTTGAATCACAGTATGAGTCCTGCCTTGGTCAGCCAGAGGAACCTCCTTGATGGATTAGGAGACATGCTGGCCACTGCAGCACCAAGGTGAGAAAGCTCACCTCTGACAAAGGGTGATAACTCATGGGATTACTGTAGAATGAAGCCAGGGGTCTTGGTGCGGTGGACATGAAAGAACCGTGACTCTGGGGAGGACGTGCTCTTCTAGGAGGATGGTTTCAATCCATCAACATTGGGGTTATGGATGGGACTGTAGGCGTAATCCCTGTCTGATGAGGCCAACACATTATTGCCATTGAGGCAATAACTAAACCTTTTTGAAGTTAAAGGTGTTATGGGTCAAAGATACAGTGCAAGGTAGATGGTAATGTGTATCATAGGCTTGGTTGCCGTTAATGCCTGTGACACCATTGGCTAGAATGACGCGTGAGGAAACTAATTTTAGTCACGGCATCAAATTACCCAACTGATAGAATCCAGTTCTTTTGAATTACAAGATACGTTTGACATCTTGATGATCGTGAAATGCAAATGTATTTAGAATTGTTTCAGTACATTATCATCATATGCTATTTTATGTTTTGTTGTTGTCTATGTTTACAAAGTGCCCTCTTTGATGCCCCCGTGGTAAATGGAACATGATAAAGGGGTTCTAGGCCTCTAGGGTGCCCTGCCAGTGGACAAACTGTGGTAAAATGCCCTCTAGCGTGCTAATCCTAACCTCACATAAGCTGTTTCATTACAACTTTCTGCCCGCTAGTGCCTATTTAATTTTTTCACCACTATATCTGAATGGAACACAACCTTAATTAGTATGTTTAGTAACACCTGTGTTTACCTTATTTCATGTCGAAATGGCTGCTGCGAAAACGCTCTACTTAAATATTCATATAGTATTTTTAATATGTGCTTAGACACAAAAACACCTTATATATTTTGCTTATGTCCCTTGTGTTCTATGATTAATGGTATGCTTTTTTTATTTTACGATGATAACAGCCAAATGTAGACGAGGCAAAATTGCAGTAAAATGTTGACAACTACAATCAATCAAAGCTACACTAGAAAATGTTTCAGATATAAAACAGCAGTGAACATAATGTAGTGTTGTCTGTTCAGGATCAAAAGGTAAGGGTTTTTTCAGAGTTCCTTATTTGCACTGACATTGTCTTGACATGCTCCACTGCTTCAAATGTTAAAAACAAATCTTAAACGTGATATTTATAGTCCCAAAGCCCTTTCAAATGCAGCCAGTCTTGGCAAGAAAACACCATTTTTCCTCCCACACTCAAGATCCCATTCATTTTCCGACAGTGTCCAGTTTTCACTCTGTTCAAAGATTCAGTCTGCCGCACACTCCTGCCCTTGCTAGGTCCACTGGGCTACAATTTTAGCAAGCTAACATCAGTGTCAAAACAATTGACTCCGATTGTGCAACACAATATCATGCATGTGTTTTCCTCGAGATCTGCTTTTGGAAGTCATTAACAAAGGTCTAGGTGTAGGCTCTAAAAGTTGTTTTCGCAACTTCAATTAGCAGTTTCTCATTAGTGATTCCTCCTGCTAACACCTCGGCGGCCTTGTTCCACAAAGTGTAAATATGGTTATTTCATCTGTCATTTTACTGTAGAATCGGTAGAATTAGGTGCAGATTAGCTTCATTCATTCTCAAGTTTTATCCTTGAAAGTGTCTCCACTTACAACAGATTCACATTTCCCATTTGACTGAATGATGAAAGAGTGAATAAATTCCATTATTTATTGTTTTACTAACCAGGTTGGAGAATGGGCCTATTGCAACACTTGCACCAACTATATTTTATTTAAGGACGCTTTCACATTCAATACTCCAAAATACTGCAGTATTTATACATTAACCTAACTGAGCTTCATTGATTTGAGAAGAGAATTGTGTGGAACATCTATAATTATGCGACAGCCTTGCTTAAGAGCCTGAAAAATGTATCTCCTCCTCAAATAATTCTTTTGCGCTTTTTGCACATTAATACTGTACATTTGATCTTGTGTATATATATATATAGTTATATATATATATATATTTATATTTCTTGTGCTGAATGTTGTGTATATATATATGTCGTTTGTATATCTGGAGTGTTGTAAGAAAAATAATTTCCCCCTGGGATTATTAAAGTATTTCTGAAGAAAAAACCCTCTGAAACATGTGTAGTTGTGATTATGATTATAAAACCTGTAAATTAAGAACGTTGCATTGTTGCGTTTTTACCCACAGTCATGATGCATCTTCAAAAGTTTCAAGTGAGTCACCTTTGAATTTATTTAGCAGAATTGTCACCCCTGCTGAGTGATTAGTCCCACGCCTGAGCACTGCTGAGTGGCCCCACTGAGATTTGTGTCATTGTCGCAGGAGTGTTTCTTGAGGGAAAGAAAATGATGCATTAGTGCGTCTGCTAAAAAAAAAAAAAAGTGACTGACTTTGTTCCGTCTCACAGCCCTCTTACTTTCAGTAAAAGAAACTTCGAATGATCAAAGCTTAAGTCTGTCATCAGCTTTGAACACAAATATGCAAAAAACAGATAATATTTCAAACTGAAGTTATTATTAGCATCAGTCAGCAATGATTAGAAATAAACAGCAACGGGTGCCCGGTTAGCTCAGTCGGCAGAGCTGGTGACCCATATATGGAGTTGCTGCAGCGACCCGGGTTCGACTCTGACCTGCAGCCCTTTGCTGCGTGTCATCCCCTCTCTCCACCCACCTTTCCTGTCTCTATGAAAAAATAATAACTTAAAAAAAAAAGAATTAAACAGCAAGGCCTGAAACGGCAAAAGAGTGCCGTTTAACTTCTAATGCTTTAAAGTGAACACTGTCTCAACAACAACTTGAAGAGGTGGTCACCTTTTTAAATTTGTTGCTGATAGTGATTTTTTTTTAAAATATGACCAAAAATATCTGCTTGGCATTAAATACTTTTTTTTTTTGGGGCACTTTGACATGAAGACTAGTTACAGAGGTTTCATTCAGCCAGACAGTTGCCCTTCCAGATACAGCAGTTGTCCTTATTTTGACTCTTGCAGCAAGCATAACAACAACATTCATCTAGTGCTGTTTCATCGTCAGCTGATAGAGATCATATCCCTGCCTCACTGCTCCATTAAAGCAAGTTTCCACTGAGTTGTGGCCTGTGGATACAGGTACAGATAAGGAAATCTGAATAAATCACCCACTGTACAACTCCTTCTTCTGCCCTTTGTTTCTATTTCCTCCCGTCCTGGTGTCTTTCTTTTCTCCTCTTGTTACTCTCCTACCTCCCTTCCTTCCTGCCTTTCCTCTTAACTTTTCATTATCTTCTTTGTCCTTCTATCCTGGACTTCCCTCTCATGCACACATCCAAACATAAACAGGTATGATGCTTTGTGTGCACATGCTGCTCTGAAGAACAGTGGAGTGCAACGGAAACACAGACGCTTTGGATCATGGTGAATGGGAAACAAGTGACACGGCAGGTGGTGTTTGTGCTCCCAGGTTGCACCAGCACTTTGGGTTGCCAAAGCGTCGGTGTTTGACAACCTGGAAATGAGATTCAACAATCAACTATCTTTCTCCAGAATGACTGACCCCACCCTTAAGTAAAGTTAGGTTCTTGTACTACTTTATGCTACTTAGTTCTCCTTCTCTACTTCATCCCAGAGCGAAATGTTCACGTTAATCCCAATACATTTACCTAGCAGCTGTTCAGGCAGCATCAGTAGTACTGAATCATATAATAAAGGCGTTTTGTGTCAGACAGAGCCCCCATCACCCTCATGCTGAGGATGCTAAAGATTCTGTTCATCCCTGCAGTCTCAAGCCTCACTGTGGAGACACTTTATGTAGTTTCTTTTTTCTTTTTTTAATTCATTACCAGTCTGTATGTTATGTTTGCACAGCAGCATTTTCTTCAGAAAAACTTCTTGTATTGTTTGTGGCATAGTAGCTTATAGCAGTGGTTCCCAACCTTTTCCCTTAAGGGACCCCTTTTCTATCACTTAGTACACTGATGACTCCTGACTAAGTGACTATATTCATATTTTATGGATATTTCATATTCAATTCAAAACTGTACAAACAACCAAATAGTGAGCTCAGAACTGCCTGAAGTTTGTGTAAAACAAGTGATTTTGATGAATTTTGCCTGTTTTCTTTGCAATTCTCTGTCTCTAGCCTATTATGTATCTTTTTTTAAAATCATGTTTAACAATCATGCAAACTTAATAGGCTTCTTTTTTAATAATTCATTGTTTTCTTATCCCTGATGCTTGGCTGTTGTTCTGTTACTTTACATCTTTTCTTCACAGAAGTGAACCAGATGCTGTGGCATAGGCCCACTGCCCTTTAGCACACAAGCACTCATACACACTATAGCAGAAGGTATATATACATGTATAGCCAGTGGCAAGGGAATATCCAACAGTGCTGGGTAATGCCCTGTTTATTCAGAAAAGTCATAAAAAAAAGAGATTGAGGGCATCTGGAGAGCACAAAGGCCACGACTGAATTTGAAAAAAGCGATGTGACTAGAGAGAGAAAGAGAGAGATCCTTCAAGCCATGCAAAAGAAATAAACACCATTTTAACAGGGTATTCCGCCCTTTGCCTTTTACAAGACCCACGCTCCAGAGGGGCATTCGTCCATCATCTGCAGATCCACAACTGCCAATAAATCCCAGACAAGCTTTTCCTGCTGTCTGACACACAGTCAGAGCAGAAAGAGAGATGTTTTACAGTGAAACCACAACCGTGTAAAAGATCCCTCTGCCTCCCCTGGGGTGAAGGCTGGAACAATGCTGTCTATTTCCTCTATGGACTTGGAAATAGAGCGATCTTTACAGTGTGGCCATCGTACACGCACATGTGGTGGGTAGCTTTCAGGGGCGATAACCTCTGACGGCTCCCACAGGGCCAGCTTGGGTCCAGATGTGACGGGTTTCAGTTAATGTTAAGCTACTTTTTAAAAGGAGATGTTGCTGGTATTGTTCAAGAAGAACATGAAAGAGCAAAGTCTCTTGATAGAAACTACTATGATACGTGACATGAAAGGAGTTGATTATTTTTGCTATAATTGACACTGCTCAGTAGTCAGAAGAAACCAAAAGATATACTCTTAAACTGCACGGTCTGAAATCAAAGCAAACAGCAGCTTCAAAACTCATCATTTTCAACAAAAATGAAAAAAAAATCAATAATGATCCTCTCATATGTTACAAGTTCAAAGTAACTAGAAACAGATATTGTGGTTCACCGAGGTTAGAGTTCAAGAAAGCTGACCTCTGCGTGTCTTTAATGTACTCCACAGGAAGCTCTGCACACCCAGCTGGACCTGGCAGGCCTGGTCCACTTGGCTACAGGTCGCTGAGGGACACAAGTTTTACAGAGACACTCACAGTGGATGACAAAGAAAAAAAGACAAAAAAGGAAAGGTGGAAATTTGGTCAGTTCAGGGTGCTGTTGGGTTTTTGTGAAGAGAGAGAGAGAGAAGCTGGAAAACTGAACGGAATTCTTCCTCCTTTCTCTTCAGTGAGGCAGGGATTAGGGATTTACCAAACAGGCCAGAGCACAGGACAGTCAGAGTTGAAAGAAGAGTACAAAGAGGATGTGGTAACATTTTTTCATCTCGCATCAGAGATGGCCCCTGAAACCCTCCCGTCTGAGTGAAAGAAAAGAGAGAAGGAGACAGGGGGTGGAAGCCGAGGTCAGAGTGGGGGAGTGTGTGCTGACTAAGCTGTTCCAAAGGTCGTGTTATGAACTCGTTGTTAACCTCTGCATCCTGTAGGGAGGAGGACCGGGGCCTGGGAATGGTGTTGCAACCAAAAGAGCGGCTCTTATCCAGCCATAACTCAACAGAGGACAGCTAAGTGTCATCGCTATCGGTGCAAACACTCCTCCCCACTTCATCCCAGCACAGTCTCTTTTCCTCCCCTGCTTTCTTTTTTCACTGATTTCTTCATGCACACAGCTGGTTTTTACGCAACACCATGCCCACGAAGGATTGTTTTGATCGGGCCGATGTTGATTGGGTTATATGGCAGCAGGCCTTGTGTCAGACCTCCTCAGGTGTTGAGACAGCGGCGGTTGTCAGGGTTATTACCAGCTGAAACGCTAACAAGCATATCTGAGAACCTGGAGAGCTCAATAGCAATGATATTAATAACTCTGCAGCTCCATCCGGGCTGTCTATTTTCTGAGCCATATGAGTATTGGCCCTTATTGACACTGTCGCTGCATCAAGACTAAATCAATAGCCTATTTACTGCGCTGCATGGATTAGGAAACAAATCAAATAAGATATTCTAGGCGAGTAAAATTGTTTGAGAGTATTCAGTAGGTAAGTGCGGGATGCTTAGAAGTCCTTTTCATCTTAAGAGGCGGACACTGTCGCAATATCTGTCTGAAGCAGATGGTTGAGTAGACATCTGTTACCATCAAACTCTAGAGTGCGTCTGATATTTCCAACATCAAAAACACCTCTTCAGTGCATTTATATTCAGTCTGCCACAGGTCATATCTCGGAAGGCATACGCAGCATTTTCATTTCAGAGGCGAGTATCAGCTTCAGTTCTAGTCAAAGCTGTTTTTGTGCCGATGCCACAGGTGCATTTTGTGAAACAAATACAGGATCTGAAATATCAGATTTTGTGGACTTCCATTGTGTATTGATACAAGATCATCCAACAGTATCTAAAAGATGGTATTCTACTGTTGTAGTCTATGAAGCATATTTTATTTTTGACAGTACTGCTCAACCTGGCTCATAATTTTTCATACATACCACCATCGTATATACATACCATACCAGACATACCATGTTTAAAGACCATATCTAACAGAAGGTATACAAACCTGAACGCTGATTATTAAAGTTTAGTAGTGAATATCATTAATTTTTTTTAAAAAAGTTGTTACATTACACTGAGGGTTAGTGTAGAATCGTTTGTCATCAATGATACCATTTCATTGCTTACACAAGACTAAGAATCCAATTCCATGCTAGCAAAGCAGTGCTTTGAGCAAAATTCTGACGTGCTCACATTAACAATGCTAACAAACCTGATGTTAAGCTGGAATGTTTACCACGTTCACCATAATGCTAACATTTCTTAATCAGCGTGACACACAAAGTACTGCTGAGGCTTATGGGTTTAGGTATTTGGTTATACACCAAAGTGTTGGAAAATTGTAAATTGTGACCTGATGATGGCTCTAGATGTATGGTTACAGTTCATCCTGAGTGCAACATGAGTGTCTGTACCAAATTTCATGGCAATCCATTCAATAGTAGTTGAGACATTTCAGTATTTACCAAAATGCCCTTTTAAGGAAAAACGTATCAGACACACATTATTGTTCCAAGCAGACTATTTGTATATGTCTTAATCCATGTCTGGAAGGGATCCTTAAACTTCTGGAGTTGTCCACCATCTTCCCCCTGGGCACCATTAATTTCCACTGTACTGTTTCAGCTTCAACATGACCGCCCAGGAAAATAAACTTTCAGTTTTCATGCATGCATTTTCATTTTAACTGAACGTACATTTGTTGCCCCCCTCACATACCTGAGTAATGAATGAGACACCTGAGTATGCACCAGACACCCTCTCACATCTTTTCCCTCTTTACTGTGAGTCACCACCTCAGTTCCTATCCTCCCTACCTGTCACCATGGCTTAAAATAAAGGGAGCCGAGAGCAAGTGATAAAAGAAACACACACACTCCTCTTGACTTTAACATGCTCGCTGAAGCCCACGCACCATTACTGTATGGCACTCTGATTTATCTCATCTCTCATTCTGCCTCCGTAGCATCCCAAAATTACTGTGCCACATGCTCAAGCACAAGGGCCCACACACACACACACACACACACCTACACACCCATACCGTACAGGATACACACACACTAATCATTCACTACTATCTTTGTCCTGGATATGTTCAACATTTTTAAATCATCCTGAGAACCTGTGTATTTCAGCCTCCTCTCTGTCAGCATGAGTTCTCAAGAAGAGCAGCTAGATTTTAAACCTTGCTGTCATCTTAAAGCAGAACTTTAGCTAATTTAAGTATTTCACTTCCATACAGCAAGAGAACATGTGAGAGGCATGGATTACAAAAAAATGGCCACAATCAATGCAGCAGAGACCAAGACAATTTATTATACTCGCCCTGCTTGGTAAATGCCCATGTTTTTTAAATTCCATGCCTCCGGTTTATACTGTAGGCTATAAAACATTTTAACCTCAAGCCCAAGCTGAGATAATCCTGATGACACCACTAGGGTTTTTCAAAGCCCCTCTCAGACATGATCCTTGTTACGTAAATGTGATGGCAGTTTAATATTTTGGCCTCGTGTCTTTTACATATAAGTCACAATGTCAATCAATCGTCGGACCCAGTAGCATTTCCTTAAAATGTTATACATTGCCTAACCCTGGATTGAATGACGTCAGATTCAAATAGAAACGCAAGGTCAATTAAACACAGAGACATCCTAATTGCATGTCTTCTTCTGCCTCATTAAACCTGTAACAGCTGTTTTTTGGTTTTTTTTGGCCACTTGGGGGCAGCAGAAACAAGTAGGCCTATTATTAGAAAACATATTAATCACCTTTTAAATTGATATGGTGAAAGTAAATATTACATTATTTACATTATTTGTATGGGGTTCATTTAGACTGATAATAAAAATAAATGCAAAGAAACATGGGATCACAAACCATCCAACACTAACTGCAAACCAAAAATCATTCGAAAATGTAACAAAAAGCTAGAATCTAAAATGTAATTGTATTGCCCATCTTTTGGTTGGTGTCTCTTATTTTTGGTTTGTGCCAAGTAAGTTAAAAGGTAGATGTTACTGGCTCTAAAACGCTAGCTAGCTTATTAGCTTGTTTGTTAGCTACATCCATGCTAAGTCCACTAAATCTGGAAATTCTGTTTAACGTTATGTATTTTCAGGTCATTTTGGTAAATACATTTGAAAAGCCTAAACAGTAGAAAAAAACTGCAATGCTCGGGCTCAGACATCGGAAAGCTCACCTCAGAACCATAGAAGACAACAGTTTTCACAGACGGTGTACTCCTCACAACCAGTAAACTGGTCTTCAAATGGGTGATGACCTAAATATTATATAAGAAGGATATGTTCTACACAGCATGCATTTATTGAACAACAGCTTTCCTTTTTCCTTAATGGTTTCCTCTTTTGAAGCTTTTGATTTGCTTCATTACTGACGGTGACTCAGATCAGATAAAAGGCATTCTTCCTTCCCCTTTGTGGTGTCTGAAGGTGTCCTGCTCACGAGGAACACTCAGTTACTTTCTGCAGCATTTCTCTCCCTCCCCGCCCCGTTCAGGGGAAAGGACATAAATTTCCTTTCTTGATCTCTGAGTGGTTTCAGTGGTAGAAAAAAAGAAGTGCTCTGTAAATTCTGTTCCTCTCTTATTTACATTAGTGTGTCAGAGGTCCTTGCGCTAATTCAGCTGGTTCCAGTGTTTCTGGGCGGGGAGTACATTACTTCAGTTTGGGTTAAGCATCCATTACCCAAGGCTGCTGGCCTTGAGGTTTGAAATTGTTTACACACTTGCCCAAACTTATCACAAGCCCTGTGCTTCTTCTTTCCCTCGAGTCCTTCACAGTCTGAGGCCACACTCACTTTGATCTGTGAATTCTTTCAGTCAGTAACTTTCTACTACTAATTACATATTGTGAGCTATTAATCTACAATAGCCAGAAATACTGCCTGCACAAATGCATTTTATGTAAAATAGCACATTCAACAAATTTCCTGGTCTCTTTTGATAGTTCTCTATACGTCTATTTCAGATGTCATAATGTGTTGCTTTTGCAGTCCTATAGAAGCAGGTGATTTTCTAGGAAAAATGCAGTTGTGCTCATAACAGTAGTGTTTTTGATACCACATTCTGCAGCGCATGTCAAATTAATTCAGATTCTGTGAAATGTATTTCATTGATATTGCTGGACTCAGCATGCCATTGAAAGCTCCAATTTTTTTTTTACATACATTCATGGTTTTAGCCATATTACCTGGCTCTTTGGGGGGCAGTGTTGGTCTGTGAGTTGGTCAATCCTCCGCTAAAATATCTCAGCAACTATTTAATGGACTGTGTTTTGTACAGACATAGTCCCCAGAGGATGTATCCTTACAGGAGCGGATCAGAGAAATATTTAGGTGGTGGACAGAGGGTGGCTTGGAGACTTTAAGTGGTTTCTGATAGAAAGGTGTCAAAACAAACAGAGCATCACATATAGTTGTGTATGAGGCTGCTGTGTATGCTGATGTAATGACAAACAATCATACTAATATTTTCTTGGAAAAGACCCCTAATGAAGATATTTTAACTCAAAAACATTACATCATTGTGTACATATTGAAATGTTCCTTTTTCGTATAGTTTTGTTTCTCATATATCAACAAAGCTAATGACCTTCCCATGAGTCTCACCTTTACTTTGTGTTCAGTACTAATTACCAAATGTTAACATGCTAACACAAGGAACATTTTGCTAAACACCAGCATGTCTGCATCATTGTGAGCATATTAGCATGCTGACAGTTAGTTTCACCATGCTGAAGTTCAGTTCACAGATCTGCTAGCATGGTTAATGATACCACATACTGCACCATAGCAGAGTAGTACAGAAGGAAAAAGAAACCTTTGGAAGCACAAATTATGTACTTACATTCGTGTTTTTGAGCTAGAAAGCCTCTAAAAGGCTGTTCTATTGTATCCTTGGACATGAAAAAGCACAAGAAAGGGTATTATGACTGTTTTTTTTTAACAAAAAGTATATCAATGCTCTGACTCAATTAGAATGTGCAAAGACTTCTGCAAAACCTCTGTTGGATATCGATGGCTATGCGGTGATGGACGGATATGAGCAGGCACATGTTCAGGCTGACTCCATTTAAAAGCCTCCAGTAGTGTCCAAAATAAGAAATAACCATCCAGGACTTACTTTGATGGCTCACATTTCCAATACGTGATGCAGAGTGCCTTGTCCGAATAGCTCTGACTCCTCGAGATGAGAAATTTATTCCAAGATTCAAAATAAGGAGTGTGTGAATAAGAGAGGGCCCATTTTGAAGATCTCAGTATGAGGTATTTGAAGTTGAGATCTTAAAATGACTCAGTAATGGAGGCTGTGACTTCACTTTCCTCCCTTAAGTATGTGAAAGCCCACTAAAGCTACTATTCAGTAACTCTACCTTAAAATGTTAAAATACTTTTCAGGGAGTCCTTGAAACAGAAACCTGATTGATAGTACATGAAACTAAAAGTGGCTCATCGCTTTCAAATGTGCAGAAAAACCATGAAAGCTGAACTCTATTTGACATCACAAACAATTGCAGCTGATTTTGTCAGAATATTCAGTTCTCCAGGGAGAAGAAACTGCATATAAGTGACAAATTAACTTACGTAGTTGTAAAAAATTATGTGGCGCTAATAAATGGAACTGACATATTTTCTCTCCAATAGCCGTGAAAAAAGGAATGGATTGTGGCTCAGGAATCATGTTTTAATTGATGTGATTACCAGCCACTAAGAAATGTCACAGAAACTTTTAATTAAGTCTAGCCTGTAATTAAAAAAAGGGGAAAAAAAGACACACTCCGTTGGCAGCTGTAAGCCTATCTGCCTGTGTGCCAGGGACATCAGGTCACTCTCTACCCACTTGATTATTGCTCAAATTGAAACCCACGTTTGGTGTCTCTCAGCTTGTCATTTCACATTAATCAACATGTACTTTATTGTGAACAAAAGATAAAAGATGCAGTGACATGGAAATTAATGGTCTTCATCTTCGCATGGTTAGGGGCCCTTTTTTGAATCGGTTTATGATTAAATAAATGAATGTTATTCGATGTTATCCTCTAATGCACAGGTCAATTGTAGGCATGATTAAGCACATACTTTGATGATTTATTTTTAAAGGCTGATGCCGTGTTTGTAAAATCCCTTTTTATAATCAAGAGAGGGTAGAAATGTCATACATAGTCGCTGTCTCAAATACACAATGGCTGTATATAGTCCCCTGATTACAATGGCCTTATGCCACCCTCACTTTCTGTGGCTGTTGGTGGAAAACAAGCCAGACAGACAGAAAGAAAAAATCGATTCTCATGGAATCGAGCAAATAGCAAAGTTCTTTGCAATTCTTCTGACTTTCTCCAGAAAGACTCTGGCCTACTTGGGGAAGGGAAGATTAGTGAAAGACAGAACATCCCACATGGACTTAGAGTGGTTTTCTTCCCCGTCGCAGTGCCCACAACTTGGTAATTGTCTTTGCATCCAGGCTCTTAAGGGAAACGGGAGCAAACCCCTCTCCAGCCCATTGCTCTATTTGTCCCAACTTTCAATCGGATGAAGGAATAATGTTCTAAGCAGCCTCAATCTTTGGGCTTAAGAGAGGGTGATTGAAGCCCTGGTGGCTTAACAGATGAGACAGACTGCTGAGTGCCTGCATGTTGTTTCTCATTCCATCAGCATGTAATCTAAAGTCCCTCAATTTCATGTGCAGCACGGACCAAAACATTCTCACTACTATTAATATTAATGCTGATAGCAATCATCAGACTCAAAACTGGTGTTTGAGGGAAATGTGTTTCTTTAATCATAGAGCAAAGTAACAGAGTAAAGTAATGTATTTATATTCCAATATGATCTAGACCAGTGGTTCTCAACCCATTTGGTTTCAAGGACCCCCAAATTGATACACATCAGACCTATATTTAATAAGATGCATGCTCAGGGATCCATGTCTGATAAGATTTATTCCATAACAGAATAATGTAATGTAGGTTTGGTTGATTAACAGTTAAGAGTGTAAGACCTGTGAACAGAATAGTCATTCTTATACATTCTCCTTGAGCAAAATTATAGAAAGTGAAATAATACTTAAATTAATATATTCTTTTTTCTGGGGACCCCCTGGAACCCCCTCAAGGATGCCAAGTTGAGAACCACTGATCTAGCAGATAGTTGTATTACCTGCATGACATTCTTATTTAACTTCAAATTGATGTCACAAGACTCCTTTTCTTATGCTACCCTCAGGTAATGTGGGAAATATCAGAATTAGAAGTTAAGTGCAAGGAAAATTCTTCTAAAAATGAAAACTCTTTCAGAAATTATCTTGAGTTTTCCTTTAATTAGGTTTTAAACAGATTACATAGATTGTCTGAAAACCTCCAACAGAGTTGTACTGGTACAGTGGATTTAGGATTACAATTAGCTACTGTTTTAATGAATGCTAACAGTAAGGAACACCTGGATAAACACACAGAATAATGCTTTGTTTGCATCAAACGGTCAACCTTAATGGGAAGGGCAATGAAAGATCCTTGTCTTTAAAAAAGTGACATCGGGATGAGTATACTGTATATAATGCATATACTGAATGAAGATATTCTGGTGATGTGCTCCCTGCTCTCTGCCTGTGGATGTGGGAGAAAACAAAAGTCAGCCCTAAAAAAACAACAAGTACACAGTATACTGGATCAGCAAATGGCAGGTCTTATCCGAGCAATAATTCTTAGCTGATAAAAATATGACTGGACAACTAATGAAGTGTGCCAAAATTCAAACTTAAGTCAAAAATAATCCTGTGATTTATTGTTGACATTTTTATTTGTCACAAAATATAAAAAATCGAATTTATGGGGCTAGAAACATTACGCAGTCCAGATTTAATAATGTTCTTTGACATAAAATGAATATTGAGTGTCAAGTGTTTAATGCCAAAAGCAAGATGGTGAACAATATAAGTATATGTGAGGTCAAAGGTTAAAAAAAAAAACGTATATAACTACAACTACATACATTATCTGTTATTAATTGATCAAAAAGCAATGTTTTATTGATTATAAAGAGACAATATGAACTTTTAACCCTTAAAACTCTACAGCCTTGCTAGCAGCTCTTTGATGCTGAGCTAAATGCTCACCTATGTTAACATGGTCATAGTGACGATGCCTGCTGACGCATTCAGGCAGTTTGCATGTTCACCACCTTAGTTTGGCATGTTATCATGCTAATAATAGCCAGTTAGCAAAGTGGTGGAGTGAGTGACTTTTCCATCCCCAGAGAGTTTGGTGGTTTGCTGGTTAAGAACTATTACAGGTATCACTGGAGTGCTCCTATTTGATATGTGAATGGCCCTTCACTGTCCTAACAGCTGAATGGACACAAATGATTATGGACAGTTTAGAGGGCATTTTCTATTTCCTGAATCTGATAGAGAGCAGGCCAGTGTCTGACCCGTTCTTAACACCTCTGCTGATTCTACAGATGTTCTACCCATCAAACACCATCCCCATCAGCTACAAACCCCATCCCAAAGCAATCTCCCCTGGCCTGCTCCACCCTCTGACAACCACAGCTGCCACTGAATCTCTTAAAGTTCAGCCACAGACGACGTGAGGCTTTTGTCTGCTCATTCCTGCCTGTTTTCGTTTAGCTCGGTGTAGCTGCCGCAAAACAACCCCATCAGCACTCTCTACAATTACTGAATAGACTGAGGAAGCAGCGGCTTGATTTAGCAGACTGTGGGGACTGCCATTTTCTATTATCTTTGGGTCTGTGATGATTTATGCCGCATGTGTGCGAATGCACGTGTCCTCGCCCTCGCCTCTCTTTCTCTCTCTCTCGCACACTTTCTCTTCTTCCCTCTCCTTCCTGTCTGTCTGTACCCCTCGCTCTCTCTTTCTCCACATGCTAATATCTCATCTTTTCTCCTGTGCGGGGGCCCCTGACCCAAAAGTCCACAATACCAGATGTCTATACAAACTAAGCAAGAGGAAGTCCCGGCTACATGATATGAAGATGAAAGCTAAGATGGTGTCCGATAGCCCTCGCGCTGCGCTGCTGAAATAAACAATGGGATGGAGGGCTGAAATATGAAAGTGTGTGTGCCTTTTCTCAGAGGATTCCCACACAAAGCAAATAATTTCACCAGTGATTGTTCCATATATGGTTACATGCTGTACAGAAGGGACCCCAGTGTGTTAGCTACTCAGCATCACACAGACTGCAACAATGGCAAGCTGTTCACCATGCCCTGGGGAAAAGAGCATGCACTACACTCTATAATAAATCACATTTTATATTCTGTAATTAAAGTATCTAAGTACATACAGCTAAAAACAACAGAACGCCTAGGGAAGGGCATATTATGTTAATATTCATCGCCACATAGCTACGTAGCACAAAATTAAATGACAAGTAACCTATATGAGCTGACGATCAAAGCAGCCTAAATACATGGTGTGCCCCGCGTCCTGGTTAGGAGAGAGGAGAGCTGTAGAAAGACATGGAGCTGAATTTAGCCAAGAGCGTTGACATACTAAAACCCTCCAGCAGCCACAAGACCTTCCTTCCTGCTTCTCCCCAAACCCGACCCAGCAGGCCGTGCTGTTCCAGTAATTGAGTGAGTAATGGACTTATTCCGCTGAGTGGTTCTCTGGGTGTACTCAATACTGGGATGTAAATCCTGTGGCAAATGGCAGATTAGAGAGGAAAAAAAACTTAAGGGAAATAAATAAAAGCAACAAAAAAAAATAGTACAAGAACAAAAGAAAATCCATACTCCAATTATTCCCACGCAGTAAATTCAGCTGAGGTCTCAGCTTGAGCTGCTTAATCGGCCTTCTGCTTAAATCGGAGAAGCCCACTGTTCTCTCTGGCTTTTTGGGGTCGTCTGATGGCAGGAAGACCGCAGGGTTTGCATTCACACTTCTTTCTCTGCCTTCGCATTTCTTTCTAACTCCTATACCCACGTCTCATTTGTCCCCTCCGTCCAGATATAGTGTCCCCCGTACACACAGGCTGAGCACTGGACTCCTGCCACGCATTCCACCAGTGGGATACACTGATCGGCCTAATCCCTTTTCTCCAAACGCACCATGCAGCCTTGATCCTCTAACAATTATCTTGTACAATAAACCCATTATCCATAAATCCATCAGAGGTCTCAGCTCCATCCCTACCAAAGTCTTGCCTTCAACACAACCCAGCCTGTCTGTGGCTCCTTGTGGTTTTTTCTGTCATTAACTAACAACACATTGAGGTCTGCATCTGGATTACCACACATCCTAATGACTGCTCTCAAGTTGTCCCGTCATCCCTCTGTCTGTCCACATCTCTTTCATCTCCATGTGAATCAATTAGTCTATTATTCTAGTTTCCTCCTCTATTTCTTCCTCTGTGCCTCTCATTTCGACTGCCCAGCGACCACCCTGGTTAAACAGTGGGCCCACACCATACAGTTCACTGGAGGAATTGACTGATTGAAATAATCCCTTTCCTCAAAACACACCATTTTGTCCAGATCCTCTCACAATTAGCAGCTCACGGCCAGATAGCCTATAGTGAAAATAAGCGGCCCTGAGTCAAAACAAACACATACAGCCGAAGGGTGCAGAAACCCTCCGAAAGCCGCCAAGTGAAATATTTTTGGGCCGCCTTGTCATGCTGATGCTACGTTGGAGATGGTAGCAGTGATCTCATCTGCTAAATATTGTTTTTGCCATGTAGGCTACAGGCTCTTTTTCCCCTTGTTCTGCACACACAAATGGGGTGTATTCTTTGCGCCAGGGCTATAAATTAATGTTTTTGTGGGAGCCTGTTGCTAGGGGCTGGAAAAGGTGGGGGAGGGAAGGAAGGGGGCTGGTGGCCGGGGGCCAATTAAAATACAGATGTCTGACTGTCGGTGTAATTCCATTCAGCCATGATTTACATTTAGAACAGTCACCCAAGGCCTGCCACTCCACGCTCGCACAGGAAATCGAAGCTGACTCCAACCTAATGAGAAAAGTGAACCTCCCGAACTTTTACGAGACTCTCGTCTGAAAGGAGCCTTGCAACTTTGGCCATAATATGAAAGCCCTTTCAGCTAATCACCCATTGACAGAGGAGACCGGTGCATTAGGAGCTCAGCAACCAATTTCACTTTGTGCTGCTGGCGTGAAAAATGCATGGCGGGAAAGTTGCCCTTTGTTAATACTCCAGCTTGGCAGCCTCTCCTAAGGATAATCCCTGTCAAATAGTTTACCTCATTTGGAGCAACATGCTCAATAATGTACTTACCTAAGGATAAAGGATTATATTGAGCTGAAAAGACCAAAATATCATTTTTGTTGTTTTTATTTTTATTAAAAACTATAGTATTAGCATATGATCCCTGTGGTTGGAACCATAGCATTACCGAGCATGTACAACCTCAGTTTCTCTCTCATGTTTAAAATATGTGATGAAGAGAGCGCAATGTATATTTGATGACAGATGGGGTCGGTGCAGTAATGGAGGGGTTAAGGGGGGAACAAGGGACAGTGACAGACTGACACATCTAGCTATCGTTATAGCGTACATAGTGCCGACCCTCAGAGCACTTTTCTAATGGAAGGATGATTGGAGTAGTCCCTAGCCTTACCAGTCTGAAGCTCTGGTGAGGTCTGAACTTAAGCTGCAGATGGCCTTATGGGTGCAAAGTCCACATAGGTCAAAGAGAGAACAAGAAGTGTCAGGGTATTGGTTCAGTGTACTTTGTGGCCAATGGATTTTCATTTTGAAATGAGAAATCTGGAAATGAGCTGTTACCTGACTACCATTTATAAGAAGTTTTTACATTTTCTGTTTCAAAAAAGAAAAGAAATCAAACTAAATTTGTACAAAGCTAACATTAGCCATTATTGGTCCTCCTTAGTTTAGCTGATGATAGATTTAGAGCCATTTTCAAATTGCACTACCAAGAATATTTAGGTACTACCCTGACAGCGCTCTGTGGAAAAGAGCTGGTCAGCAGGTGTTCCACTTGTTCTCCTTACCGCAGCAACTGCTACCACAATTTCCTAATAGTGTTGGCTGTTTCAGCGCAGTGGAGGAGGAATTTGGTCAACTAAAGAAAAAGTTTGACATTTTGTGAAATCTGCATGGTTGCTGTCTTACCAAAAGTTCACTGAGAACCACTCATGTCTGTACAGTAAATATATAGCTGAAGCCAGCAGCTGGGTAGCTTAGTTTAGCATGGCTTAGCTTGCCTGGCTCTGTCCAATGGTAATAAACCTACCAGCACGTTTAAAGCTCTTTATTTGTCTTTGCTGGTTGCCTGGAAACTGGTCCAGGTCAAGAAATAGTCTGGCATTGGGTTTAGACAGAGCCTGGCTAGCTGTTTCTGGCTATTGTTTCCAGTCTTTGTGCTAAGCTAAGCTAACTGGCCGTTGGCTGTAGCTTCATATTCAGCATACTGACATGAGAGTGATATCTTCTCATTTCACTTTTGGCAAGAAAAGTGCATTTCCCAAAAGTGGACTCCGGGGAGATTTATACAAACTAGTTTTGTGGCCCTATGTGTATTTTTGGAAAATCACTTACAGTACACAGAGCGAAGAATCTTTGTGATTATTTGTGCAGAGCCAATAAAAGCAGATTTCCTCTTGAATGCGGTGATGGTTTGACTTTCATAGGCACTTAGTCGCAGCATTGATTTGGTCAGAACATGGCCACATAAAGCACTGTGAGAACAGATTGTGCTGTGCTCGTCAATAACAGTAATCCTCTATATGGAAGGGAACAGGATATGTTCTGTCCACGGCAATAACTCACAACTTTCTTTACCATCCGCTGCTTTATATCAGTACTTAACTGTAATGTCCCTGTCCAACAAATACCTTGACAATCGTTCCCGGCCAAAGCAGTCTTATCGTTTACACCCATCCTCCCGTGCAAATCAGCTCTGGCTTTTGATTCCCATTTTATAAGGAAAGGTCAATACAGCAGTGATTTATAATACGTTCTCCTGTAAATTCAACAAGGTAATCCATCAACGCATAAAAAGAGAACTCCATAATAAACATTTGCCTTCTCAAGAGCCTGTGAGTGAATACACAGGAGGGATATTTTTCATTTACAAGTAAGATTGAGAAATATATTTGAAATTCAACAAACATCCAGCAAAAATGTGCTGCACAGGAAAGCTCCTAATATCAACTGTGAAGACAAAAAAAAAAGGTCGGCTACTTATCAGGAGACGGATTGCATTGTTTTGGACATCTGTTTATTTATTTTAGAGATCCCTCTCATCCACTTTGAAAAGTCCCAAATTCAATGCATGACCAGTGCCATCAGTGTGGGTGTCGCCAGCCATTCTTCTGCGGCTCATCCAGCTGTAATAAACAGGATACCCTCCTTGGACAATGCTGCCAGGAAGCAGCCTCTTGTCCACTTGTCCCTGAGGATTTCATCTGGGGCATGGTGGCACGAGTACTTTCTGCTCTTCATGGTCAAGATGTGCAAGTCATTCTCAAAAATAGAGGAAGCGCACAATGCCGTTGGAATTCTGAGCTCGCTTTCAAACAATACCTCTGACCTAACCCTTGGTGTAAATCATCTTTGACTTGATGTGGAGAACAAAGAGGGGAGACCTTAAGTGGTATTTTCTTCACAGTGGGGGAGGGAAGCCGAATTTGCTCGCCAACCCCTGCACTAATAAAAAGGGAAACATAAAAACTGTAAAAGTTGTGAAACTTTTTCCGAGCTTCTTTGCTGCAGACGTGAAGAAATTACCTCTTGTAGGATTTTCCCTGTGTTGCACATTCCTGTATGTGGGCGGCCTGTGGGATTAATGCAAACGGGTGACCTGTCTTATTGATCAAGGAGGAGAGCGGCTTCGTTGCGGAAAGCCAATCTCCGAACATAATATCACCCTTCGGATTGGAAAGAACCGGGGCCCACTTTGGCACCATATCCCACATCTGAGCCCTCGAGCATAGACCCTTTTCCCTCTTTTCGCTCTGCCTGTGCCACGCCGCACAGCGCAGGCCGGCGGAGACAGACAGACAGTGACAGCGGTGAGCAAAGGCGGGAGGGAGGTACTTCTGAGGCGAGCCTCGTCTCTAATAAAAGGGCCGATCAAACATGTTCTTTGCCTGTGAAAGAAAATATTATTCTAGAGAACAGGGTGATGTAGGAGATGAAGAGCGAGTTACGTGCCAATTTTGTCCTCCAATGCGATCGCTCTGATTTGGTTTCAGGGATCGTTGCGGGAAATTAAAAACAAATGTGCAGCTTTTGATGCGCCACCCCTCATGGATCTTTCTCTCTCTTTTTGCTTTTTTTCAGCCCCTCTTGCCTTTCCTTTTTTGCATACATTTTTCCCTGGCTGCTCTGAAAGATGGAAACTTGCATTCCTCATCCCACCAGAAGCAACAAGGCCACTCCAAAACACACATTTTCCCATAAACAAGTACACAAAGACTTTCTCTCATCTCAGTCAAAGTCATGACTACACCCAGCTGACTCAGCAGGACGGTGGTGATGATGCATTCTCCGAGGCAGGGACACATGTGTGCAGGGAGCTGACTGGCGTTGAGTGCACAGCGGGATGACATCATCCCCAGGGCTCTAATGATTGGGTGACCTCCTCCCGCTGGCTGTGCCGCCTGCCGAGCAGATGCATAGCAGACTGTTTCCTCACACAGCCTCGTTTGTGTGACTACTGTACGTACTTTACCGACGGCACTAACTCGAGGCCCGGCTCGGGAAAACCCGGCGTGGCCGAGCCAAACAGCACTCCGCATAAGACTGTATTATCTCTGCAATCTGAATCCAATTAACAGCAAACCCACACAGAGTTCAAGCGCCAGAAGGGGACAGAGGAGGAGGAAGGAGTGTGTGTGTGGGTGTGTGTGTGTGTGTGTGTGTGAGAGGGGACATGAAACGGCAGGAGAGAAACAAATCACACCATCTTTCCTGCGTTTTATTGAGAATTCTCTTGCCCCTTTTGTGACACTCAACAATAGCTTTGTTCTCTGAGAAGGGGAAGGCGGCGATGCTCACCTTTATCTGCTGAATTCCCTGATGGTACCAAAATGGCATGAAAGAGAATCCCTCCCTTATTTTATTCAATCTAATTTTTCACTCACGTAGGGTCACCAGAGTAGAAGGGAATCACTCCTCGCGCCACGCCAGGAAAATGAAAACAAAGACAGGTTTGCGTGCAAGTGTTTTTTTTTTCTCTTCCTTTATCCTCTGTTGATGCAAGGGCACGGCCATCACACACAGAAGACACTGAATAGATGAGGCAGTGACAGCCGGGGCTTGACTGTGCTGCGGCAGGATATGGTAATGTGAACCAAATGAGTCTCATACGCATGGTGAGTGGCCCTCGAGACAGATCCCTTCCTATGAAAAGGGTGTTGAAACATACGGTAATTGCTTTCAGTGTCGTTTGGCAGCGGTGCACCTCCTGACTTCAGGAGCTTTTTATAGACAGGGTAATTCTCCATTATTCTGCCAATGTTACGTTTCAAACGAGAGGGGAGAGGATGGGGAAAACCGGGGCAACGCGCACACTTAAAAACTTGAGAAGTGATAAAAACAAATGGGAAACGGGGGGGGGGACTTCCAATGGAAATAATTCATGCGCTAGTTTGGTCATGGCACAGGAGAAGTATTGTGACTCCAGACCAAAGGGACTTTTATTGTTTTCCATTCTGTTGATAGAAATCTAATAAATCATGTTTAAAGGTGACTACACCAGGAGCTGTGTGTATGACAATTATACTGCAAGGTGCTAAGGCAACAAACGCAGAGATAAATACAGCAAACATGGCTGCCTCCTGTCTGCTAGCTCTGAATTATTTAAGGACTGCAGGAAAACAGCAGCTGGCGAGTCGAGAAAATGAAAAGCATTCAATGTGCGTTTTCTGAAGCAGCTTTTAAACTCAATTTCCCTTGGTCTTTTACCATATCTCTGACACACATCTGAGAATGCCTGTGTTGACGGTCTCTAGACAGAGCGAGTGTCAGTCTTCTTTTCATGGCAAACTGATTTGTGGTGAGATTTTGACACAAAATGGCTGCCATGAATCACCGAGGCAAACCGACAGGTTGCTGACGGATGAAGTGCCTCCGCTCCTGCCTAACCTCCCCCTTTCACATCCTCAGATGCCTCAGCTTGTGAAGACCACCTTTATGGTTCCAATCATAATGCAATCAGCTTTAGAGTAATGTCAGTGGTTAGCACTACATCTCATCACAGCCTGAAAAAGAAAGTCTAGATACACGTCATAACTCACCCATTGTAGCCTGTGAAATGTCACCATGTGTTACTGTGTAGGAGGTTTACTTTCGGGGGTGTGGGGTCGTTGTTCTGAAGCAGATCATATAATTTAAATAGCCTAATTTGGAATCTAGGACTTTGTGTATGTGTTATCACTTCTCTTTTTCACCTCACTCCTGTTTTCTCAACTCTACTCAAGTGTCTGGTTACACAGAAATGGCACTGAAGTGTTTGTTTTTGCTTTTCGTTTTTTTTTTTCAAAGAATGACATCAGGAGCTGAGGAGAAATGCCTGGCAGCTTTTGCTGAGGCTGCGGTCATGGCTGAGCGAAGTGCAGCTCCTCGAGACATGCAGACTGGGAGCCAGGAGGAAAGAAAAGACACCAGAATGGCATGTTCAGAACTTTTTTTCATCAAGTTGCACACATTTACTGTACGAAACAGATACATTTGAGAGGTGGACAGACAGGTAAACAGCTGTGGTATGTGTATAATGTTATAGTTACAAATTCAGTTTAATTAGTGCCTTTCTTTCCAGAGGCCTAATACAAACATATTCTAATTCTATGGAGGTTTTGAATATATAGTGGTGTTGGCATTGGAAAAGTGATATAATGAAGTGTACTCAAAACAGACAACATGCATACAAAATACAGCCAATTTCTGAGTGCGCTGCCAGTGGATACCGTTCTCCCAAAATGCAATACGCAAAAGAAATGGTGGAGCTGCTGACAGCTGAAAAAATATAATACATCCATGTGAAAGAAATGAAAATAAATTGTTAGTTTTGGCGAGATGGGCCCTGAAAAATCTGCTGAACAAAAAAATTTGCATTCAGTTGTCAGAAAATCAGTCTATTTGTGAAGTTAGATTTTTGGTGTCTGTCTAAAGTTGCAGTTGATTTACATGTGACTTTGCATGTAGGCCTATGGTTTCATTTAGTTAGTATAAAATGGTGAAGTGTGATGACATTTTGTATCATGTTAAAAAAAATTATTATTATACCATGGTTGATACTTGATTGTGATTGGTTGCAGGGTGTCCATTAATTCCTTATGTAGGACACCTACCTAAGTAGTTCCAGCAAAACTGTCTGTTCACCATCTAAATGAATGCAGTGAAATAAATTCCGTATGGAATCTTATTGACTTTGAATCTAGCTAGCATAGCTTTAGCTTTCTGGCTCATAGCTGACCCAAAGCTGCAAAAGTCAAGGGCTCAACAAGCTCAATAGGCTTCATCCTCTGGGGACCATGAATATAGGTTTTTTTTTCATGGAGACCCATTCTATATTTGTTTGTTTTTGCCAGCTAGCACGTCTAAATATGCAGCTGACTCGATATTTTGTAAAGCTTTTCTCTTGGGTTGTATTTGTTTTTCACTGAGCGTGTGTTTTACAAATTACACTGTGTTTGTAAATTTAGCAAATAGGATTTTGTTTAATAGTATACAGATCAGTAATGAATTTGCAGAAATTAATTGCAGAAAAGCTTTCAAATTTTAATATGTTAAGACACCAGTCCCCTTAAGAATAATTTGGGAATTTATTTTGTCCCTGGAACTACAGCCGTGTCCCAACCGAGCCCCTGAAAGAAAAACACACTTAGTTGATCAGAGCACGTTTATTAAAGCCAAATGTGGAGGGACCCAAGGGCGGAGATCAATTGGATAATTCAAGGGCAAAGCCAGTTGAATATCTCAGATTTTTTTGGAGAGCTGGAAACTGAGAGCAATCCTAAAAGCAGAAAATACAAAATATTACACCGGATGCCAGAAAATATCAGTCCTTTGAGTGCAATGTGGGCCCAAGGCTGTGCTTTTAGACTTTCCTTCAGCCAGGCTTAAAAAAAGGAGACAGACATTAACTCCTTTTTGCATGCCCCAATATTACATATCCCTTCTAACTGCTCAATATTAGGGTGGAAATGGTGGAATATTACAAGAGCTTCTAAACCGTTTCTGTGCGATGATTGTGCAGTTCCTGACAGATTCTTCACCGAGTTGTTAAAGACTTCTAAAGCAGCACAAAAATGTTACTCAAATACCGTGAGAGAAGTGGAAAAGTGGAACAATGTTTGTCAGAGAGATTAGTTTAACATAAACAAGAAAAATTGTGAGAGTGAGAGGCTGCTCACAAACGATTTGGCTGCCGGCTCAAAAGTGAAGTTGACCAGACCGATCAAACGCATGGCATTCAGTGGAGTAGAGAGTGGGCCGGCCAGAGAGAGTAAATCTCTCAGGCTCATAGGATTTGACACTGATCCAGGTAAGAAGATGCCAGACTATCAAAACACGGCAATCCAAATAGCTTTAAAACATGAGAAGAAAACCACTGTTAAAACTCAAACTTCCTGACAGCTCATGGAAGAGATGACTCATTGCTATTTATCGGCCCTTTTTTTTTTAATTACATGCTCTTACTTTCTATTTTCAAACAGCTCCGGGAACCTTCTCCTGGAGTACTCTTTGTTACTGACAGTAAAAAAAATAAATAAAAAAATCTATTGTAAATGTTATTTCCTAACATATTTCCGTCATAAATTTGAAGCCCATGTCCATAAAAGCCTGACGACCCCTATATCTTCCAACAGTTCCCACAACTTCCATCACAGCTCTGCTATCTTCCCTACAGTTTATTACTCCCAGATGCTATAAAACTCTGCAGCCCTGTTGCCACCCAAGGTGACGATTAAAATCACACAAAGGCTCCATTTGCAGTGACAGACAGTCAGATCTCAAGTATAGTATCATCAGCATTCTCTTATCAGGACTTGTCACTGATAGCCTGGTTCTGAAGGAGCTCCACTAAGCACGCACATTTTCATACATGTTGTGCATTGTGTTATTGTTCCCGCTGTTTGACAAATGGCAGGTCTACATTTGTTTTTTGCATTTAATCTATGTATATATACGTTGGCATGCATACAGAGTGTTGTGTGTGAATGGTTGATGTTGTGTGCATGTGGGTTTCTCTGCAGTGGAAGAATGTGAGCGTGTGTGTGTGTATGGCATTCTGTTTCCTGTCAGCCTCTGCGGCTCCATGGAAGCAAAGTCCATCAGGCAGGGAGGCAGGCAGGCAGGCAGGCAGGCAGGCAGGCAGGCAGGCAGACAGGCACTGCTGTGGGCTTATTGAATGTTGGTTCAGGCCTGTAGGGAGGGCCCGCTCAGGCTTCCTTAATCACAGCACAAATGCCTTTATTCATCTTCAGAACAGTGCAATTAATTTTGGTGCCTGTGTCAGAACCTTTGGGGAAATCTGACCTGTTATTGCCTCTCAGAGCCGTGCATGTTCTTTCTCACACTCTAAGTGCCAGACAGGCGTTCAAAACAAATTTCAAGACTAATATTGTATTCATATTCACAGCTTCAAGAGACTGAGTAAAGTTTCTTTGTTTTATATGTACAATAGAGCTGTGTGTCCTTAACTCTGCCAATGTATAAGAAGAAATATTAAAAAAGTCTGTTAGCACCTGAGTGGTTTGTCTAATTAAATGAGTTTATTAATTGTTCTTCTGGTAGCAAGCCAGTAACAATTACAAAATCAATGAATATTTAAAGAATAAGGCTGTTCTCAATTTTTCCATTATTACTTCCCTAACCTGCCAGGAATGTGTAGTTTTATTTTAAAAACAGGCTCAGTAATTTCCTAAAGCAGCCGGGTTTCTTGCAAAAATTACTCAAATGGGAGCATACATAGTGCATTTGTTTAACTATTTTCAGAGTTTCATAATTTAAATAAATGTACACATATTTCACTTGTGAAGTGTCTGGTAGTGAGTTTTTACAACTTTTAAAGCAGGTAGTGTCTTAAGAAAATAAGATATATCAGGCCATTGTCTTTCATGGGATTTCTTAACAATAGAAATATACAATATCACCACTTTGATCCATTACTGTTCATTCAGATCATTGCATAAATTAACAAAGGATTATTAGATGACTTCATACATTGCAGAAACATGCTAATAAATCAATAATTAATTTGTATGTTGCAATAAAACTGTCAATAACTGATTTATAATAGTGTACAGAATGTTAATAATTGGTAAGCAGCATTTTTCTGTTGCAGTAATTAATACACAGGCAAGTATATGCAGTTGATTAGCACAATGCTTTAAGTTTGCTTTATGTGGGCCAAAGCCATAACTCATATTGTAGTAAGTGGCCTTCATTTGTTTTTTTATAATGCATGTTATACTAAAGTTTGTAGTCGAGAGCAAATGTGCTATAAAATAAGGAAATAAATACAGTGTGCTCTTTGTAGAAGAATTCCAGTTATTTTGAGTTTGTCATCAAACACTCATACTATCATAAAACAAGGCCAACTCCCCGGCCTTCGCACTAAATCCAAATGTCTGATGTAAAATAGCTTCATGTCAAGAGGATCATTCTGGATACAATTAAACAAAACTTTCCAAGCTTGCAAGATTTTACAACGCTGTTCGTGTGATCCTCTGGCCGAGTAGAGGAGGAGATACACGAGCTCTTTTAGGACCTCCGAGCCTCTGCGCTGTTTTTCTGGGTGAATCATGACAGGGATTGATTTAAACCTGAAAGAAACCAGATGCAACCATGGCAGTTATGAATAACTGAGTATTAGCGAGCCCAGATTTCTGGCCATACGGCTTCAATAACTGCCATAATCACCAGTACTCTTAATCTTAAAGTGTTTCATGAGGGTCATACAAGGTTATTAAACATTGGAGTGTTATTTATAGAACATGATATGCTAGTTTATCAGTGCTTATGGACATGGCTAGGGTTACTGATATGGTTATACAGTGCAGAGCAGCGTGAACACACAGCCAGGAATATTTTAGTGATCATTTGTTATATAGTTATATATTGGGTATTGTGCTCACATGATCTCAACTATAACTATCTTTTTAAGCTGTGGATCATCTCAACATCTTAAATTGTTAAAAAGGGATCATTGCAAAAATAGTTTCAATTATTAAATGTTTTTGTATAATTCATTTAAAAGGGCAACTTGTTCCAGTGAGAATGAAACTGTTTTTGGTGATGTAAGGCTCAATATTTTGGGTAGGGGACTGCTATGATTGGTGAAACTAGTGCGAAACTACAACGATTGGTCAAATTTGTGAAAAAGTTGCTGTGATTGGACAAAATTGCAAGATTGCGCAGAAATAACAGGGCTTGGTGGAATTTGCGTCAACTGTTGCGATATTGTAGCTTTAGCCTTTAGCAACAGGCCTAGCTTCAGAAGAGTCCTCACATACAGGTTTTGGTCTTAGCGAGGGCGGCTAATCCCCACACACACAAGGCAAAAAAAAAACTGATCTTGGAGCCCTCCACAATGTTACAAGTATGACTGGGAAATAAGGAAATTGATAACGTGAGCCGGATGCTCTACCTAACGATAAATAATTATTGCTATTTATCTCTGAGCAATGTATTTCATCACACTGGTTTTGTGTCTGCTATTAGCAGAAAGTAAATTCCAAGTAAATCCCATTTCAAGTTGTTAAATATTTGCAACAGTGCCTGAAGTGCTTTGCTCAGGTCCATACAGCAGCCAGCAGTCGGTTTAGAGAGCTGACAGGACAAATATCAACAAGCTGGAAAGGGAAAAAATGACTCTTCCCCCAGTGACTCCCAGAGGATGTTAAGTGAGAGAGCCTGTGTGTGTGTGTGTGTGTGTGTGTAGATGTTATTGTGGACGTGCTGGTTTGTGCAAGCATCTGTATGTGCGTGCACAAGCATGTGTGTGCATGCTGTTTATTAATGTGCACACGGGTCTGCCAAACATCTGGCCTCACCTCAGTGTTTGAACATTTACACAGTACACACAGGTCAAAACAACAACTGCCAAATAAGTCATTAAGAGTGAGTTTATGAAAGTACCAGCATATGTTCTCGAGGGCTAATCATTATTTATCTTCATGTGTTTCCTTCCTCCATCGTTCCCTAAAATCACTTATGGATGACCCCATTTGTATCCGCTCACCAAACAGATTTTACAGCCTCGCTCGGTGCAGTCGCCTGATATTTACACTGTAATGGAAGGTGATCTGACGTTTCTGTCTAAACCCACTCTGTCCCTCTTTTCAGACAAATGATTTTCTGCAGCAGCGTGCACCCAAAGTGTATAAAAGACATTTCATCTTGCTGCTGTCATGGCACAGATCCCACTCATTCCCTCATCTCTTTCTAATTATGCAGCCCTACATATTTTAAATTGCTCCATAAAATGTGTTTCATGTAAAAAGTAAGGGCGCAGAACCCAATTAGCACTGGAGCAATGAGAAAGCATGCTGTTCCTGCTCAATAGAGTCAATTATAACTGGACGTGGAGGCGTGTGTGTGTGTGTGTGTGTGTGCGCGCGCACGCGTGTGCGTGTGTCTAAGAGTGAAATGAGCCACGTGGGACTCATCTCCACCTGAATTGACAGAATCACACAGCCATGTTTTCATGGGGCATTAGGAGCTGGTATTTAATTGCAAGCAGATTCAGTAAATTGATTTGGATTTAAATTGACCTGCAAATGTGGCATTTAGTACAAGAGATGAGCATAAAAGAGCTTTTTAAACCTGCGTTCGATTTTGCTTTTGAAAGCATTCAGCTATAATTAATTTGGATTTTGTAATATATTCCTTTTATACTGAACAACCCTGTCCCTTACTTTAACAATCAAGCAGACTGACTTTTTCAGAATAAGGAGACATTTTTTAAAGGTTAGTCCAGTTATTTACAAAGTTGTTTTATTTGTGTAGTTTTGGCCATCGTACTCACCAAGTTAGTGACTGAAGTCTGGGCATGTGCCGGATTTGTGAAAAATAAGAAAAAGATCCCTTTCACTATCTGCACTAGCTAGTCACTAACTTTGTCTGCCGCTTGGTGTTAAGCCTGTCGCTAACAGTGGGTTTATCAGAGCTTTTTTTCAATGAGAAACAGTCTGCTGCTGCTGCTGGGAACAAGGTTACTGAGAGTTTTAACAGTTTAGCTGAGGATGAGCTGAAGGATGCTAGCACTCTATAGAGCTGACATTACGAGCGACCCCCTCACCCACTGTTGATATAAATATATTGATGAGTGCTGCTATAAGGTCAGGGAAAGGTTGTGGCCATGCTTAAGTATTAAAACTTTAAACACTGAACTGAAGCAGAACACTTACAATGATTGACATAACACCAGAATAACCCAGAATGAACTTCATTTATCCCAAAGCTTAACCTGAGCATAGCCATAAAAACCTTTGTCATTCTTTAGTTGCATGAGTGGATATTGTAAGGAAACATGTCTGCCAATGCAATTTAGCTGTAATTGAACATAATTTGTAAACCCGAAAACTGTGTTCAGCGGAAATGTATTCACAGTATTGTTTGCTGTAAGAATCTTTCATGCTGTCTTCCAAAAATTACTTTTTTCTCCAGCCCCAGTAGCAGACATACTGTAGTGATTACTGATTTTAACATGCTGCTCAGTCTCACACAGTAACACACACACATGCACACACACATGCACGCACGCACACACACACACACACACAGACGCACCATCACAGGCAGCGAGATAAGTTGTAGTTAGCCATTCTCCCTCCGTGTGTTGTCAAGGACTGCTTTGGCTATTGATTTCCACTCTTCAATAACTAATGCGTCTCCTAACCTTGGCTACATGTTAAGAGGAGTTTCGCCCATTTAGAGTGGAGAAGGGGAATGAAGCATCAACAACTGATTTGGCACAAACTGCCTCACAGAAGTGATTAAAGCTCCAGATTTCAATGAGCCATTTAGCCCCTTTCTTAGCTTTCGGGTGAAGTGCTCAACGTGAGATTAATTGTTTTTATCTCAGCCAGAGTGCCAGAGATGACTACAACCTTCCTCTCTCTTACTCTGCAGAGGTGGAGACACTCTGTTATAAACCTGTGTGCTAAAGAAGATCACCATAAAGCTGCAGTGGGTCATTTTTATAAAAATAACAATTTGGCATATTTGCTGAAACTTTCACTATATCCTGACAGTTGTACATGAGACAGATAATGTGTGAAAAAATCAGTTCCTCTAGCTCCTCCTAGTGCTCCCAATGGTATTTGTGAGAGTCCACCGCAACCGGAAAGGAAACAACCAATCAGAGCCAAGAAAGATAGAAAGACTGCGTTGGTGTCTTGAAGATAAGTTATTATTGAGTCTTACTCCCAAGGTAGGTTTTTGACACCCTGAGAATGAAACTCATCATCTATTCTAATATCTATTCATACGTATCTTTTTTGGCTCCAAGTGGTTGTTTTTGTTCAGAGGCGGTGGATTCCTGAAGAGCACTAGGAGAAGCCAGAGGAACCAGATTTTTTCACAGATGATCTCTCTCATATAGTCAAAGCAAAATATGTTAGTTATAGTAGTAATTAAGTAATTTTTATAAAGGTTACTTACTGCAGCTTTAAAATTAGCCAAATTTCAATCACAATATTAACATATTATTATGATCTCCTGTATTATACTGTAAAAAAACAGATTTAAATTCCAATTTACTTGGAATGTCTCCTATAAGTAATTACCTGGCACAGTATATACCCATAAAAGAATATTTATTAATCTCAGCTCTTTTCATATTAAATAAAAAAAGAAGGAAAATGAATGCCTACAGTTTCTTAACTGACTAAGAGTAGCGTTGCTGTTTATGTGTGTGAGACAGGCGCAGGTCAGTCGTGTTAATCATGTCCTTTCATTCTTTTTTTTCCCATCTTCATTTCGCACCTCACTTCCCTCTGCCACTCCATTCGCAGGTCAACGGCACTATTGATTTACACCCCTCACCTAATCACTTAGGTAACATTTCCCTGGCGGCTGCTTTTTCCTCCCATGATTCATAGCCAAGCGGTGAAATCTCCCCGTTGCCACTAATTAAGCGTAAGGTCAGCCTTTAATCATCACCTGCTTGTGCAGCGTGAGCAACTGCCCTTGCTGATCCAACGCCTTGCTGAAAAGCTCTGCTGCAAGAAGAGGCATAAAAAAAAAGCATATTTTTACCCGAGCCGAGATGAATGATTATAATTTCAGTCATTTCAGCGGCTTGAAAGACATCCACTTTGTTATTGTAGGGAGCGTGAGAGAAAAAGAAAAGTTCTGAGCAAAGTCTTCCTTGGATATTTTTACGGCTTGATAATTGAAGTTGATGTGCGCAGATGCTTGACTGAATCATCTTTCTGTTTCTTACATTTTACACTCCCACAAGCGTGCACACACACACACACACACACACACACACACACACACTCATATACACACATATCAGCATGCATATTATACTAGCTACCCAGGACCAACTCATTCCAACTGACGTTTATGTGCTATAAGTGCCACTTTGGTCCTATGTGCGATGATTTAACCGCTTTCGACACTAGCCAAGAACCCCTTCTCCCCCTACACTCCGTCTCACACCCAACCACACACACACACACACACACACACACACACACACACATATTGCCCGATCCACACATGGTACTCTTTAATGAGTGACTGTAGGCAGGAGTTTAACCTTTAGCAGTGTGTGTTAAGAGAAAATGAAAGAGTGGCCTTTTTGGAGATATTTTCTATCTTCCTATAGTGGAAGTTCTCTTTTTGCTTTCTCCGCTCCACAGGGGGGTCAGAGGTCAGCGGTGGCTGCGGAGGAGATTATTGTTGTTGGGGATTATTGTCACTCATGGGATTTCTAATAAAAGCACTGTCTTCCTACTTAACGTAAAGCTCATGTAAGGCCACTCTAGCACGTCTTTACCTCCAAAATAGAGCTCATTTCACCCATGCAAGCAATCAATAACCCACACAACCATACGTGTATGACATCTACGCAAACAGCTTGCTTCTTCATTAAGAATCCAAGCAGTGTGATACTTCCTTTCAGATGGATTCATGTGCCATTTGGGATGTTATACTCTGTCATTTGTCATACATTACATTTGCAATTGCTGTTATTTACATATTAGCATGCCTGGGAGTCTCTCCTTGATAAATTGAAGCCAAAGTAGGAAAGCTAGGCACTTGGAGGATGCTTCATTTTTCATTATTCTCAAAGCTTTGCATTCGGAGCTTTAAAAATTCATAGCATATCCAGCTGTTCGAATCAAGCAAAAATGCTTTTCTCAAAGCTAGGTCTCCTTCAAAGGCTAATGAGTTCATGGAGTTTGGTCACAAATCTTAGTTCACTTCACACTTTGCTCTCAGGAGATCAAATATGGTGCTTTATGGAGGAACATTGCACGAAGGGAGCATTTACCGGCCACTGGCCATCACAGTCGATACCTGATGTGCCAGAACAAAAATTGTCCACCAGCGTCCAGGGTGATGTATGCCTGTGCAGAGGATAATTGCAACAGGCACAGGGAGATGGTTGTAGTGCACGGCGGCAGCATCCAGCTGACAAGTGAACAGGCAGGCGGGGGAACAGTCGTGGAAGTGGTCCATCCACTGGAGAGAGGACTTGTGATGGATGGGGTGCAGGAATGCCAGACTCCCTCCGAGAGATTGAAAGCAATTCTCTCAGTGCCAAAGTGGCAGAAACAAATGGCTGAGATAGAGGTTGGGTCGCATTGTTATGAACTCCCAGACACTGATGCCTTTCGGGTCGTGCAGCCTCCCTGGGGGTTTTGGGAGAGCTGGCTGACTGGGTAGATGGCTGGCTGGCAACTTCGCTGAGTGCTGGTGGAGGCTTACAGCTCGCCTGTCGAGACACATCAAACCCTCCTAGCAAAGAAGAAGCCCAGACTCAGCCAGTATTAAGTACAATGGATGTCTTCATAATCAAGACCATTTCTTGGCAATAGCTGCGGGGGAATGTTTCATTATTTTTTTTCTTGCAGCAAAAATCTATATTAAAACAGCAGTGTTCACATGTGTTTGTTCTATGATCTCAGGAAGTTGAGCCAATTTTAAACACAAGAACAAGCTCCCCCCTAAAACTAGAAACAGGATAAACAAAACTCCAGTCTCTGAAGGCATCAAATGACTGCGCTTCATTGAAAATTAAGTGAGAATGATTGTGTGGCCACTGTGACGGCACCCATGGGTGACTGTTGGTTGAATATGAGATATGTCTCAATCTCAAGACTGTTCCTGTAGAAACAAACTCTGTCAGGTGTAAAAGCTAAAATTACTCCTCAAAGTAAACTTTTTTATTAAATATCAAACTGCCAGTGGATATCTTTGGTTCTTTGAGATTTACCCATGCTTCCATTTAGGGTTATGATCCGTTTTGGTTCATTGAGCAACACCTGTGGTGACTGGCTGTAACAAGGATGTCTTAATAATACAAGTCCCAGAGATTTCAAATCAAAATACTTTATTGTTCACTGGGGGCAGGAAGCACACTTCGAGCAGTCAGTCTGAAATACAACAAGAAGATGAGCCACTATGAAACTTTATAAATTCCTGTAGCAATACTTCCAAATTAGGTCATTATGTGACATATGCACAAATCGGCAAAGACTGGTTCATGTCCTCCAGATTTCATGTGCATGCATTATTTCATTCATTGAATCCCCTAATCCAGCATGGAAATGGTGGACTGCGCCACAATATATCTAGTGTATACTGTATATAAATAGGTAAATAATTCATGTAAATACATTTATTGGATATAGCAGAATAAATGCCAACCATTTGGTTTTAGTGTTTGGTTTGTCCATTCTGGGCTACTGTAGAAACTAAAAACAAAAACAATTTTTCTCAGGTGATTATACACAAATGAAAACAACATTTTAAAATCCATTTCTGCGAATAGATCCTCCGAAATGTTACACACTGGACCTTTAAGAGCTAATACTAAATATGTCTGCTAATTAGCTTCATAAGGACTGTGTGAATGAACAAACACGCAGAACTCTCTCATGTGAAATAGTCAAAACTGTTCATATTTTGACTGAAAATGTGTATTCATGTTCGACCCTGTCAGTCATAGTAAAAAGCTGATTGAGAAAATAAGTTTTCAGGGCCTTTAACAACTATATTCATAAGCATCAATGAAACTGGAATTTCAATCTGCTTTTAGTTGAATTTCCCTTTAATATGATGCAGGATGTTAACCCCACAGGACAAAACAATTCATTATTCCAAAAAATGAAAAATCAGAAATGCGCTGCAACCATTTCCAGGTGATCATCTCTGCAGCATTTCCATATTGGAAACCTATTCTATCAGATTGATTTCCCTGGGAGACTTGTCAGTTCTCATTAATTTTTCAATTTGCAACTGCATCAGTGCAAGCCCACAGCCTTTGTTGAGTCATAAAAAGGCTGTTTTCTTGGCCACTGCCCCGCATGCCAACTGCAAACCTATGATCTGGCTGCCAAATCAACCATGTGATATATTGATACGTTGCAGAATTGTGACAACTTAGCGATAGATAGCGGGCCGCCCGAAAAGATGGACGGAAGGAGGGGGGTCCTCAATTGTTGTCTCTGACATAATTGTGCCCTTTGTTGATTCCATTCCTTGGTGAATGTTTGATTCTGTTCAAAAGTCTGACCCCATTTCTTCCTTGTCTTTCTTGTTCTCAAAGACGGACAGGCTCAAGACAGCCTTTGTCTTGATGTATTAATTACATGGCTCTTCTTCCTCCACCAACATGAACCAAAGGGGGAAAGATGGGGGCTGTTTCTTGGAGCATGGGGAGCAGTTCCGTCCTCCTCCTCTCATCTCAGCGGCAGAAGGTGCTGCAGATTAGGTGTCAGATGATATTTAATGTGAAGAGGGCCTGTCTCTTTCCCTGACATCCTCTCCTGGGTGCACTGCTGCACGACACCGATACTCCACTGCTCTCAATCCAGGTCTCATCAAATGGCACTCAAGTCAGAGGCAGAGAGAGAAAGGGAACATATGGCAAGGAGGAAGAACAAAGATAGCGAGGAATGGAGAAAAGAGGCTGAAGAGAGGAGGAGATGTGAGATGGGGAAGAGAAGTCATTAACAGAAAGTGAAAGAGAGAAAAAGTAAAAGTGGGTACAGGGGGACGTGAAGGGGATGTGTGCAGAGATGGCAGGCCAGGAAAGGGCAAGAGATGGAAGCATAAAAAGAAGAGATGGAGGGAGAGAAATAAAGAATCCCAGTTTTTCTGTAAAAAAAAAAAAAAAACACAGTAAGCTCAGGCTGCCTGCTGATGCCTACAGTAGCCGAATGGTTGTGACAGTGTGGAAGATAAGAGAATGAGAAGGGGATGGCCATGGAAGAACTGTGAAATACCCTGGGATGAAATACCTACCCTTAGAGAGAAAACAGGAATGAAAAAAGCTGTGGGCCTCCTCAGATGTCCTCCCTGGATGGGAATGGCAAGAGGACTGGGGCTGCAAGAAAGCGTGACAGGATGCAGGCCCGCAGGTCGTCGAATCAATTTAAATGGTATTGCTCTGCTCCTCCCTTTTCTACTTTTCCTCCTACTCCACCTCCTTTTTCATCTTCCACTCTTTCAGCCTTGCAGCCTCTCTCTTCCTCTCCCTCTCTCCTTTGCTTATTCTACTGTTTTGTAAAGCACTGGAGGAGAGGGAGAGAATACTCAGTGGTAGCAAGGAGTACATCTTTGCTTTAAATGGTGACTTTACTGCTCTTAACACATCTGAATGCTCTTTCTTTATGCATCAATTCTGTTTCAAGAAGGGCTAGCAACACACACTGGTAAAGTAGGTTGTGACGTTTCTCCCTCTCTGACTTCTCAGTTTTAATTTTTTTTTTGCTCCAGGTGGGGGAATATTTTGAGGTATAGAGTGCTATTCCAAGACATTGTGTGATGCCAAAGTTTCACTTAAAGCATTGGTTTGTATCAGTTCTTTGTATCAGCTGGTATTTGTAGTTTAGTTGGTGTTGACAGTGAAAAAGGAAATATCAGCACCTGCCTGCACTGACAAACTGTGACGGCTGCAGTCATATTGTAACTATAGCCTATCCATAAGGCTGCTGTATAAGAGCTAAGAAGTATAACTGATCCTTAATTGATAGTTATGGATTGGACACAAACTGTGGGTTGTTTTCCTGGGGACCTATAGCGGTGTAAATGTACTGTTAGTATAGGCTATATGAAATATATAACATTTTTCAGACATTATTCCCAGATGAGGAATCATGCATTTGATGATCATCCTGTGACATTTTATTTACAGCCATGGGTTAGAAATTCTATTTACAGGATATCTATAAAACTACTCACCGAATTCTTTTAAACTTCACTTGTTATTTGAGACTTACCTTTAGTAAAAAAGTACAAACATTAGCAAGTCTCAAAGTACAACTGATGCTGATGAGAATGAACTCAAATGCTAACGATTTGGTTCCCCCAGTTTCAGACTGCAGTACCACTGTCTGGAAATATGAACAGCTGTACACATCCATTAGTTATGATTACATTACTTATGAGCAAAAACCATTAAGTCCACACATTTTGTCACAGACATTAAGCGAGTGCATCAACACCAGATATAGCAAACCAGCTAGTAAGCCAGTCCAACATTTACTCTTTTCCGAGTCTCATTTTCTCTTCTTAGCTTCCTCCTCCTCTGCTATTAGCTATGTCCATAGAAGCTGGTTACATTGACCGCTCGGGTCTAACACAACCCGAGCCACTCTCCGTCAGCGTTCCTCCCCCCGTCCCAGGCCGGAAAACTTGTCCCGTGTCCCAAAACTCCAGACCTGCCAGTGTAAAACGACAGAGAAGCTGTTAATTTGGTAGAATAGTTACATAATGTTGCTTTAAACCGTCTGTTTGACCGTTCACATGCTAACTTTAGCAGTTTAGCATCCATTAACATGATGCTGATATGCTAAATGTAGCATAAATGCATACTAACTACAGGCATGCTAATGTGCTAAAGGATGTCTAATGAGCCTTATCTGACAGCTACTAGCATGGCCACAGTGTTTTTGTACTGATATGTTTCTCTTGTAATATTCTATTTAACTAAATATATTGCAGAATTAGAATCATCCATGAGAGCTCAGAAACTCTCATTACACCTGTAATTGATTTGTGTGTAGAAATCAGTACACAGTGCATTATAACTTTGTGAATAATGAATTCTAGAACTTCCAAAGCAGACCAAAAAAAAAAAAATCCTGAAACTGCATGTCACGGTACAAGAGATTAGACTTTGTCAGAGTCCTGCAACGTGTGCCACACTCACCCAGGCTAGAGATTTTGCTCAGGGGAATAACACCTTTGGCGTTACAAGTGATCTGGCAGATGGTCAACTCTGATTGAATTCTCCCCCCATCTCTTTCCTCCCTCCACAAGCTTCATTGCACGGCTCACATCTTGGCCAGTACTGTCCTTTGTGTCCCTCGTGGGTGGAAAAGCAAAGGCTAGCTGATCTACACACACGCCCATGCCCAGCAACTCCCTGCGGTTTTGGGCACTGTCCTGAATCGAAAGAATAAAATCTTTGGACTTGATCACCTTTATTCCCTCTGACAAATGGCCTCAGACAGCCCTCTCTCTTTCTCTGGAACGCCACTGCATTGAAGTAAAACAAAGGAGAAAGGTAGAGAAAGGTATTTCATGGGTTCATTTTCTGAACCAGAAAGGATTTGTCCTGATTTTATATCTCTGTGTATCTCTGTTTGTCAGCCACGTTGCATTCCTGGTGTTTTCAATGCATCAGAATGTGGCTGTTTCTTCATGCTTATATAGGTGCTTGTGTGTGTGTGTGTGTGTGTGTTTGTGAGTGCACGTTGACGTGTATGTGCACTGGCATCAAGAGCTAGAGTCTGCCAGCGGGGCGTAGCCCTGTCTGTCCATCTGTCAAGCCTGGAGAGGTCCCACTCTGCGACTCCTGTGGCTGTCAGGGCACTTTGCCCTCCACAGTGTGTTGCTCTCCTCCCATCCCTCCCTCTCTCTCTTCTTCCTCCCCTCCCCCCTCCTTCCACCTCTCCTCCTCCTCACAGCTGCCTCCTCAGCTGTGTCCACTGGCCAATGGCCCACTCCTTGGAGCATGTCCTGTTTATCTCACACAGTCCGAGCAGCAATCACACCCACGCGCTAACACACAAGATGCACGCGAGTACTGTACGAGTGCCGACACACTTTAATGGGTGTACACTTAAAATGAAGTCACACACACACGTGCAACCACGCTTTGCACTGTCCCATTTAAGAGATGTAGTTTTTTATCTTTGCACATCTGCTGTTTACATCTGTGTGAGCCCATTCAGCAAATGTGACAGTTACAAACAATACTCACCTTGCTAGTTGCAGGTATATTCTACTTGAAAGCAAATAACTATACCTGAAATACTGCCACTGAACAAGACATCAATCTTCTTCTTGCTCGATATAATTTCTGATCCTGCTCTATGACCACTGTAGTTCATGCAAAGCACAGGATTCTAATTTGGCACTCAAGGCCGCGCAAGAGCTTTGTTAACCTTAACCTATCTCCACTCAGGCACAGAGTCTTCAAATTTTAATCTTCTCTGAGTGTCAGTCATATATTTTCTTATTGACCTCTAGCGATATCTAGCCTCCACTAGTTTCATCTTCAGATGTTGCTGCCTCAATCAATGGTGAAAAGTAACTATAAGTACATTTACCCGAGAACCTACGTAACTACAATTTTGGTGTACTTCATTTGAGTATTTTCATTTTCTGATACTATATGCATCTGCTACTAGGGATGTCCCGATCTGAACTCAACGATCGGTATTGGAGCCAATCAAGGCATTTTTTAACTGATTGGTATCGGTTATGTTGAGCTTTATTGACCCGATCTTTTGTTTTAGGTCAGCCGTCACACAGCTGTTTTTACTCATGAAGCTTTAATTTACGGTGCAACCATCGTCAACTCTCTCGCTCTTTCTTTCCTCCACAGTGCTCTGTGTGTGCGTGTGTGAGAGAGAGCCCCTCCCGCTGCCAAGTTTCACCACGGCACAACCAAAAACAATAAGAGTAATTAATGAATGTAATCTGCGCAAAAGATGTAGAGACAACAGAAATATGGAAAACCAAACCCTGGGTCTTGATGAGGACAAGTTTTTTCGAAATTTCGCTGCCACCGTAGTTTCTCCTAAGTGCATGTTCACAAGGTTGCGCATGCATGATGCATAGACACACAATTGCAAAGTGTCCAGAAACTCAGCATAATCCACAGACCTGTTTTCATTGGAACTACTACTTACCAAAAATAGTCCCTATGAAGACTGCTCACAGCAAGATATGTGGAAACATTGGAAATTGGCAGATTAGTGAAAACAAATGCAACTATGCATTTCACTGGCATTCTTCTTATTTAGTTTAGCAAAGTTAAATGTAAGACTCATTGTTTAAGTGCCATTTAGTGCTGTGTAATTGCTGTGCTTTATAACGTAATGAGATGTTTCATCAGTTGGAAAAACAGCATATTTAAAATATTGATTTCAACAGTTTCAATGAGGCATGTGCATCCATTTGAGCGCATATTACTGTAATTATCATTGGCAAAGAAAGACTCAAAAGTATGAACACACAAGCCAAAGGATCACAGAATAAGGGAGAAAAGCTCTGCAACGGAAGAGTGGGCACCCATAATAGATTTAATAAAGGTAGACTGACTCTGTCTTGCTCTTTCCCTCTGTATGTAGAAAGCACATCTCCTCCACAACCCCAAGTAAGGAGAGCTGAGCCGTGGGCCAGGAGGAGACTCGCTGCATTCATCTCCAAGGTAAACAAACACCAAGTGGAAAAAACCAGGGATAATATATGGACTAACTTGCCTTAAGCATTCTTATCATTACAATAACACTGTTTCCCATGGTTAGAAATCTGTGGCCCAAGCTGTGTTGCTCTGCTTAAATGAAATTTATTTCAGGGTGGAGATGCAGAGAAATGCAGTTAGGGGAAGTACACCAGCCAAATTTAACATGTAATAAATTACACACATATTCTTCGCTCAGCTTGCTTTGATTAGCAGCCTTGGCAAATATATCACATTTTCCAGCAGTGGCCAAATGGAAGACCAGTTAGTGCACTGACACGATCTCACTCCCAGTGTGTTAGGAAAGCACTTTGTTAAGCTAGACTTTCCTTTGTGACTAATGCATGATGACAGGAAATTAGAATGCATGAAAACAAATTCCAATCCACAACTTTAATCTCAGTAAATGCGTCAGTAACTAGGAGCGTTCTGTGTATTTGAGATGCATTCCTTTAATTAAGAAATTTATTGACTTCTCTATGCACAGCGGCAGCCAAAACTGGGCTGGGGCTGGTGTTTTCGGGAATGATAGCAGGCTTTGAAATGCTACACTGGCTCGTTGAGATTCGCCAATCACGCTGACTTCTTCCTGACTCTGTTTCCCGACCGCAGCGTGATCATGAATCTGAGCCGGAAAATGCTGCTGGATTTGGCAGATGAAGAACTTTGAAATTGAGTTTGACAGTGTTGGAGTAGCAGTGAGTGATACTTAATACCGCACAGAGGAAGGAGAGGATAGAAGACGAGGTGAGTGATGCTGCGGATCTGGACTGTTTGTGCCTCCATGCTGGGAGGGATTTCTGCCAAATACAAATAAACACAAAGCGGAACGCACTGTGCACACATCATACATACACACACACACACACACACACACACACACACATACATATACTATATACACAGGAATGGATGGATTACTGCATAGGCCTACTGTGCACAGGCCCCAAAGAGTGAAGGGGGCCCAACCCAGCCCAGTTTGAAGTGACTGTTATTTACATGTCTTGTTGGAAAGAATAAAAGCTCAATCAAAAATATGGATCTCCAGATGACATTCTATTTGTTCACTTTGTCTGACAATTCTTTGGCTACAGTATCTTTACATTAAAATCAATAATGCAGTTTAAATATGTCTGACAGCAGAATAGCTCTGCTTTGAAAACTTGTATCACTGGTTTCATTAGAAAGTCTTCTGCAATATTGTGTATATTATGCTATAGTTGGTTTACAACCTGGAGGTCAGGACTCATCTAAGGGGCCACAAGATAAATCTTAAGGGGTCACAAGATGATAAACAGGACAAGCAGAAACATTTATTTCTACACAATCTTGTCCTTGTTCTAGATTTCTTTATTCAATTCTTTCCTGAAAAATCATTGAATGTGTACAGAAAATGCAGCATTGCAGGGATGCACCAACATTTTTGTGTGCATGATTTCATTTTACGATCCACCCATCCACCAGCTGTGCATTAGACAACACTCACTTTGGCTTATGGATGGCAATGCCAGTGTGATGGATGGTCAGTCCACCATTTTAGTCTAAACAGAAATATCTCATCAACTGATAGATGGACTGGTGTGAAATCTTGGACAGACATTTGTATTCTGCTTGACTTGGAGGTGAGCCTGTGACGTTTCCTGTGGCGCAGGGGTTTTCAAAGTCTGATACCATGAGAAATCATACAAAGAAGGATATAATGATGTCATGGAGTCAATAAATTAGCTTTTTTTAAAATGGCACCATCATGCTCAATTACCTGTCAGCAGTTCCTATTTGCAATGTGCCAATGGATGTACAGACAGCTGTCACAGGATTACTTTGATGCTGAAGAAAACTTAAAAACGTGATTGTCAGGCATGGTCTGGATTTAAAAAAAAAAATTCCTGAGCAGATTTATTCACATCTATTCGCAATGGACATCGGATGTTATGATATTCTCTGTTCCTTGGAAAGTGTAAGTCACACTGAATCTAAAAGCATGTCTCTTTGGTAAGATTAGTCACTTGACTCTGAGAAGGAGTTCACATTTTGAACAAAATATCATCATGTTGGCATTGTCATTGTGAGCATTTGGTAAGTACAGCCTCTCAAGGCCACTGGCATGGCTCCAGACTCTAAGCCCTCCTTATTTTGTAAATTAGTGAACATAAAATTATTCAGATGAAATGTTCTGAAAAAGAAGACAAAGCTTTGTTAAAAGAGGTTAAAAGTAAAAAAAAAAATAAACAAAATACTGAACTTCAGTTGTGGTTCTCAAGCAACAGCGGCATTTTAGAGTAACTGTTAACAAGCAAATTGATGGTTGTCTCATGATCTATCCTTGTACAAAGGCATGCTTTTATATGTAAGCACACATAGAGAAAATAATCACTCACTGATCAAACTGAAATCAGCCGCTGCTTATAATCTCTCACACACACACACACACACACACACACGAGGCCCAGATAGGATGAGTTCATATGAAACACTGCACGTACTAAAAAAAAAAAAAAAGAACAACACAGAATTAATTAAACATCGAGCAGAGTGTAAAAAATGCCAAGTTCTACCTTTTAGCTCAAAGTGAATGCATTTTTTTTTTTCACTCAGCTGCTAATTTTCATTTCCAAAACCACATTCCAAACACACCTACACACTCTGCCGCAGACAGACGCACACACAAACACGCGCGTCATTCTGTAATTTCTGCTCCTTTGTATTTCTATCCACTTGAGTGTTACTAATAGAGAGAAAATGAGCAGCAAGTGCTTTGAAGTTTGCCAGCAACAATTGAGATGATTGATAGTTGGGTTTCTAAATAGCAGGATATTGCATCTAGAGCGTAGAATAACAATGTGAAACAGCATCGGGGAGAAAAACGCAATCGCTTTTCTGCTCTGCTCAGATAATGTGAGCTGCAGTGGGCGCATGCACAAATCCATATGCTTGTAAAGTCATCAACACGTGCATACATGCAAGCGCTGACAAAAACACACATAAACGCCAGCCAATAAACTGGAAAGAGTAGGAGAAGCCACAAAGTGCATAGATAACTAAATCAGTAAATAATAGAGTGCATTTGTTCCTGGTGAAACTGGCTCTTTGTAGGATAAGGCTTGCAGTGATTGCCATGTGAGAGATGAGAAAAGGGGAGAGGGGGGAGAAAGAAAGTCAAAGCAGGGAGAATAAGCACAGCTCATCAGCTAGCTTGAGATAGTAGCTTGGAGGGGAGAGATAAAGCCATTTTGGCACAGTCAAATCATGCATCCATCACAATGCTTATCGGTCACTTGGGAAAGGTGCCTCTAATAAATCGCCAACTGCAGCGTCAATAGCTCAAAGCCAGACAATGGGAGGCAGTGGAGCAGCTCTCTCTGCTTGTTTGAACAGTGTGACTTATTTGGAGGGCAATCAAACAGAATGGGAGATATTTAGAATGTGAGCTCACTTCATATCTAGCCAGAGGGAGATATGGAGGTGCAGTGATGGCTTCCAGATTTAAGGCGAGCGAAGGGGGAAAAGGTGAGGAAGATTGCGGTTGCTGTAAGACAACTGACAACCTCTTCGTCTTGTCTTTGTCGTACCGGCGAGACCATGTGGTGGTCAAAGGTTCAGCTACCTCTGAGAGTGTCCACACGCGGTAATAAATAGAGAGCTTGTTGCTGCAGGGCAGAGCTGTTGATGTCAGGTTTCAGCTCCGTCAATGTTCAGCTTGGCTTAAAGGGTCAGTTCACTCAAATGACTTTCCCCTATCGAGTCTGGTCAGGCAGAGAGTTTTCGATTTCATGTGATCTTTATTTCTAAATCAGCAATAGAGTAGAATGGAATCATTTGTGGGGCTTCTATTCTCATCCTAAACATTAAATGTTTTTTTCTGTGAGGGTCGCTTGTATCAGCGTTCCAAGTCAGACTGAACAAACTCTCTTCTGCGCAAACTTGTTGTAAAACACACATTCCAGCCTGAAGAATGCCACCTGTTTATGAGTAGGTGTGTGTTCATGAGATTGGATCAATAGAATAAATGTCGCCCCTGAATGGTCATATAAGGCTGCCCGTTCCACTCTGTTTGTGGGAAAGTTTAATGCACTCAAAATGTCAAAATGTCATTCGAAATGTCACACAAGAGTTGAAAAAAAAAGATTCCACACCGCGAAGCTTCAAGTCTTGCTGTCAGAAATCAACAGGCGAAAACATGACAAATTAAGCAGTGTCAATACTTGTATTATGGAAATTGAAACAATTAGAAAACATTAAGACAAGCTGCCAACGAGGCATCGCCGGAGTAACGCTGCTTTGTGACAGGAATAAGCGTGTAGAGTCAGTGGTTTGACAAAAAAGCTAAATGGTCCAGGACTTAGATGGGAGGTGCACAACGAGACGTGACAGTCAAAGAGATGGACTGCAGTTTAACTGTAATGAGTAAACCCTCAGCCTTATTTCAAAGAGGTGGACAAACTGAGTTTACTTAAGTTTACGCCCAAAGTTAACCCAAGTAAATTGGGCTGTCAACGTTAGTGTTGGTTAGTCAATATAATCCACAGACCTTTAGGTTAAAATTTGTTGCTAATGAAAACTACTTTTTGTTTTGGCCTTCATTAATATCTGTATTAATACTAATTGTACCAACCGTGTAAATTATTGACAGCTCTTGCTTTAAATTAAAAAAATTAAATGAAAATTAATATTTCTAAAGCAATTTGATCAAGAATGTGAGTTAGTTAGTTTTACTTAGAATTTTCGATGTAATCAGTAAACAATTTGAGTTAAATTAACTTCTGGTGATCTGGTTTTACAGCGCAAAAATGATGATGACCAAAACCAAGTTTCAATAAATACAGTAAACACCCTAAATTTGATTCTATTTGCATTGTTTGTTTTATGAAATTACCGGACTTTGTCAAAAACTGACAAATAAAACTGAAATTATCTGCATAGATAAATGTGTTTGTAATTAAATTGAGCCGAACCTTTCATTACTGGCATGAATTCAAGCAGTTATATAATTTATTATTCCAGTTAGGTCATACACTGAAGCTTTTCTGTTTTTCTCCCTGGAAAAAAACACAAAGAGAGACGGAAAGAGCAAAACAAATGCATGTGTATAATTTAGCTCTGGTTGAATCACAGGGTCTTTTTTTACATGATAATACCACATTTATATCTATTAATATGAATGCAGGTTAGAGTTGATACAATAGCTTAAGTGCCACCACAGATATGAAAGTATCGTGTGCTGTTTGCTTTTCTCCCGGGCAGTGGATTTTGCTGCACACACACAACCCATCACACGAGTGCTTATTTTTTTAGTGCACATGCTGCCCTTCTATTTTCATATTGACATTGAGCAAATCTGCTCTGTGGGGATTGAAACATTGGCCTTGGAGAGCTGCGCTAGCTACCAAGACAGACGGTAATCCTCCGGCAAACCCCAGCTCATCCCAGCCCATCATTACATCTCTCTGACCTAGAGCGCTGCTTCCGAAACCCCCTTCTTCCTCCCTCCCTCCCCCTTCCTTTCGCTCTCTCGGAGAGCAAGACGATGCTTCCCTCAACCTTATTACCATTTCAAAGATTTCCCACAAAATCAGTCCACATGGCCCCGCATTAGACTGGTGGCAGGGGGCACTGCGCTCTCCGATTCCAAATGTCTCTGAAAGTTAAGACACTGGGAGGGGAAGCAATATCATTGCTGCTACCCAGCCAAACACAGGGGCAAGTATTCCTGACCCGACTTCAAAGTTGCAGTGGGGAGTGAGGCCAGTCTTACCCGTCACGCCCTGACTACACTGCAATCTAGGCCAATAAAGAGACTCATACACAGATTCAGTGAAAGGAAGGGCTTTAATGATATGCTCTTTCCATGATTCAATACTTCTATAGTGGCCTCTGCTGAATAACCGAGGAATAATTTTGTTGGCTATGAATGCATGCCTAATGTAAGTTCATTTAATTTGTTGGCACTCACCCCAACTTTGATTTAAGCGGTTATCCAATTTAAAATAATCGGTTACATTATGTCTTTTTTTGAGCTGGGAGAAATAAAGTTTGCCCATACAGAACTAGCTCTTTAGTGACATTTAGGGAACACTGGCCTATTCTCAGTTGTCACAAACAGCGCCGCAGTGAATGATCTGTTTTCAGAGCCGAGCTGAATGTGATAGTAACAGCGAACAATGACTGAAAGTCTCCTGTGAAACTACAAAGACAGCCATGAAGGTGAACTTCTGAGGATTTTTTCAAAAAAAAAGTTCACCTCGCAACATCAAAAGCACCGATTTTGACACACTGCAGTGATGTGATTTCATATTAAAAAAATACTACAAAAAACGTGTCCATTTATTTTTCAATTCCAAAGGCATGAAACATTGGTGAGAGGATAAATAATGCTGACGCTTCTTTGCTGTGTGGAAGGGCATTCATTCAATCTGGGGTATGATTGAAAAGTCCCAGTGCCCAGGGTTCAAAGCACTATTACATGGCACTGTGTCTGGGTTTTTCATCTCAGATGGGTATCTGGGGGCCGACATGGAGACAGATAGGATATCAGAGCCAAGGATGATACAAGGATCGCCTCTGAAAATCAATCGGCAGACAGTCCTACATTGGTCTCGCCTATTTATTTCTGCATCGCTCTGTGCGAGGCCCTTCATCAGTGCAGGCTTCTGCACAAAGTCCAACACATAACGCGAGCCAGATCTGGTCCCACTGAGCCAGACAGACAGAGAGAGAGAGAGGCATGTGACATCCTATTTCTTAGCTCAGTGTTCCCAACACATCAAGCCATGATCACTACGCAGAAAAAAATGGATGGATATGCATATTAAAAATACAGTGCCTATATTATTATATATTATAATATTGTCTATATTTATCAGTAAGGCTTGTGTCAATTCTTATGCAGAGATCATTGTTATATTCCGTATATTCATGATTTCGGTTTGGAAAAGACCTTTTCTGAATTTTACATTTTACTGTGAATGATGGAGCCTGGTTTCAAATGCAAGAAATATGATGTTTTTGTATTTCAGTGTTCTTACTGAACCACCGAACACAGCTGAATGATCCAAATGAACTCTATAGGGCTTACAGGGGTCTGTATCAGTGGTTTCCAACTTGCGAGTTGGCACCTATCAAATTGTCGAAATATAGATCAGAGGGGTTGCATAAATTACAAAACAGGAAATAAGAAAAACATCACATCTCTTCTACACAAATTATTTTTCAAATTACTTGTTTTTAAACTCTCCCCATCTAAGAGGGGAACCGGTAATCACTTTTTATAGTTTATCTTGTTAGCCATGCCTACTTCTTTGCACTACAAATCTCAAAGTAAGTCTAATTTAATCAACCAATGTTTTTTCATAAACTCTCAGTAACATTGTAAAGATGAACCAACTGACTATTCATATAATAAAAAAAATACTATGCAACTTTTGAAAGAAGAAATAGCATATTATTTCTCTTTCAAATGAAAAACTTAATTTACAAGAAATAAAACAACCTTTGCTCAGTTCAGGGTAGCTTATGGTGGCTAATATTAGCTAATGTTGGCAAACTTAAGGTAGATTTGTTGTACATCACAAAATTTTAGGACTCTTCTCTACTTGTGCTACTGCTACATTTTAGCATGTCACAGACACCCATTTCAATATAGTTTGTGCTAACGATGCTACACTGTACAGCTCTCAGTGATGACACAATGTGTCGATGATCAATGTACTGCTATTGAGTGTCTATAGAACGTAGTAAACAAATTATAAGGGAGTGACTTCCAACACAGCTGTAATGTCTCTTTAACATGTTAAAAGTCATTGTTAGTTTATTGGCACAGTTTGGAGCATTAATGGGTTGAATTATCCATAATGTTATAATCTGAAGAAAGTTATGTTATATATGTTATAATATATTGATAGCAGTCCTTTCATACATGTGTGATGACTTAGCAGCACAGAGCATGAGGTATCAGACTTTAAACTGCTACATCGTAAACGTCATAACTTAACAAACATATTTTAAGATAACATAAGTTCAGTTAAGTGGGCAGTTTAATATTTGTAAAACTCATTATCAAACTGAGCAAACCTTTCAGCACCACCCTGTTGTTCAGTTAACTCCAGGTTTTAAGACAGCCTCATCAGTGACACGTTCATGTTGAAACAACTTAATGTTCTTTACAGTTTGTTTCACTGCTGCTTCACAATTCTTCTCTTGACACGTTGATTTGCATTCCCTACCTTGCTTTTTGAGTAAACAGTGAAAACATTTCCTCTCACTGGAAAGACTTTTCTCTTGTTAGCTTTCTGCTGAGTTACTCTTTTCAGCCGCAGAATACAGCAACTGAAGGTTACACCTCCTCTCTGTTGGCTGCTGAAAGTTACGACTAGAGGTAGGTGAGGCAGACTGAGGGATGCAGCACAAATGTGTTACATCACTTTAACATCATAAATGATAATACTGCATACTTTATAGTGCAAGAGTATTCAAGGGTGGATTTTTTTTAAAAATTCTTCCTATTGTTTGGGTCCTGGCTGCAGGTCAACAGCATCTTTTCTTACACTTCCACCTTTGCACCCCTTTATGAAGAAAGCTGTCTGTAAAGCAAAGACATAAAGCCGGCTCTGCTGACAATGTGACCTTTAAGAATTCTGAAAAAATTGCGGAAATATTCCTCACTCTGTAGCACATTACATCTAAAGGTTAACGACATCTATTCGTCTCACAAGCTCTCCTTCCATCCCTTCACTTGGCAATGATCCAAGCAGAGAAAAGTCTGCATTCGCAAACTAAACACTTCAACTTCTAGAGAATTAACGGGATTAATCATCTTTCAGGCAACTCAGGCAAATAAATAAATAGGAAAAGCTTCCTGGCTGGTGCTTACGAGTGGAGAGGAAAGTAACAGGTTGCTGAACCTTGTTAACTGTGAAACTTAACACCAGCAAACAGGTTTGTGTAGATTAATTAACAAGATGGGTGCAGCTATAGGCACACACCACAATGCCTGGATTAACTGGTGTCTTAAAACCCTTATTTATACTCTACAACCCATTCCAAGCTCAAGCTTTGCTCAACAAGGTCTTTCCTGGTAATAATCCTTTTGGGCTAAGAGAGAGAGTAGCCATTCGTTTTACTTCTTTCTTATTTTTCAAATTTTAAAGCAGTACTAATAGTTCTCTTTCGGTTGGTACACTTGGTAGAACACATCCATACGGGGATTGCGTCCTTGCGAGACCAATCTGAAGAACCTCTGTCAATAAGCCATTGAGACTGATGGCTACAAAAAGGCCCTGTCTGTTCTCCTCAGTCTACTGGCACTTCACCTTGCTTAACCTGACTACAACAGAGCCCTTTGCTAGCTGTCCGAGAGGAGCTATGGTGTTGCTATAAGAGCTTGTTTCTGTGCTGTGCTTTTTTAGCTTACTAACTAGCCGCATTGCCTGCCGTTTTGCTAAGCTAACACGTTTAGCCGCTTACAAGTATGCTTCTGCCGCACCTGTTTACCCCTGGCTAGCTAATGACTCACTTGTTTAGCATGCTAACTTCTGAAGTGGAACGGCTGCAGAGAAGCTGAAAAGCTCTCCCAGCGGGTTAAGCAAAGCTAGGAGCCCATGCCTGAGTGCTGGTGGGTTTATCCTCTCTGAGATGGATACATACAGTGCTGGCCCAGTGTGTCTCAGCGTGTTTTGCTCAGCAGAAACTGCACTTGCTTGCCCAGAGGCCTGTGCGCACTGTTTCCGACTGAAAGACAGCAGTGGAGAGGATGGTTGGACGGATGGTATCACCTAAATCGACCTGAGCGGCCGAGTGCGTCAAAGTGTCACGGCCAGCCCCGCGTCCCTGTCAACAGCAAATGTGACTCGTGGGCGATTATTTTCTCCCATAGCAGCTTGCAACAGTGAGACACAAATTGCCTGTTTTCTCCAACTTTGTACTGGAGCTGTCACAGTCCTGGTTGTCCCCTAAGGCTCGACTCTCACTGCCGTTCACTCAGTTGGTCCGAATGTGAACCTATCCTGACGTGACCCATTGGTTTGTGGGATAACGTTTTGAACCCTCAAGTTTGACATTATGGTCATCGCCATGACATTTTTATGGAGCCAGGAGCGGTGGCAGCTGCACCTACTTTTGAATCATCGGTAGCAGGAAACAATGCCGGCTTGCCTGATCACACACATTCTTGCGTTACAGATAAACGGTACACTTCACTGACCCGGAAAATCTGTCCACTAATTATATTAGTTTTAATCACTGAAATGTGACTAAAACTAATTTATTCATAGAATTTATGTTTTAACTCTTCTTCACAATGGATTTAACTGAAATACCTGTGATGTTCGAGTGCTGACTTTCTTGACATTGTGGGTGTTCACCTCATTATTGGGTGAAAAGTTGATCTGAACATACAGACAAATCAGCTAAAGGTTTTAAGGGTCAGACAGCTGAATGTTCTTGACTCGCCAACTTAGCCACATTACTTCCAGTTTAACTAAGCATATCTTTGAAGGGGATGATGACCTCAAGGGAGGCACACCCTCAAATTAGAGCTGAAAGTTGGCACTTTGACCTCATAGTTAGTGTTTCATTTAAAGTCCAGTGTGCTGGTGTACAGAGCCAAAACGGTTTCAATGATGTCAGTAGTAAAACTAAAGTAGAGCATTGACAGTATATTATTTCCAGCCCACCTCTTCGCCTGTTAAGACAAAGTCAATAGCAGGGTTTACATGCACATGTGGTTGGATACTTGCCAGGCTCTGGTCTTATTGGGGTTAAACCATTTACATTAACCTGTAATGCCTCCAAATGCCTCTCCCTGTTGCCATTAATTAACCAGATAACCGAATGTTGTCCACAGACTGACCGACCCCCCGGCAGAAAGTGGTTTAAGCAGGACTTTTACACTATGAGCATTCTAATTGCTGGATCTCATGGTAAATTTGTAGTCCGTATGAAAGTAGATTCACAAATGTATGAATTCAGTTCAGTGTGGACAGCTTTTGTTTACAGGGAAGCATGCAAAACCAAGGCCAACACCTCATCTTTACCGTTCAGCCTTACCTAATAATACAACCTGACGTACAGAAATGGTACATTTATTTGCTTTTTTGTCGAGAGCTAGATCTATAGACCACTCTCACATCTGTATCTTTAATATGAAGCTGCATGCCACAAACTACTGGGAGTGGTATCAATCTTCTTATCAAACTCTTGGTAAGAAAGTAAGTAGTAGTCCTTTAAAGTGAAATCATTGCTTCTGCATTTTTGGACTGATTGGATGATGACTCATAGGGTTCTAACTTTTTACTTGGTAGGGAACTGCAACTTAACTTGATACCGTGTTGGTTTTAAAGCCGTTCAAATATGGATTTAAAAAGATACTAATTCATTCTGACACTGTTCTTTATAGGAATAGGCAATCCAATAAGCATTTCATTATTTTCTTATTGTTTATTTAGACACCACTAACGAACAGTGTGAGGTACGAAATGGAGAGAAAGCTGTGGTTGGATTTGATCCTTTAGGGCTCACATGCATTTCTAGAAGTAGGGGAATCTATCTGGGTGGAGATAATAATTGTTTATGTGAAATTTATATTATATAGTATATGAAGCAATAACAGGAAAGACCGACTTCAGCTGACTCTGCCATTACATATGCTTTCGACTGTGGTCTCTCATCACTCACTCTGAGAAAGAAATGGCGGTTAGCTTTAAAGGCTAACTCAGCATGATATGACCGCCATATTAAACAGCTTGCTGGAGTGTATTGCCTTACACTAAAAATTCCCTTTGACCTTGAGATGATCTGGTATAGGTTGATAGGTATGCATCTGTCAGTGGATGGTATAGTATGTCCAAAACACATTTCTTTCCTTTTATGGAGTAAAGCATTTAGGTGAAACGATACTGTACTACTGACATAAGCAGTAAAACTTTGTTTTTATGGTTCTTTCTTCTCTTTCTCAGACTCATGCAACCCTCTCCCAACCCCACACACAGACACACACACTGAAACCACACACAATTATTATCACAGCTTTCCAGAGGCAGCAAAGCAGCTGCTCTTTCACTTGATCTTTTATAATGGGAACAGCAGCAAAGAGTCAGTAATGACATCTCAGCTCACAGCACTATTCCAACACTTCCCATCGCATGACCCCAGCCGATGAGAAAACTCTAACTCTGGCTGTTGGTGGAAAAAATGCTTAAAGATTGAATTATACACCGCCAATAACAGATGCAGGAGGGGATTATACTGAGGTTTGATTGACATTTACTGAATGTGACAATCTTACCAGCCGTAGATTTTGTTCGACAGAGGAGCCAGAACACCGGAACACGATCATGGGTCATTTACCACCAGGCTGCTTTAACACAGGGGATAGGACTCAGTGAGAAAATGGTGGACAACATCTTCTCCTGCACATTTACTATGGGTAGAATATTCATGTGATATAACGTCTAGTGTATAACTCTTTGTTTTATCAACAGAACAACAGTGTAAAAGAATCATTCTCATGAGGAAAACCAGACAAAAGCTAAATAAAAAAGAAACCTTTGAAAATGAATGTAAGTCGAAATGTATAACAGTTTCTGTCCAAAAAAAAAAAAGATAATAAATCACAAACTCCAGATTGGTAAATCCTCCATCTCATTTTCAGAAATTTTAGCTGCTTTTTCTGTTGGACTAGCATTTTCAAATGATTGTAAGGTAAAGTCTCAATCACTCCCAATAAAACGTAACAGGCTCTTGGAAGGACAGCAACAAAACAGTTGGGACAAACTATGAAAACATTCAGGCTAGCACACTAACCTCTGCACGCACCTTCCCCTGACACACCTACACACTCAGGTGTGCAGAGATTTTATTCTCCATAAAGTTTCACCAGCAAAAACTAACCTTAACTGTCCTTAATCAAATGTGACTAAAACTTATAGACTGTCCAGTCCTTTGCTTTCAGCCCATTCATTACCTTGTGCCGTTGTTATTGCCTATATTTACTATGGCACTATTGATATGTATTGTTTTTCAGCCTTTAACTTCACCATTTTAATTTTTTTAATTATGTAATATTTTGTCCTAGAGTGACTATATTCTTGTTCTTATTCAGGTGTTTTATCTCTGGAAAAGCCAATCTGCTCCAACTAGACACAACATATCATCACACAGTTGTTGTTGTTGTTTTCACATTTATATTCAGTTGGAAAAGATAGGGGTACCAAACAACAAATAAAATGTCGAAAATTGCTCATTTGTGAGGATTTTCTGTAGAATTGGTGCAATAAAAAAAGTAATACACTTCTAATGGCCTGCTGTCTCAGCAGCGGCAGCATCGCTACCCACACAGTCACGGATTAGAGTAGATGATGTAATGGCTTCAGAGAGTTTATTTTTCATGTAAAACTATGTTTTTATTTGTTCCATCTCTACTAATTGAGAGTAATAGAGTAAGAGCTTGTAAAAAAATCAAGCATGATGATAATGTCCTGCTTTGGAATGTGGACAATCAACAATTATACAAACAGTTGCCACAGTGCTAATACATTGCCAGGCCATTATTTATGTAAGTGATGTTTTGATGAAATCTTTAATTTTCCATGTTTGACAAACATCTTGGGTTTGTCCGACATCATGATGTGAGAGCTGACCTATTTATTTCTTTGACTAAATTATTAATGGCTGCTGTCTTTTAAATGAAATTGTGCCCACAAGTTTAAACCCACAGTCCCTGAATACTGTTAACTTTCTCAAGCTGAAAAAGGGGGTGTGAGTTCTGCAGGGGTCCTATGGGACAGTAAAGAACTATTACATGGTGTTGTCAGGTCTAATAACAGCGTAGTAAGCCCCTGGAGTATACGGGAGTTGGGAAGAATCACAGGGCAGTCACTAAATAACCCACAGCAGCTTTAGAATAATACATGATTACTGTTTAACATAAATTCAATTATCATAAGCCTGTTTTTACAAATCAGCACACCCAGCCAGCTGAAAGAGAAGACTCAACATTTTCACATAAAATTGAGAGGTGTTGCAGTATGTTGACTGAAACTCGATTACAGTCAGAGTGAGAAATAATTACTCTATGAGATTTCACACCTAATCTGTTTTGTTCGGTTCAAATGAACTGTGGTGTGTTTGTCCAGTTTAGGCTGATGTGAATTCAAAGTCCCCATGCAACGGAAAGCAGACTGCTGTTTGCTTCTGCATATTTACGTGTTTCCTGCAAAAAGAGGTAGATAGGGAGGGACTTGTCTCTGTAGTGAATAGTGCTGAATGTTACATTAGGTCCCCCTGACTCTGCTGGGCTTGGAGCTCCCAGTGAACAGCACAGCCAGACCGGCACCAAATACAGTATCCAAGGCCGATGAAGGCCGTTTGACGACAGGGGATACAATACACCTGAACCTGAATCAGCTAACTAACTAACTAACTAACAGCATCTAACATTACCATGAGCGACAGTTAGCTAATTCTAGTAACAGGTCCGTCTGAAAACTCCATAAATCCCCTTGGTACCGCTGTCATCAAACTGGCCTCCTTCTGTCTCTGAGGTTGTGTTCACTGGGAGGGTGCTGAGCCCGGTTCAGTTGCATGCTAACGACAGCTACACTGGCAGTTAGTAGAGTTGACTCAGAGCCGCTGGGGGAGATCTAGTTCCAACCAGATCAGTGAGAGTTGTCTGGTTAGTCCACGCTTATAGAAGCACGCATCACACTTTGTTTTACTGGAAGTATTAATTAATTAATAATTAATTATAAATTTATTGTATTTTGATATAAAAATACAAAGAAATTGAATGTTTGTATTTTTGTTTCAGCCCATTTTGTCAAATATGTATAATATGAATATAATTTATAAGGATAAAAAAAGGCCTTTTTTAAAATTTCTTCTCGACTTTAAACTTTGATGGCGCTCTAAACAACAGGGCCGAGACTGACTGAGAAGACGGGCGTGGCTTCCAAACGGACTTCGATGTGGTTTGCTTGTGCTGTGAAAGTGAAATGGACCAACCATAAAATGAAACAATAGTAGATATGTGACTTTAGCATCAGTTATAAAGGGAAACTTCTATTAAAACCACATGCTGATTGTCTAGTGCAGGAAGTGAAAATCAATCTGTGTATGTTGATTATGCAAGATTGTTCATTACCATGGTAACTAGTATCTACATCAAGTGAGTGCACTTTCCCAGATAGATGCTAAAGAAGTGGAAAGAGTTAAAACAGAGTAACTCTACCCTGTTACTCTATGGTTCGTCATTATTTATAACAATAATAATGCTCATAATCAGTTATTTCATCATGAACTGACACCAGTAATGTGCTGTATAATATACTGTTAGTCACCATAATTTGATTTCCCCACATGGGGCCACGCAGCACTGATGATTCAGGACGACACCACCAAAACTGTCCAATCAGTGAGTTACCCGTCAGTCCATATAACGTCATTTTTACTCTTCCAGAACACACCACCACAAGAACTAAATAATGTATCATTTTATTTTGCCTTGGTGTGGACCAAATAAACCAAACTACAGGTGTTAAAGTGACCTAAAAGTCATGTGGCAAAGTGGTTGCTCGCCTTTTCCCTCCGATATTAGCTGTTAGGTGTGAGAGGAAATAGGGGCCAAACCAGCCAACCTATCACAGATAAATCATCTGAAAATGTGAAATGGCAAATTTGCGATTGTGCCTTTAGGGCCCCCAAAAGGAAAAAAAAATGCCCGGATGCCTGTTTAAAAATGTCAGCAATGGATAAAAAACCCCAGCACATTGTGTTATTTGTTACATACTCAAACTCAGTGCTCATATACAGCTCTAGCCTGTGCCTCTCCAACTCCTCGTTCCACTCCAGCATTATTCTTCCCCAGAAGCTGCTTGACCCTCTCCTGTTGTTGCCTGCTCTGCAAAACTCCTCAACAGTTCATTCATTCAAGAGTTGACTCAGATAAAGTGTATTTGAAAATAATTGGTGGCCATTTTTTTTTTTTTATGCTGCATTCATGTCTATGAACAAACTTTTGTGCTTTTTCTGTGCACCATAACAAAATAGCCCTAAATCCTGAGGATGGGCATTGAAGAGAACCATCACTAAATAGTTTTTTTTTTTTTTTTTCAAAATCACTTTGCCGCCAAAGGGCTTTTCATGCAAGTACGCTGAACACACTGTAGAAAACAAAAATAGCTAAACACTTTCGCCTACGGTGTTAGCGTCACACACAATCTGCTTTTGTTTGTCCATTGTTTATGACTTAAATCTAAGGTGACCTAGCCTTTTTGACCCAGAGATAGTCAAAAAAGGTCAGGATAGCAGCTTGGAGTGGAAATTCAAATGTCCTGGAGTTTGAAACAAGCTTACACAGAAGGCGTGTTTCTCACAGGAGTGAAGTAAATTCATCTTCCTGGCAGTTTCAAAGGTCCCTGCGTTATTTTCTTCTGTTCGCTGCATAACAGGAGGGTAATATCGCTCTCCCCTCGCACTGAGTATGTCAAACATGAAACAGTAACATTGTGTGCAATTCACAGTTATTTGATCAGAGCAACCTTAACTGAAAATGCTGTTGGCTGAATTCAGATGGCTTTGTACTGCCGGCTATAGGAAACATTGAGAACAAAAAATGACCAAGAGAGAAAACAAAAGAAAAAATGCACTTGGCAGGGATGCCGCGTCTATTCTGCTGCATTCCTATTCAGTCAGCTCGTCCATACTCTGTGCGTGTGCATAAATAGTCTGTGCATTAAAGGTCTGGATATTTGGCTTTGATACCCGTGGCTGATTTTTTGGTCGGGTTATCAGGGTAATGCTCTTTGACAGAGCTGTAACACAAGGCTGCTGGATCAAAAGGCATTTTGTTTTCTTTTCATCTCTCATACTCTCAGCCAAGACTTCATTGAGCGAGCGAGGGAGGGAGAGACAGACAGAGGGAGACAGAAATAGACAGAAAAACCGACCAGATGACGGGGTGGCTGACAGGCAGGTAGTGGAACAGCCTGCAGTCCTGGATTTGGCCTGTAAATAAAAATATCTGGGACATTGCTCATCAGCACATTAATTTCTCTCCTCATGCTGGAGGAGTTCTTCCATTAGCTCATACAGAAGTATTTTGGATAGCGAGTTGCAGATGATTAATTCACCCGCTTCAATTGGCCGCCTCTGACGGTATGAGTGTTCCTCTCTTGTGAAGTTCACAGTCTCATCTTTCATCTCACACACTGTACTGTGATGGATACAGGGTGTAAGTGCTAGTGTGTAAGTATGTGTGTGTGTGTGTGTGTGTGTGTGTGTGTGTGTGTGTGGTGGTGGTGATCCTGCTGGCTCAGTTGGTGAAGGCACATAATAATGTATGTAACAGAAATGATCTTGCTTTCAGTGTGGCCCTATTGATAACTGGTAGACTGTGTGGGTTGTCCACATACTGTACAGAGTAACAATGCTGTTTCAGTATGTGTACAATGAGGTCACCTCATCTTAGAGGGTAATTCTGCTTAATTGCAACATGGGTATTTTCCCAAAACGTTCTCACTCCCAGCATTTTCAGTACGGCAGCCTGGTCAGTGGCCCTATCCTACAACCTAGGATGTTGTAGGTACCCTCCAGCATCACTTTTGCCCGTCCAGGGCTCTGCGGTCAAGTTTGCAACAATTAGTATGCAATGCCTGGTTAGACTTTCAAAGTAAGAAACATTTCACATTTTATGAGGTAAACGGTTGCAGTTTGTTTAGGTTTAGGCACAAAAACTACTGGGCTAGGTTTAGAAAAAGATTGTGGTTTGAGGTAAATAAGTATGCAATGTAACGTACGCTATAGAGAAGTGACTTTTGGTTTCACACAGGATGCGAACAACAGAAACATACTGGATGAATGTCCTGTGTTTGTTTGACTTATCCATCATCCAGAAACGACACTACAGAGGTACCTACAGCGTTATTGGCAGCCACTGACCAAGCTGCCATATTTGACAGCTTAGGAGTAAGAACGAGCGGTATTTTCGTAGTTTAGAAGTATTTATTTAACCTTAATTTATGCTGGGAAGCTTTTTCAGAAGGGCCTTGTTCACACGCACACAGTTACACAGATTCACACATGGAAGCTGCCCAGTACAACCACAGTCTGATTTGTTGGCCACTAAGCAGCTCCACTGGAGCAGGTTTATGATTAAAAATTAATGACGGAAGAGAAAGTTTTGATCTTTCACTTTCTCCACCCATATGTATCCTGCCGGTCCAGGGATCGAACAGGCAACCTTCCTTTCAAAGCCCCACTTCTCTGAGCGATGCCCCAGTGTAATAATAACATTGCACTTACCAGTGGTTGAAATCTAGGAATGCAGCAACGTTGTTAAAAAGACATCTGCATGAGCAAGAAACACAAGCAGTCAGATGATTACACAAGTTTTAAACCAGCCCCAAGGTTGGCTGAACTTATTTGGAAGAGAAAAGAAAGATAAATGGTAACATTTATCACCAGTGCTGTCCGTTGTAACATCAATCACAGTTTGCAGACTGACTTCCTGGTTCAACTTTGACCTGCTGTGCACACATACAGTTTTACTGTGCAGTGACTGATTGTTAGTGTTAGCTAAGGTTAGGTGTACACACTTTTGGTTTTACAGAACTTCCAAATAAAGCCGTTCAGATATTCTGTGTTCTGAGTTTGCTGTGGCAATGTGACCTCATTCCCAATCTCAGCAATTACTTCAGTTATCATAACCGATATACATGATGGTCAAACCTACCAAAATAAGATGCAGTTATAATAAAGCTGTAATTATTTACATTAATTATGTAAATTACATTAGGGGAAGGCAGTAAGAAAGATCTGAAGTAAATGGAATTTTATAATATACCAATATACATTATGTTATAGACATTGAAATTAAATGAACTCTTTATTTTTTAATAAATAAAATATCCACACATTAATAATTTAGCATCTTTCAGGAGGAAGACATGTTACCTAGCTTTGCTGACAATTTATTAGTGCACCAGCTACTGTGGGCTGTATCCTATGACAAACAAAAAGAAAACAGCTCTGAAGTAGCCTTTTGCTCAGGACTCCTGCTAATACACTACAGACTAAAAACAGCCCTGAGTACCAGAGTAATAGATCATTGGGTTTGAAGGCTTATTAGATGCTAAAACACTGCACAGTGGTTTATAATATTATTAGACAGGATTTCAGAACTTATAAAGTTAACTAGTTAACTTGGGTTCAGAAGTAGGGCCATGCCACAACCACACCTCTACTGTCAAGCCACTTATACCTGGTCAACCCATCCTGTCCTGTATGTTTCAGTTTTCTCCATTTCCCTCCCTTCATCCATTCACCTATCGACCACATCCCTCCCTCTGCCTATCCCTATTCATATCTATCGACCCTCTCTTCCCTTTTTTCATCCCTTCTTATTCTGCCCTGTGCATACCTCTCCCAAATCTCCTTTCCCGGGTACTGTCTGACTCCATAATCAGCTCGGTGGACTCCAAACTGAGTCTACTCTTCCCCGGGTGCTCAATACTATCCCCGACCAGCCTAAATGAACATCTTCCTCCCTCACGTTAAACCCCTTCCTCACATCGATCAACCAATCCTCAACATCCCATACTACCTCCTTTTAATACACCTTTCAAATCATACTGTTGTGGCGCTAAGGTAGCAGTATAATTTGAAAGGTAAATAGGTAATAGTAGGTATGAAGTAGAAATATGGCATTGCATATTATTTACAGCATAGTCCCTTGTGTTTTTATTACCCCTGTGTTTGCACCACTGCCATATGATGGACCAGCCTGATTCAAAGGAATGAGGGGCTAAAGTTGGTCTGAATGCAGCCTAATTCCCACTCCCAAAACAAGCAGGACATACAAAGCCCATTCCCTCTCTGCCAGTCACAGGTATGTTATCTCACACAAATCACTGTCATAGGAGGGGGCATGACTTACAGGCTTGACAGCCTCTCAACTGACAACAACATGTTTGACCTCAATAGCTGAACTTAAACAACCCTTTTATCATAAGCTCCCTAATGTTACTAAAATCAGGGATACTCAGAGAATAACAGTAAGTCTCAACATGTCATTCAGTCCATTACAATAACTGACAACATTGCCAGCAATAACACAGTCAATACAACCAAACAGAAGGAGAAGCTACGTTGGTACACTGTTATATTTCCTAACCCTAAATACCAATAGCAGACATGTAGAATTTCCAGCATATTCATTTGCTCTGCTTATTTGAATGTCAGTCTAAGGTTAAGTTTATCTTCTGTTGATAGCTTATGTTTGAAAGTGCTGTGTTTTTAATAATGAACCATCAATACAAAAGACTCACAAGCCTTTTTGTTCCTACATGACAAGATAGTTATATCGTATTGCCCTTGGAGCCCCACATTAAAACAGAACTTTATTTGTTATTTTTTCCAATGGGCTGAAAGTCTGCTCCGCAATTACTATGTTCAATTTAAAACTCTGACCAATCTGACTGACCTATAGCTCTGTCTCGCAGTGGCAACTTCCGTATCTTTACAATCAGGGGACTTAACAATAATAAAAGCGCTTTGTAAGTGGCTTCTGTTTCAGAAGCCTAAAACCCCTCACCACCCACTGACCTTCCTGAAAGACCCCATAAGGTTAATCCCCAGGCAAATAATTGAATCTTGACCTGGCTATTATTATCTCCCGCTAACCGTTCCACTCTGCAGGAAGCTGACCTCGTAAAAGCCCCAGGGCCTCCCTCTGTCCCCCCCCACCCCCCCCACACACACACACACACAATAATGGACTGACACACATGCACAAACACTGTCGTCCTTGTACAACTATGCCGATACAGACAGCCACAAACATGAGTCTTTGTCCACATATGAGTAAAGACACACAACCACCCGCAGGCGGATCGAACGCAGGATGAAATACAAACCTAAATAACACAGTTACAAGGTGACAATGACACACACACACACACACACACACACACACACACACACACACACACAAACAACACAGATGATGTACTGTACACTGATACCCAGCCATTGACACACTTTGTCTGGAAGGGAGGAGCGCACCATCGTCTGCCAGTGGGTGGTAGAAGCTGTGTCTAAAGCGATCTCACAGACCCGTGACTGCTGCGAGAATGAAATCACACCTGGCACAGGACGCCAACCGGTCAGGCCCTGACACACACACACACACACACACACACACACACACACACACACACACACACACAGATGCTTTTTTACACAATTGAAAAGAACACTTGAGTAGTCAAAGTACCCTTTGACCACACTTGCTGAACTTGCGTCTTGCACATTCACTTACACGCTCTCACACACACACACACACACACACACACACACACACACACACATCAGACACCATATGCACATGTCTACTGGTGGTCTTGGTCTTCATGGTCTTCTGGCTTTTGTAATTAATTTGAATTCTCATCGCTCCTGAGGGAGAAAGGAGGTGCATGTTTGAGGTCTCTAAGGAAAGATAAAATAGGAAAAGAAACAAGTGTGAGAAAAGTGCAGCACAGGCCTCACACACAGCCTCGGCTGCTCTCTGTCTTGCAAACACATTAACATGAACACACACCCATATGTCTAGTAAATTTCATTCCCACAACCATATTCATTAACACTCTATCCCTCCTACTAACACAACACTTGTACCCTTGAGTGCACACAAATATGGAGATTAGCATCTCATAACATTTGTTGCTAGAGACAGTTTGAATTCTTATGCCATTTTCAATCGATAACAACTGCTAAGACACAGTAGCTACATGCTTTGTCACTGATACAGTGCGTGTCAAGGGATGCAAATTCAACAAAGCCACCAGCTTTGAATTGATTTCGGCACAATGTTCACACAGAATTTAGACCTTTTAGTGATCACAATAGCATAATTATAGCGCTCATTAGTTACCATTCTATCAGTTCCTTTATGGCATATGCTTACCTGTGTTTAAAAGGAGCTTGACTGTGTTGAGACTGAGCTGTCTATTTAAATGAAACACCAGCGTGAAGCGTGTTAATTGGGTGCTTGGTCACTATTTGCTACCACAGCCACTTCAGTGTGCAAATTCTCTACTAGAAATGCTGTGGTTACTATGGTCTGGGCCAATAAAATCATTCTGTGGCTGCTCCAGATTAGGCTGATGGCTCAGAATAGCTTTGGGTGAGCTGGTGCTGACCTTCTGCTTCAAGGCGTGGTGGATTTGAACCTTGCCAGGAAAAAGGCCCACACCTGTGTTTGCTATATAGCACCTCAATATTCAACTACTTTGATTTTTCTTTCACATTTTGCGGCTTTACACCGGAAATTAAAAAGTATTTGATTTATTGTTGGTTAGCTACATGCCAAAGCTGTGTGGTATAGCCCAATGGTCATTACTGGATAAAACTATTTCAGTGCTGACATAAGATCCAACAAATGGATGTCAAAGGAAGAATTCTTTCATGAAGTCCTGAGAAGTGATAGCAGAGTTCAGAGGCAGAACTGTGAGGAGGTATAGACCACCTGGGGAAAGGCCTCTAGCAGTTTCTGTGTCAGTATTTCAGAGGAACCCAGCAGTATTAGACAGATGGAAATGGAAAAGAAAAACACGGAAATACCCAGACTTTTCCTGGTAGTCCATCCAACCTGAGCAGCCAGCCAAGAAAGACCTGTCAGGTAGGTAACCCAAGAAACCAAGAAGCTGTCTGACAGAACTACAGATCTGCTTTGCTGCCATGGGGGATGTTGCTGGACGAATCACAGTGACTACATCGCTTTATGAATCAGGGATGTACTGCAGAGTAGCCAGAAGGAAGCCACTTCCAGGTGCAGAGGTAAAGGCAGCTGCCTGGACATGTCAAAAAGGCACTTGAGAGACTCTTGAGGGGAGCAGGAGGCAGAAGAGTCTGTTCTGATGAAATGGAAACTGAACTCTCAGCCATAAAACAAAGCTCTCTGTCAGACGGAAATCGGGCATAGCTCATTACCCGTCTAATAGCACTCCTACTGCGAAGCATGGTGGTGGCAGCGTCATGCTGTGGAGGGGTTTTTCAGCAGAAGGGATTGTAAGACTTGTAAGGATGGAGGGAACAATGGAATGAACAAATTTTCTCAGAGAACTTGCCACCAAGAGTGCCAAAAACCATAGATGAGTGGCGGCTACTAATGTTCTGACAGCCAAAATTGGTGCTGGAATTGCTTTAGAACAGGGCTGCCAAAGTTCTGTAGAAACCCGATGTGACGGAGCTCCAGCTTCCTACTGGGAATTGAGAGAATTCCAAAACCTTGATTGTTCCTGTAATAGTATTAAGTCGAGTGTAAATTTGATGTCCTTATTCCAGTCGGTCCGTCAGTTGGTTGGTCGTCCCACCAATTTGTGCCACACAGAAGAAAGCCTACTGACTTTGCATATGCCTTTACTTTTCCTCTATAGCCACCACAAGGTGGTCCTTTTTGTTTTCTCTGAAATGTTAAATTATTAGATTGATTGCCTTGAAATTTTGGATGGTAACCATGGTGCCCCATGGATAATTCCGTCAGACTTTGGTGATCTTCTTATGTTTTCTGTAGTGCTGTCAGCAGGTCAAAGTTTGAACTTACCCAGAAAAAAGAAAAAAGTTAGATGGAAATGTAAAGCAAAACGAATTACGTCTTTTATTAACATATTAAGGAAATGTTGTTTACTAACGTATCTGGCAAGTTGCAAAAAAAGTTGACTGTACGTATCAGTAAAATGTTTGCTTACAGCGTATTTCAATTATTTTCTTATCTTGCATAACATCCACTCTGAGTGAGTACAGCATTAATCAAAAGTAAGCACTGACTTGAGACATAAGATTTTATTTACACTTAACCCAAATCATGACTTTTTCTAACCATAACCAAAGTGCTTTTGTTGCCTAAACCCAGCGAAAATCACAATCTTTCTATCTCTATTTCTTTCTGTGTAAACGTTTAGTTTTCTTAACAATGACATAACAGCTGTACAGATGCAATAGCATGGCTGTAGACTCAGGGGATGAGCTATGTGTCTTCTATCTGAAGTAAGATCAAATCAGACTGTAAGAAGATGCCAGCTTTCTACTGGAGCTGCATTACTGTGCAAATACACACACTCACATAGACACACATATATGCATTCCAAGGACAAATTCAGTACCTATGTAGGCATGCATAGGCACGGAAATAAAATCATCATTTAAACAGGTTAAGTAAGCACTCTGCTGCCATTAAGATAAAGGGAAGACATTGCACTGACAGCTATTTGTTTTACCAAATGGTGGCCACATTTGTTTTACATGATTTATGCTGTAAACCACAAGTATACCCATAAACTGTTCAAATAGAAACAGAAACAAACTCAGCTGACCAATGGAGAAATGAATGAAATCCATATCCTGTATATCATCAATTATTTTCATTAATAATCCATTATCCTCATCTATTCTCCTCAGGTATCAACAGGAGACGAGCAGAGGAGGTAATACAAATTAGACTCTCCCAGAAGTGATAAAACCAAATGCGCTCACTGCGTCATTAATAACTTCTCTTCATCCTAATTGCAACAAATGGCTTACTGACCTCAATAAATGTTTAAAGACTATTATTTGTTGCAACCTAAGAGTACGGCTTCAAATAAGCCAAAGATTTGTGAATACATTTACTGCACATTCACAGAGGATTAGAAATATCCATCCAAGTTAAAGCTCGAAGCTGGTTTAGAAAAGCATAATGGATGTTTGTACATGATGGAGAGTTTTCAGTTTAGAGTAGCGGTTGCAACCGTGCAAGATGTATTAAATAAATACACCAACAAATCAATGTATTTCTAAACAGTAGTACAGTTCAGAGCAGAAAAATGCATTCATAATACCCTTAGCATTAAATGTTATTTGTAAATGATGAACACATAATAACTTCTAATGTTTTCATTGTTTATGAACCATAAACATACGTTGGGGATGTAAATGACTACGAATCCAGTTCACATGATTGACCCAATCTGCCACAAAAGTCACACCAGTTCTTCTTGGAGTCATAAATCAGTAAAGTGAAAATATAAAACCATCATACACACACACACACACACACACACACTCACACACTAGAATCAGTACTACTCATTCTTTACAGTGGTGTCATGATCTCTGATGTCCACTGAGTTGAAAGCACATGAGCTGCTAAACATCAGCATGTTAGCATTATCATTCTGAGCATGTTTCACATGGACTGCTGTGTCTAAATACAGCCTCACAGAGCTGCTAGCATGGCTGTAGACGTCCTTCGTCCTGTTATGACATGAAAAGATATAGATAGTACCTTTGTTTTAAACCCCTGTTGTACATTTTAATAAAAAACCCAGCACACTGTCCTTTTACATGCAAAAATATTACCTCCTACACACAAGAAAATAAAAGTGTGCATGAGCCTTCACAGTCAACATCTTAATAATAAGTTATTAAAACATGCAAACAATTACAGTACAAAAAAACAATAATGTGCCATTCATCATAAACCTATAGTCTAAACTCCCAGTTTCTGGAGTTCTTGTGGTGTACAGAATTCATATACTTCATTTTCTTTGAAACTTCCTGAAAATTCCTTTGGAGAATGTGGTGCATACAGTTGAGTAATCATTGCCAACCCAGAGAGCGTGTCAGCTTTATACGGTATAAACATGAAGAAATTGGCGTCACATTGAGTAACATAACAACATCATGTTTCACTCGGTACATTCAAATCCAAACAATTTGTCCGCCTCACACGTAATGTTATCTAATATTTGTCATAAATGCTTAAAACACACACATCATTGTGTTTGAGCACATCTTCTACCTTCCATTTCAACCTTTCAAACATGAGCCTCTAAAATAGCCTATAATGATCACTGTAATAACAGGCTATCCAAGAAAAATGATTTTCCCTACAGTAGTGTTAATGGATAGATATTGCCACTGAATTACGTGGATAAGGACAGTATTATATTTCCTTTGTGAGAGATGAGTCACTTAATTCTCTTTGGCTGCTGGTCACTTAATTCAGTCTGCAGAAAGAGGAAATGATTTCATTATCTAAAAAATGATGGCACATTAACCGAGATCATTGCAGGAATACTTCCAGGAAGACAGGGCTGTTTTATTCTTCAGATAGCATGGAAATGTATATTATTTATTGCTGTGTAAAAAAGAAGACAAGAAAAAATACTGTACTGTTATACTGTCCATAAAGAATGATACCCAGCACCACTGGGACCCCCTGCAGATGTCAGCAGTCACATTATCTCCCATAATTCATAAAACTCTGCTGCTTTGAAGTGCTGCCACCTGTTTTTTCTCCCCCGGTGCTCTTCCCTCCCCGTTATCCTCGTCCTCCTCCTTCCTCCAGGGACTGTAGCTTTAATGTCCTGTCTCATCTCTCAGGGTTTGGATGCGCTTTTGCATTTGGTATTCACCGTGAAACTGATCGCCCACGTGTGCCGACCTTGCATCGGACCTGCTCTGCCTGGTAAGGCAGTCTGGCCTTGCCTGGAATGCCAAACGCTGCAGGCAACGTGTGACCCTGGGAGTCGTCGGTTTAGAGAAAAGCAAAATATTATCTACGTGTGTGTGTGTGTGTGTGCCCCCCAAGTGTCTCTGCCACTGAACTGTGTGCCACGGTTCATCATTTTGGCACGACTTAAATATTAAATATTGGACAGTGCTGGGATTTCGATCAGCTTATTTGCATCTCAGCCGCAGTTGGTAACAGCAGATCTGAAAATAATTGCTCTCCTAAATGTCACTGCAGTTGTACTATCAGAATTGAATGAACTAGGTAACCTATTCCTCAATTCAATATAAATAATCGGATATTAAATTCTACAGTGTGAAAATATGCACCCACCACGGTGTTACACAGTGTGCTGAGTGATGTAATGGGTCAATAACACTCCAAGGATTCTCAAAGACCAGTGAATGCAGCACTGATTCATTTCTATGTACACATGAAATTACTGCATGCACACACACGTACTGTCTTTTTTTAAATCTGTGCTAGCAGCACGACTCTAGGAATTACAATGTCAATGTCTCAACAGCTGTTTGATGGATTACATTTGGTACACTGTAAACATTATACCTGCTGTAACGTACAATATGTAATTTCTGCCGCTGGGAGGTCTCTCGTATCGAAACAAGGACAAAAAATGTAGTTTGATGAGATCGTGAAATAGTGTGGGATCATGGGAGTTGTTGTCTTCATTGTTAACCAACCACCACGGCAGATGAAAATCCATCTGACATGACTCAGGCAGAAATTATTCCCGGACGAGGTAATGTATTAAAGTTTTCACGTTCGCCAACGTCCTTCCTCACTGTCATATAACATAGGTCCAGTGTTTTTAGACATGTTAATGCGGAAATGTTACATATTATATCTTTAACATCAGCCTGTTAGCGTTGTCGTTGTAAGCTTGATAGAATGATGATGTTAGCGTTTAGCTCAAAGCACCGCTTGCCGAAGTACAGCCTGACAGAGCTGCTCAAATACTGGTACGGACTGACATTTACGGTCCTCAGAGGATGAATCCTTCTCCCCTAGTGTCACCATCAGGTTGATATTTGTGTTTTTTTGAGTTAAATATCTTAACAACTATTGGATTAGTATTGTATTTCTTCTATACTTACAGCCTCAACTACGGTGATGAACATTTTAAACTGCTTTAAGGGATAATTCAACAATTTAGTACAGCACCTCCATAAAGTTGGGGGGCTCAGAAGAAAAAGGGGAATCAGAACGGGAATGGTCAAAATCAAAGAAGTACAGGCCGATGTATCCTGGCTTGTCTGAATCCTACAATTTCAACAACTCAATAGCATCTTTCAGCAGATTTCCTCTGCCTGCTAAACGGCCACTTCTTTCAAACTCCGCCCGACCAGTTGATAATACAGACTGGATGACATCCTCAGGGTTATTTTTTCAAACGTTAAAAGCTCCTCCAGAGCAGCAGCAGACATCATACTGCTGTTTTCAAGGACTGAATCAAACTTGTTACAAATAATTGGAGTATCCCTTTAACACCAGCATATTATTAGCACTGTCACTGTGAGCGTGTGGTCGCACTGACGTTAGCATTTAGCCGTGAGCGCAGCCTCATATAGAACCTCTAGCATGGCTGTAGACGTCTGGTTGCTGTTTGGCCTTTGATGCATCTGTCAGACAACTATTTGCATTCAAGATGGGACCAACAGCAAGACACCTCCGCACACTGCAGCTCCATTACCAGCTATTTGGAGCCGACCACCAAACACCTCATCATCGTCGATGCCTTAACTGTGATTAATGCGCTTTGCCCTGCTGGGGTTAAAACAACCGCAGCGCGCGCCGTTTATTGCCTTCCCCTATGTGTTTGTTGACAAGCTGTCCGGGACACACTTAACATATCATCCAGCATGGAAAGGGGGTTGCATGGCAGCTACTTCGAGGTCAGGAGGTCAGCTTATTACATTACCATCTTTTAACAATGGAACTTCCTCCAGCAGACAAATAGACACACGGCTGGATGGGCATGGGAAGCATCATCATACGCCGCTCGTTGTGGCTTCATGGGATGCCGCACCATCGGCAGCGGTTGCAGAGAGACGTGACACTCCGGCAGCCAACTGGGGAGAGAGAGAGGTATGCAGGATTGTAATCAGAAACACATGTCGGTGAGTGAGAGGGCCCTGTCTGTTGAGGGAGGATACCGAGAGACAAACATAGCTCCAGACACAAACTCGGATACACACAAAGGGCTTTGTGAAAACATACCTAAAGAGGGAGATGTAGGACATGTCATTTATTTTGCTGCAGTCCTGCTCCCTCCTCAGCAGGATTTCAGTTCAAACTGAACACAGCGTGAAAGCAGAAAGGGGAGCACAGCCGGCCTGCTCAGGATTTAGCAATAAGGAGCAGTCAAAAATGATAAAGTGCGGATGCATGTTCATTTGACATTAAGAATAGTAGCTGTTTTTGCCTCACTGTAGCCGCAGCTACAGCCATCCTCGCCCTCAACAAACCGCGGGGCCTGTGCTATATATACAGGCAGGAGAAACATTGCAAAAAGGCCTGGTCATCAGTCATTTCCCCCGTGATGGGCCCTTTGGCATGTGTAACAGAGTTAGGACGGTGCTTACATGCTGGCTTTATGTGCTGACAACAAAAGCAAATTGCCTGAATAATGCACAAGCAATAAGAGTTTAATTATTATCTCACAATGGTAGATTGTATAAGTAAAAGCTGCTCAATAAATACACAATACCACACATAAACAAAAGTGAGTGAGTTGTATTTCTTTTTTTAATTCCATTTTTGTTCGTTTATCACCTACTGTAAATTGTTATTTATAGTGTTATGCAGCCCTTTCCAAAATTGGACACAGCTAATTTTATTTCCCGGGCTACTAAGCTTAACGATAAAGTGGGCCTGGAATTTATGGTGGTTTCCACTGGCTAACCAGACTGGTCCAATAGCGGTATCAATCAGGGAGGAAACTGCTGCAAGGCCAGTGCTTTGTGGAATTAAGCCTGTGCTCCTGACTGCACAGTTCCCCAGTGTAGAGGTGCAATTACATCCCAGCTATTCTGTTAGCTACGCCTCTGCCATGCTTTTGGGACTGACTCTCTCTGCAGCAGCTGCAAAAAAAAATTTGCATTTTTAAAATCTGTTTCAGTACCAGAGGAGAGCATGTCACACTATTTGACTTTTTTTCCACTGTGAATTCAATTTTCTCTGAATATTTCTGCTACATACACAGGTTTCTGATGAGTGAATGTGCCTGCATGGGTGGTACTTCATTTTTCTGCTTAGGGGAGCTGAGAGTACTATGTTAAAAGCTCTTTGTAGAAATGAAATATGTAACATTGCTGGCTTCATCAAGCTGTTAAAGTGAGCGTTTTCTGTCATTCAAACAAAGGTGACTTTTACACTTTTACATACAGCTTTATTCAGACATGACAGGACATTTAGAGAAAGGGACACATGATCCAGCAGTATTTGGCACCAGGAGAGCAGGAGGGAGCCGTCGCATTGCTGGATAACAGCGTGTAATGATATGAAGTGTATCCGGTTTGAGATTATTTTGTCATAGAAACCTCATTTAATGACCATCGTGAGTATGAGGGATGCTCACTCTTACTTCTCTTCTAGCAAATACATTTATTTTTTGAATCAATTTAATCTTTTATTAGGTAGGAAAGTCTTTGCAGCCGTTTTTGTGCACCTCTTCGTAGTCATTTTGCATATCTTTGTAGTTGTTTGCAGCTCTTTGTAGTTATTTTGTATCTCTTTGTAGTTGTTTGATTGATTTTCCAGTAAAAAATATCTGATCACTTTGAACATATGCTACAGACCAGGGGTCCCCTGACTCTTGTGGGGCCTGTGCCTGTTAGGCCCGTTCAGTAATCTATTCATGCATGCTGTATGTAAATTGATTTGCAAATTTTGAAGTTCATCCATGCAGTTCTTATGAAAAGTTGAAAATATAAGGCGGCAGGCAGTCGGTCACATTCTTACTAACAAGGTTTTGTTATTTTTTACCATTTTTGCTCTGCATGAAAGGGGTCTCCACCTCCACAAAATGATTTTTTCTATATTTGATGATCTGCCAAGAATCTCCCTAATAATGTAAAATAGCCTCATTCACAGATTTAATACTTATTTTGATTAAGAAAGAAGGGGTGATGGCTGGAATGTTTGCTGGGTCTTTGTTGGGTTTTAGAATAAGTGATGTAGCCATATTCATGTATCTGGGGACTGTGGAGGTAGTTTTTAATTTTGGGTTGAGAGTATATAGGCCTATGCCAAAAGTGTTTCTTGAATTTAGCTGGGGATCCATCTGGTCCAGGTGATTTCTTATTTGGCGTTTGGTTAAGGGCTTTATTGAATTCTTCATGGGTAAGCAATACATCTAAACTATCAGCTTTCCCTCAGGATAGTGTGTGCAGGTCCAAGTTGTTTAGAAAAGATTTCTGATTGAATGGGTTCATGATCGGAAGAGGATCATTTGCTGACAGGTTGAGGCTCTTTGTGTGTGTGCTCAGCATACTATACAACATGCTTTTCTAATTTACTAGAGCATTATTATATCTTAAAGCAAATGTTTTCTCTGATGATTAAAGGAATAGAGAAAAGGCAAGCTCATGCTGCTTTATGAGGATATTTCATGGTTTGGTTTGGACGCTCTCTCCTTTTGTAAATAGGGTATGACCACCGATACTGTAAGTAAAATAACCTTCCAGCTTTTGAAAAGCAAGAGTGGCAGTGCTGTTTTCTCCACTCAATAATATGTCATCCTGACTTTTACCCTGAGATTACCACCTCAGCGACCAGTGGGCCGGGGAAGGCACTGCTGTAGACTTGCAAAGTGAGCTGGCTTTTGTTCTGCTTCAGTGTGACCAGACTGGGCACAGAAATGTAGCCAGACGAATGGCCAAAACCAGATTTGGTACTTAATGAGGTGTGATGTAGCGCTGCATCAAGACTGTAGACATGAATTGGGTCTGAGGGTGAAATAAAATAAACAGACCATGCTCGAGCGCTGTGATAACATGAGCTTCTATAACATTAGAGCAGTCGAAAGAGAATGGGCTCCTACAGAGGAGTTCATGAATTGTCTTGTTATTACTTTAGCATGATCATCCCAAAGATCTCATAATAGCACTTGATAAAAGTATGTCTCTCCGCAGGGGTTTTCATTGTGGAAGTGGGGGGTTGTATCTACACACTGAATTCAGCCCAACAGCAAACTATATGGCGAGATGACACATATTTGTAGATGCTAAACTGCAAATTGTTTATATCTCTTACTGCACTAGTTCCTCTGGGAGCCTTTCAACTATTGAACAGAGAGAAAGTTCTAACAGCATTGCAGATATTCTGTATCTTTGCTCTCTTTTCATCAGCTAAGTTGAAAATGCTCCGCCTGCTCTTCTTACAGTAACAGTGTGTTATATATTTATGTTATCTTTGACATGCATTGCTTCAGATCATGATGACACTGAACAAAAATTGATAGCCTATAATTGACCATTTGCAAAAACCCCTCCCCCGAACAGTGACTGTCCTGTCGTTGCTTAGCAACTGTAACGGAGGATGGCAGACCTATCGCGCTTGGGATTTCTCCAAAATCAAGCAGTGCGCACACGGTTTTAGTGATATGCTGTATTTTTTAAAGCCTCTCCAAAACAAAAACCCCAAGAGCATAAGTTCAATGAATTGATTAATGAGTGTGTTTATCTGCTGTAAGGCTGTAATTTTACTTTATTCCGTTCCCGCCCGTACCCATTCTAACCCATCGTGCCCTGCACAATTGGGTCTTCTCCTGTACCGCAGGTGAAACTTTATTTTACTGCGTCAGTAACAACTGGGAAACTATGTGAGCTAGCAGCCACGCAGGGTTATGTTATAACTTAGTAACAGTCTGATCTTACATTTTCTTTAACGTACTATGACTTTCTTCAGTGCCTTTTACATGGCTCCTCATGTAGTCAGAATGCTGACTTTTTGTTCAACATGTAGCTAAGTATCAGTACAGTCAACTCTTATGGGTTCTAAATGAAATCTAGTAAAATATGCTAGTAACAGTTGTCCTTTCAGACAGGAAAAAATGCCAATCGCTAGAACTAAGAACGCTATTTTTGCCGACCTTTGTTTGAAATCAAGAACCCATTGTTTCAAAAAATGTCTAGGAATATTGAGTGGTAGATCTGTAACATATATAGTTAACATTGTAAACTGCACATGTGCTGTGCGAAAATGGTAAACTTGTCAGGTGTAGAAAACTTAGCGAATGGTCAATTGGTTCAAGAGGGAAGGACACAAGTGGTTTTGATTAGAACAAGCTGTTAAATTCAAGGCCAATGTGTGTGTGTGTGTGTGTGTGTGTGTGTGTGTGTGTGTGTGTGTGTTTTTCCACATAAAGATTGACAACAATATTAGACCATTAAGGCTGTTTGGCAACTATTTCACCTCTTAAATGTCCCGTTCTTTGTCTTTACAGCTCGTACGATAATAACATCAAGGAGAGGGAGGAGAAAAGAGGGGAGTAAGTCAAGAGTCAGAGTGACTTTCTGAGACAGACCAAAGAGGGGCGGCATCCTTGAGGTTGACATCGATGTGGAGAACTAATCTGCCTGCGGGCTGTGATTCAGACCCAAGGTGAGCCCTGTGACATTTTGAGCTGATTAGGAATTTCACCAGCCTTAGCCTTTTGTGTCGTGTCAACTACTCTGACATTGCATTACGCCGTTTCATTATCATGCAGTCACATCTAATAAGGGCATCGTCCTCCAACCTGGCGAGGAACGTAAAAAGGCCTCTTTAATGCACAGTGGCCTGAGAGGAGGGGTAAAAAGACAAATCAAGCCTGTAACTGTTAGATAAGTGCGACTGGGCTTTTGGCCCAGAACAAATTGCATTACTGTCACATTATGTCCCTGGTATGCATGAATTAAGCACTGACTGGGTAACTCTCAGCCCTCCCAGACTAACTTCCTCACAAAACCTTCCTCTATTTTTCTATCATTTATTTTCCATCAGGGAGCAGAGGCAGGCCCATTCACAGACCTTCTCTTCCTCTTTCCATCCTATTTGCATGGGGAACAATCTGACACTTTCACTGCTCAGCTGCTGGAATGTGAGAATTGCACTGGGAGAGGAGTGTGGTTAGTCGATGGCCTTTCTGTGCTGATTCAGACATTGCAAGATGATGAGAGGGTTCTATAGTCAGAGTGACTCCTCAGCCAACACTGCAGCACCAAGACCAGATATGCATTTTTATTCAGGTCAAATGTCAGCCTTTTGCGGGCTCTAAGAATAGTGCATGTGGCTCCGAAAAAGGTCGTCATGCCCCCTGGTTGGAACAGAAAAAAGGCCAAAGACATTTGGGAGTTTGATTTCTCTCCCACTGGCAAATCTAAGAGCTCTTGTTAGACTTTCCCAAGCCTTGAAGTGGAGCGATGTGTCACGCTTAGACTGACATCTCGTCCAAACAGATTAATGGTAAGATGCGTCCATATCGTCACCCTGGAAAGAGACCGTCTGAGTGGACAGAAGCAGAACGGCCCTCGGGGACTGAGCTGTCTCTCCCAGTCTCATCGTTACAGCCTGCGTGTGCCCTCATGTATGCAGACTTGGCTGCTGATGAGGTTGCTTCTTTTAGGTAGGCAAACAATCCCTCTGTATACATCAGAGTTCACAAAAGTCACATCCTGTTGAAGAATGTGTGTACAAGATATGAATTTGGCTGAACTGAGCAACTGAGACTTTAGCTGAGCGAGGGGCGAGAGAGGAAGGACAGAACAATGTCATGAGGCAAAAAATGACTTTGACTCATCTATAATTGTCTAATTGTTTGCTTCCTGAGTGATAAAGCCAAGAAATGGCACAATGAAACAGGAAAGAGGGTGGAGATGGGTATAGTTTAGAACACACACTTTTTTGACTTTTCTATTTATAAAGGGGAACATGACCTGCTGGCTGCCTTTTGTATGATGAATAAGAATAATAGGATACGCCAGCTACCATATAGCACCAACATATACTACACTACAGTATGCACTGTGTCCATTTGATATCCACGTCATTGTCACCTCTTTCCTCTCTGTCTCCCTGTGTCTCTCGCTCTTCTGCCATAAGCACAGAAAGCCGGCTATTCTTAGCAGACTGCCCCGCAGGTGAATTATGGATGAGATGAAAAGCTCATACTGATATTTGGCTGATCAAGTATCATGCTAAAATGCCACTTAAAGTGTGATATAGCTTGCTGGGACAGAACGCTTTCTCCCCCACCTCTCTTCAAAGAAGCGCAACAGCACAGACAGACAGCGAGGGAGGGAGAGTCGCATCATAGAGGCAGCTGAACAGACGAGATATGAGGCAGACAGTTAGGGTGACAGACAAACAGCCATGGTCATTGGGGGCAACCAGTTGGGAGAACACTGTCTGGGCGCAGATAATAAGCTACTGCCTCGCTGGGTTATTGCAGCACGTGCAGTGGCGTATCCCACAGGGACCTCAATTCTCTGTCACTTAAAGGCACGAACAGCCCGTCAGCGGCTGACACGTGACTCAGCCAGGTGTGTCTTATTAATTTAGGAATTTATGACTTTGACTTTTTCCTGGTATCTAAATGTGTGCCTGTGAGGACTGGCTTATAACCTCAAAGAGAGAGTACATACAATACAGTTAGATGTAAATGTCTGCTCATGCATGTGACATCTGGTGTGCTTATGTGAATTATCCTGCCCCTACTACATGTATGTCACCTTTACAAGGTTACACGCCCAGATCAGTGTATGCGTTATCTATGAGGGAAACATGATGTATTTCTATAGGCTTTGCTCGATCTTTCATGACCTTGAAACATAAAAGGATAAACAAGGTGGCTCTTGATGGTTTTGTTATTGTCATGTGTTTTCTGGGCTGACATCATTCAATTTCTATAAATAGTCAAGGTTAGAAGGTCTACGTTTCCACATATATCTACTTGAAGTCGCCCTGACAGCTTAATGCATCGCAAATTAAGAAAACACGTGCCAATGGACGAAAACACATGGAAGTGGTAGAAAAGATCTTCACAAATTTTGAAAGAACGCTGCTCTGAAGTAAAACATGACGGATTTTTGGAGACAATTTCACCAACTTGAGAATACAAAAGCAGCATTATGAATTAAGCTGCAAATATAGAAAACACAACCAAATACAATCAGACGCTACAAATTCAGACAACACAACTGAATGCAGAGACGTTACAGTTTGCTGGGGCAGATCTAGATTCCAGGCCTTAAGATTTTTATACCAGGCATGCCTAGAAATACCTGGTGCCATTGCAGTTTGGTGTCAAATGCTGTCGAATTTAAAATTTAAAACATTCTAAGTTAAAAAGCAGAAATTAGATATTTCTATTCATTCTTTATTCATGTGCCACAATAATGTAATATTTTTGATATGTCTATGTTGTGCTTCCTATTTTCTCTGTTTTGTGTGTGCAGTGCATTGAGCTATCAGGGCCACTGTATAGCTTTTGTTGTAAATTCTGCATTTTTGCAATCAGAAGCGTGATTTCCACAAGACTACCTGAATGGTGCTTGTGCCTAAAAATGTGCACAATGTCCAAATATAACCAGCAGTGGCTGTCAGTAGCCTTGGAACGAGGGAAATAGAAATGGAGTAAATGAACATGCTGCAAGAGTCAGGCACTTGATGTCAACAAAGACGGAACACGAGAACTCGGGAACAAGGACAGTAATGAGGATGTGAGCTGGGAGTTGTTGTCCAAAACAAGCCATTTGTAGTGTTCTTATGCCTTGGATACTTTTCAGTGGTTCGGCCAGCTCCTTACTAACACTACTGCATATGTGTGAATTTAATTACCTCTCAAGGGATTACCTTTGCGGTGATTGCCACTTTCAAAGCCTCCTTCATGCCAAACACAACACGACCCGTGCAGGTGTGGCCCTACTGTTCACAGGGAACTGTCTCGCTGAGCGGAAAGTGTTTAAGCGCTTCCAGCAGGGGTGCTAAAGGAAATCATCCCAACCATGAATACTAAATGACCCAAGGTGTACATTGGTACATCTCAAATATGTGCTTGGCCTTGGTCCAGCGGAAAGGAAATATGACTCCTGCATAATATATAGAGAATGAAAGCCTGTAATGGTATTGACATTGGATTTGTGAGGTGTCTTTAGCGTCAGCAGAATTTGTTTTGATTCCGGATGCCTGTAAAATTCCCCCTTTTTTCTCCGGATAGAAATGGATTTGTGGATACTCCGTGGGGGCTGCTAGATCACTGTCAGATGTGACACAGTGTAAGCTGCTGTTTGTTTTCACAGCTTCTTTTCATAGTCGATGAGTATGCTATGACATGACAGATACCAGGGAGAACATCAGTCTACTGTGCCCTTCAGAGATGTCCCTTGGAAATAAGTGTTTGTAAGACACACAGAGACAAACAGAACTCCTCCGTGCTCGCTCCTACTGCGCTTTAATGTTTTCACAATGTTACACATGTTTTTTTTTTTTCCCCTCCTGAAATAAATCACACATTTATACTGTAAAAATGCTGCACTCGCCCAGGTAGTACCCAAGTGCATTGGGACCACTTATTCATTGAGCTTATAAGTTACTACCACAGGACATGATGAAATTTAACCTCTAAAAACTAATAATATAAACACACAGGCAGCAGTGGAAGTCATAGGATCTAAATGAATTGTGCGGGAAAAATTTCCAGCCACCGAGCTATGTAAATGTATCCACAGCCAAAATCACTTTGGCCCTTGCCATCCAGGTTATTTACGAGCTCTCATTAGCAAATGACTTTCACACAGGCCTGTATACTGTATCCTCTCCGCTTTCACTTCATACTGTAAAAAAGAAAATCCACAGAATTAATGTTCTGGAAAATATAGACGTAATAAAAAGTGTTGCGAGCTCTCGTGCGCCGCCAAAAACGTTCCCCCTATTCACTCAAATCAGCACAATTAACCTGCAGGAGAGAACACGGTGTTTTAATTCATTACCGCCCATAGCACGACAATGGGCATCTGTTCAGTGAAGCTGCAGACTGACAGGGATTCTTGCACTGTTAGTGTCGCTTTGGCTTGACTTGAAACCAACGCAGGGTGCCGGCTCGCAAACAGTGGCAATAAAATAGGAACAAGAGCACAATCTTCTTTTCAGCTTGAAAATTGTGCTTTAAGTTTGTTTACAGATCATCCCAACAGCTCCAAACTTTCCGCCGTGCCAGCCAGTGTATCAGTCTTATCATAGGTGATACCATCTGGCGTGCCAGGGCCAATGATTGAATGGCTGCTGAGTGTATGGCATATTGCCGCCTGGCAGGTGGATACATTAAAGCTGTCCCGGGAGAGTCAGCAGTATAGCAGACATGCTGAACACTTTCTCTCTGCCTCCGCTGACATCCTCAGGACGCTCCAGTTGGGCATGCATCATTTCTGAAGCAGGCTCCATGTTGTAGTTTATATGCAGTAACAACTGAGCTGCTGTGGGAAAACATGCTGTCATACATGATACAGATGCAGCATGGTGTCTCAGAGACAATAGCGGGTCTCATATGGAGACAGTGAGTTATGATGTCTGCATGCTGGCATCATGAAGTGGCGGGCTCTGGGGTTGCACTGGGTGGTACTGTGCAGATAACAATGCAGAATAGTGTTATGAAAAGACTCGTTTGGGAAATAAATGGACCATTAACATGGCCTTCAGTGGATGTGAACACATGTTAATACTGTCTCATGATATGTAGCTTTTTACTGTTAATGTTTACTGTTTTAATCTATAACATGGCATTGTATTATAGAAGCGTATTGTATGTTTTGTGTGTAAAATCTTAATGTACAAAGAATCTAATATGTTTCTCACCTTTATATATCCAGGGGGGTTCACTGAGAGCAGTGCTCTCTTTTTCAGGAACACTATGATCACAGGCCCTGTGTAGACCTGGTATTGGTCACAAGTGGGCAGCACTAAGTACAGCTGTGAATACACCTAAAATGCATTGAGGACTTGTTGAAATCCGACCGCTCAGACCACATTCAGAAGTTGTCTGGGTCGCTTGTGACCACATTGTTTTAGCGGTGTGTATGCAATGTGTACAGGGCCTAGTGAGGTGTGAACTATGAGCCAGCACCTTGAAGTGAATGATGGGACTCCCATCTGAGAGCTGATTTCTTATGAAAAAAAGAAACTGCTACTTGACAGAATAATAGGATAATCCTATAACATATGTGTGAATGCGATCCAGAAACTTTTCACTTTCGTAATATCGTAAGAGACAAGCATGCTGTCACTTCGGTTGGTAGCTATAAGCCTGTTTACACCTCGTATTAACGTGTGTCTTGGGTGATCCAATCACAAGAGGACAGTTGTAAATAACCGCTGAGACGCGTTGTAATCCGATCACTCAAACCACTTGCCAAAGTGGTCTGGGACACCTTTTACCACGTATCTTCTGAAGTGTAAACGCTAATGGGCTACATAGTACGACCGCCTACTCCACTGACATCCTGTAAGTACACATGAAACATGCTGTCTAATTAGTTCACTGTAATGCTAATTATGTGCTTGGGCTCTTTTACCTGCCAAGATAAGCAGCAGATGTTTGTGAACACACTGTCTGTTTCAATTGATTTGACCACTGAATTAGTAACCGCTATATGCCCGACTCCCTTAAAAATCGCAAAGCAGAAATTTTTAAACTTTGTGAAATGTTATCTGGAACATATTGTTAATTATTTGGGAAACGTTACATATATAATTATTTCTTACTTAGTTATTTCCCAGCTTGTTGGCTAGACAACTTCCTCTACTGCCGTCCACTGTGAATGACTCTCTCACTCTCTGACTCACTGGCGGCAGGAGAGACACTTTGTGATGAGGGCAGAATGCACACTTCTCCTTTCTCCAGCATTAATGCCTTCCTTTGTCGTCTGTGATGTAAAATATCAGATTTGCACACAGTCAAAAAGGTAAAAGGGTTTGTCCTGCTTATAGAGTTTAGTTTTAAAATCAAAACCACAGTGCACCAGCGTTTCTCCCACAGGGCTGCTGACAGTGCAGGTAAAAGTGATGGGCTAGTGTGCTGCTGAACTGAAAACAAAGGACAGTAATAATGGACATTGACAAAATTTTGAGTAGGGTACAGACCTTTAAAAGTGTTTATTTGCATATAGAGCGGGGATGTGAGATCCGATCACAAGTGGTCACTTGATACGCATGTGGAAACACATTCTAATAGCAGGTGTAAATAGGCTCTATGTTGTGCCCGTCGCCAACATACTACAATATAAATAAATGTGTAATAGTGCTTAATGTTTTTACGTTATTTAAGGTTTTTATACCAAGTATAATGTAATGTAATACGGTTTTAAGGTTTAGTATACATTTAAATTATATATTTGCATACATAACAATCATGAGTCACAGCCTTGCCAAATTTGGCTGAATTAAACATGAATAATAAATGAAGAATGAATGATGAAAATCAGCTCCTATTGCTGAGCTGAGGCCAATGATCTGAATCACTAAAAAGAGCTGGAATTCCCATGACTACAAGGGCCACATCGAAGGACTGCCTACTCAACATCCTGAAAGTACACACAAAACATGCTGTCTGATTTCTGTTTGGTTCACTGTAATGCAAATGACGTGTTTGTCGATCTCTTACCTGCCAAGATAAGCAGCAGATGTTTGTGAACTCACTGTTTCAGCTGATGAACTAGTAACCACAATATCCCCAGACTCCCTTAGACGATTGCACAAGTTTGAGAGTTGTTGAGTGAGGAAAAACTTCAACTTTATGCAACAGCTATGGCTTAATGGTTTGGGCCTTGTTGACCCTACACATGAAGTTATTTCTTTCTTTGTGTAAAAGACATTGTGTCTGTTTGTCCCAGTGTGTTGGCTGGAGGCAGGCTGGAGAGACGCTCCGTGGTGTAAGCAGGACGCACACCTTTGGTTGGCATTAAAGCAGCAGTAGGTAACTTTTATAAAAATTACTTGTTTGTTTGAAATGTATCTCTGTGTCCTGATGGTAGTACATAACACAGATAATCTGTGAAAAAATCAGGTTCTTCTGGCTCGTTCTAGTGCTCCAAATGGTACTCGCAAGAGTCCACCAGGCCTGAACGAAAACAACCAATCAGAGGCAAGAAAGATAGAAAGGCGCTTTGGGTTGGAGGCTTGATAATCATTGAATGTTGAGCATCTGTATTTGACGCCATGAGAATGAGACTCAACAATCAACTATCTTTCTTGGCTCTAATTGATTGTTTTTGTTCAGGCCCGCTACATTCTTGCAAGTACCATTTGGAGCACTAGAAGCCAGGGGAACCAGATATTTTCACAGATTGTCTGTCTTGTGTACTACTGTCAGAATGTAATTAAAGTTTCAGCAAATATGACATTATGATATATGATATTTTCCTAAAGATTACCTACTGTAGCTTTAATGCCTTTCTTTGCCATCTGTGATGGGAAAACATCAGATTTCCAAGTCAGTTTCTTGCTACAAATACACGTTTTTAAAAAAGCCACATTTCCAAAAACAGCTGGGCACTGTGAGCAAATAATACTAGCAAAACAATAAATAGTGTGTTTGTTAGTGACTATTTTCAGCTGTATTTGCATTTGCATGCTAACAAGTATTTCAAAATAAAATACTCTGTGTGTTCATGGTAATGAAGGAACATGTCACCTGTGAGGCTTTTTAGTAGTTTTTTGAAAATGAAGGAGTTCTATGCTACAGAAGAATGAGAAACATATATCACCAGGCTTATCTTCTAATGTGTGTTTTAACATGCATGCCCCACAGAGTTCAGTTTTTTTATATTTTTCAGGCTCACATTACATTTTGAACGCAGCTCCATGCTGCTTTCATAAATTCAGTCTGTGCGGTTACATTACGACCTGCCTTCCTTTTACAGCCTGTCCAAACCAACAGACAAACCAACTCAGAGCCACTGCGGCCAGCTGTTGTACATCAAGTAAAACGGAAATTCAAAAAAGCCTTTACAGAATCATATTGTGGAATTTCTGCCTTTATTTGGAAATATTTTGACAGCATTTCAGTCTTCATTGCATGAGCTATGAAAAGCAAGGACAAAGGAAGATGGCAAATGTCTCCTTACGTAATGAACTCAAGACAGCTAAGGAATGCAGGAAATGAGCAAAAACTCATCAGGTTGGAATTTTGTTTTACACTCAATCATCATCCAAACAATTGAAGATAAAAGAGAGAATTCAGCGCAAAACAACATGATTCAATGTCCAGTTTGCGTACAAGGATAATTCCCACAGTAGGTCTATTGTATTTCCAGATCTGTGCAGGTAAGCGACAGGCTTCATTTACATTCCTTTGGCCCGCGGCACACACTACGAGTGTCCCCACAGAGATGAAGCAGGGTTTTTCCTGTTGCCTGTTGATGTCATATCCCTGCAGAGAATAAACCGAGAGTGTTTCCTGTTGATATTAGGATGTCAGCCCCCATCTGTTTGTGCAATCATACTGAAAGACAGACATACAAAAAAATAGAGGAGAGAACTGACCTCCTCCACCGGGACACATCCTGACTGGGCAACTGCTCAACTCTCACTGACCGCACCTTCATCCTCCCATTGGAGTCAGTCCCCCCAATACAATGACACACACACACACACCATGTCAGCTGCCTATCCACCTCTACCGCTATCAAATTTCCACAGCTCCCAGTATGCTGTCCAATATTTCCCATGGACATGCAGTATAATTCAAAACAAATCATGTGCAGAAATATGGAGCCACATGGTGATGACGGTGGGTGAGTTCCAGTAGGAGTAAATTCGCCTGTTGAAGGCCTGATAAGTCATGAATCGTATGCATTTTATGTTTGTATTTCAGTAAATGCACACATATAGAACAATATATTCATGCTTTGGGATTTGAAGCCGCGCAACAGCAGTTACTGTTAGTTATGTACCTGGAATAGACCATATATCCATCATAGGAAGAGAGAAAAAAGCTTGAAGGTGATGAGAGCCAAGGTTACCACAGTTAAATAAGCAGAGAGACACTGACAGAGGAGGGAAAATGCTCCAAACTGAATGCCAGTTCTGCACCCACAGGTAAAATATTTAAGGAAATAGTGAATAAAGTGTGTAGTCTTTCCGTTGTTTACAACAACAGAGGTTGTAAAGCAGACAAGTGTTTGCTCCACATCGAGTGCTGCTGATTATTCCATTGCTTTCTGATTAATACGGCAGGAAGCATTTACATGAAAGCACATAAAACCACTATGCAGACGTTTCCTGCTCCTGCAGTTTGAATTGTCCTCCATAGTGTCAGTGGATCGCTAGCAGCTCTGAGGAAATGGAGCTGTGTGCACAGATGGGAGCCCACAGAGCCCCACCTCCGACTAAAACGACAATAAAATGGTATGTACGCGTGTGTGTGTGCAGGCCTCTCTTTGCTCTTGCATTTGTCACAGTCTGTATTTAGGTATGGAAGGTCATCCATGCATGTGCCTAATTTGTGTGCATGTGTGTGTCTGTGTGGGAGAGCACAGCTTGACTCCGACTGTTGACACTGGCTCGGTGACAGTCGGAACACTCGGCTGTGTTGACGAGTGGGAGTCCCACCCCGCCTGCCCCTTTGTGGAGAATGAATATTAATAATTCAAAGTGATCTCAATCTCGGCTGCCTCTGAGGCTGTTACCCATTACCCCAGGATGAGCTGATATTGCTGTTGCATGAAAGGCCACCGACAGGCAAAAAGGCAGGGGAGGAAAACTGTGATTCGCTGCTAAAAGGCACCCCTGAGGTTTCTGCTATCAGCTCAACCGGGGTGAAAGAAACGTATTGCTTTTAGAAGACAGACAAAAAAATCACTAGACCCCCACTCCTTGGTCGTGGCCTACATGTGCATAAAGAATGCTGTCTCTATTAGAGAGCGAAATGGGTATATAAAAGATTTCTTATTTGAACAGATTCAGACTACGAGCATCACTGAAAATGATACAATTCTGTTTTTAAGGTTGCTGTGCAGCTTTAAAAAGCCTCCTATCCGTTCACTCGACATCATTTTTGCTCCATTTTTCTTAATTCCCCTTATTTTCTAAGGTATCAGTAATGCAGCCAGACAAACAAAAACCTCTGTGTGAAAATGGCGTCCCGCCCAAAGCGAAAAATGGAGGGTAAAGAGCTTGGGTTGACCTGATGTTGTGTTGCTAGGTTCATGCTCTGATCCCTGTAGTGAGACAGGATGATGTCTAATCTAACTCACACTGCTAGCCTGATGCATCTGCTTTTTCCCTGCTGGCACATGAACTACCTTAATCTATCCGGGTGATGTCACATGATAGCAGCTATCACGCTGCTCACAAATCACTGAAGCAAAGACACATCAGAAGATAAGCTGTTATCAAGTTGACAGCTTATTGTCTTTGACAGGTGAGGAGGCACACGTAAATGCATTAAAGGGAGAAAGTGGTATTTGTCAACCTGGCTGTCATTCTCAGATTTTTGTCCATTATGACTATCGTGATAACATTTTACTCACCACCTCTGTTGTAAATATTCGAGACAAGCAGTCTGGCAAGAATAACCTCAATGTAACAGAAATCACCTCAAACACTTGTCTAAACGTTAACACAGAAAGTAGTCCCCTACAAATCCATAGCATAGCTATAAGTAGGCTTTAAGTAAGCTCAGACCAGTTCACCCTATATTTAATGGTAGGATGTTTCACAGTATGACACAAGAGTCTGTAGCCATGTTTGCAGCTTAACAACACATGCTAACAATCTCACGGTGACAAAGCTCACATACTGATGTTAAGTAACTATAATATTAACCTTCGCCTAATCTTAGTGTAGCATGTTAGCATTTGCTTATAATCACAGAAAGTGCTGCTGAGGCTGACGAGGATGGCATTAGTTTAGCAGATCATAAACCAAAGTATTCATGAGCAATCCATCCACCATTTGTCAAAACATTTTACTTAAAACCACAAATGTCAACCACAGTCAGAATAGGATTCATTTCCTGGGCATGCATGCCTGTAATTTCACATCATGTCATCCACACAACTGCCTGGGTGGCTAAAAGCATCTTTTGGTTACATTATTTAGGGTGAAATGGAACCAGGCATTTGTTTACTGGTCAACTTGCCAGCTAACCTACCTTATTTTGTCTGTAATGCATGGCAAACAAGAAAACTGCGTGCATGCAAAATCAAAGTAAAGAAGTAAAGGTCTTGCTTGCTTTCTATTTAGCTTGTGTGCAGGCTAGTGAAGTAGTGGCAAACATGCAAAGAAGGTTTATATTTCTGAGTTGCAAAAATAAACTGAACTACACCGTGCAGTTTTAATCCACTGCTGTCATATAATAAACAAAAACACAAGCTGTGGCTAATTGCTCAACAAATTGAACAAATATGATCAAGGTAGCTCAAAGCTGAGGCATAAGTGCAGGCAATGCTATACAGTTTTATACTGCACAGCTACAGGGATTTCTGGAGGTATACTTTTTGTTAATTTTTTATTGTAAAGTGTTTGAAAAGATCTCAGTTGACATTTTGGAGTCTCCTGGCTCTGATCAACTTTGTTATTGCCTGTGTTTCCCAAATCTCCACAAAGGAGGTTGTGAAGTCTTACCATGATCAAATGTCAAAATGGACAAAAAAGTTTAAGAAAAAGACCCAGGTTGAAAAATGCCAGATTTCCCCTTATGCAACAGTCGCACAGTTAGTCGTGAAATGTGACCTAACTACAGCACAGTTCAGATGTACTTGCACAAAACAGAAGAAACAAGTTCTTTCCTGTGTTTAAGCTGCATTCATAACTTAACAAGGGTTAGGTTTACAGGTCAACAGCACCTGATCCTTGTTACAGCTGTTTCTCAGGGATCTCCTAGAGCAAATATGTGAATCATTTAACCCTGTTCAAAAGGTCAAAATCTTTCTTGGCTCTAGCAGCAATTAGGTACATCGAGCAACGAGGCGATTCAGAGAGACAAGCTGACCTGAGTTAAGTTGAAACTGTCAGATTGGATTTTTAACGAGGTCCACAGTCTGCTGATACTCGCTTAGCAAATGCTTTGTACTTCTTGAGAGAGACTGTCATGCACTTAAACTCAACACAAAGGATATACCCAAGATTTTGGTTCTGAAGCTGAGACGACACACACAAAGATGGGGTATACTGACAAAGCGCTCCTGCTTTTGCTGTCGAGCTAATGAAATGAAACCCGAGTGTCTTTTCAAAAAGCCAGACACAAACGATGAGTAGAATCGATCCTAGATTTAGAGGCCGTACGGTTTAAAACTACCTAATGCTTGAATAATTGCCCCGAGAGTCACACATGCGGGTTGACTCTCCCCGTCCTCAGAAATAAAGTTCACCCTAGTACGTGTGGGCAGCCACAAACTTAACATGCAGTCTGAATCTTGCTATCTTATCACCGCTCTTCCATTTCCCCGGTTTGCACAAATCCATATTAAGCTGTGATATGTCTTTGGGGTTTGGCACCTTCACACCTTCAGCGTGGAGGAGATGAGAGTCGGCCTGTTAAATATTAATGCAGGGCCAGATGCCCGACTGGCCGCTGGCATTTATCCTAACCTGCTCCAGCAGGTGTGAGCCCAGCAGGTCCCATTGGCATCCAGGAGGAGCACTCAACCTCTGGATCATTTAGAGGCGTTAAAGGATTATATCTGCGCTGAACCGAGACTGGACCAATACACCCGAGGGAACGGAGGGAAGGACTGAGGGAGAGAGAGGAGAGGGAGAAATGATTGTGTCTTCTCAGCAAGTAGGGAGATAGGGAGAGGGAGAGGGAGCTCAGAGATGGATGGGGTGTGTTGTGCGCCTGGGCAAACACTCCCCGCTGTTTGCTTCTCTCTACCCATTTTTCTCCCAAGGGCAAACAGAGAATCGAGCGAGCTGCAGCTGTCTGAGTGTGAGAGTGTGTGTGTGCGCAAGCGAGTGAAGTTGACCTCTGTGGCCTCTACATAAGTAGCAGGGAATCACCACCAACAAACCTCCCTCCTGGGGCCCTTGGCCACTGGCCCCCATCATTACTCCCTTGAGAGCCCCAGGCAGCGCCACAGCCCCCTGCCACCAGCCTCGTATTAACCGTAATGAGGACACCGCGGCGAGGAGGAGAGGAAGAGCCAGAGTATGTGTCACTGCCAAGGAAGGCGACATTCGCTAGCTTGAGAACACGACAGCGCTCACCCCTCTCCCCCTCCCTCCCTCCTTACCCATCCCATACCTCCCTTATTTTCCCTTCTTGTACCTCTATTTCTCTCCTACAGGGGCATGGAGCAGTGCAAAGCAGTGAAATGCAGTCCATAATGTTGCTGTAGCATCTGTCCCCAGCACATGATTTTCGGATCACCAGGACAGGCTGTTGAGAATAAGGGAGGGTGAGAGGAGACAACCTGGTTGCTGTGACATCAAACTGCGGCCCATTTTTAATCTGCATGCCATGCTGTGATAAACATAAATGATTTACACATTCTGAATTGATTTCTAAGAACATACATGCACACACAAGTAAAAGAAGCAAGACTGTGAGACATCATTTCTGCTGTTTAAGTCTTTAATAGATTTGTAGGGTTGAGACTGAGAAAGGATTCTTGGCTGTCTTGTGTGGGGTGTATATTTGACTCAAAGAAAGGGGAGATGGAGAGGTCGTAGGGAGCCAAAGAAAATAAGAGCACAGCTGTAGAGAGAAAAAGGTTATGACTGATCTAAGGTAGGCTGCATGCTGTTGTCTTATCTTTCTCTGTTGACGTTAGTTTGTGATGAATGGGAAAGGAACTGGTTGCTTGCTCCCTCTGAGAAACAGTAAAAGAAAGAAGTACCAAAAAAGGAAGTGTATACTTGTTTCACATCGGGGTCTTTGTAAGTTATGACTTTTGATTCATTAGAAGCTAGTTTGTGACCTAAAGGTTGCCGGCTATAAACCCCTGGACCTAAAGGTTGCCGGCTATAAACCCCTGGACCGGCTGGGTCATGTCAAGTAGGAGGCTACTGCAAAGGTGCGTTGTTAGCATTTAGCGTGAAGCTGCTCTGGCTTTCCCATGTGTGAAAGTAGGCAGTGGACAAATGTCTATTTGACATATGTAAGTGTATTGGACTAACATTTATCACATTTATCATATAACATTTATTAGAGACTAAATTCAATATTCTCTCTTCTTGTGGCTCTGTTTTGGTCTACACCAACTCCTGAGGGAAATATTCCCTTCTTAAAAGCGTCACTGTGTTCACCAGCTTGGTGCTCGACTTGCAAGCCAGTTTCTAAACCCTTCGCTCAATAGAGACTGAGAACTTTCTCCTGGCTTTTGTTGCTAAACTGGGTGGGAACAATTAGCGAGTTCTAAATTCAACCTGCATTTCAGAACCAACCCAAAGTCCTTTTGGTTGGTGACATTCCGAGGTTGTGTGCACATGTGTACGTGAATTTTAAATGTTTTAAAAGCTCTCTCCGTCTTACAAAGTAATTTGCTATATCTAGTTGTTTACTATGGAGGAGAATGCGGAGAGAGCACTTTTCCAGGTAAGGTGTGTCCTTGAAATAAGGGCTGTTCGTTTGTTAGCGGGTTTTTCATACCTTCATACATTGCATTTAGAAATCATCCCAATCCCACATAATTGGTAGGTGATGAGATCCCCTATTGACTCGAGACTAGCTAGGTGCTAACTGTCTGCTGTGTGGTGCAGGGTATGTAGCGTACAGGGTGTACAGAGTTTTTTGTGCTCAAAAACATTGACTCCTCCTGCTGCAAATGAGTAGGATGAGCATGGTGAGACTGAACCAAAACAATAAACTGAAAGTAGCTAAAAAAAAACTCTGTGGAGCTGCAGAACTGTAGAGTCGCTGCTGACTGCATGTGGATTTGTCACTACGAGCAACACCTTTCAAATAACACACAGTCATTTGATCGATTCATTGTTAATATAAAATTATTGAGTGCAGCTTTAAAGGTCCAGTGTGTAACATTTAGGAGGATCTATTGGCAGAAATTTAATATAATATTTATAGGTATGTTTTTTATTAGTGTATAATCACCTGAATATAGGAATCATTGTGTTCTCGTTAAATTAGAACGAGCCATTTTTATCTACAGACGCAGCGGGTCGCCCTCTACTGAGTCCGCCATGTTGAACTACCATGTTTCTACAGTAGCCCAGAATGACCAAACCAAACACTTGCTCTAGTCTTGCCGTTTCATGTTTCTCATGAGTTTCTTTGGGACTGGAGTTTCTTTCTTTCTTTCTTTCTTTCTTTCTTTCTACACGCTTCCCAGCCCATTCTCATTTTCATCAAATACAGACATAAGCGATGTTCAGTTAGTTGCCAATATATCCTATATACCGCTCCTTTAAAGTGGAAAAAAAGAAAAAAGATCCTGGTGAAAAAAACATATTGCTGAAAAAAAATTACATTTTGAAATTTAAGCATTTGGCAACAGTGAAAGGCCACAAGAGAAGTAATGACCTTACTCAGTATTCAAAAAGTGGTTCCTTTTGTCAAGACAGTCCTCTTGGCATTTTAAGCTCTTGCCAGACTCTGATATTGTGATGTTAACAGTCAGTGTCCTTTTGAAATACTTATATGTGTTCGTTTAAGCTGAAAGGCCTCTATTGTGAAATGCTCTCAGAGTGAATAGGGCAACGGATGAAGGTCATCACTACTGGGAGGAAATGTATAAAAACATTTTGCAGGTCTGTGTGTGTGTGTGTGTGTGTGTGTGTGTGTGTGTGTGTGTGTGTGTGTGTGTGGAATTGCCGGTCATGCTTAGAGTAGCAGATGGGCATTCTGTATGACTGATGGCCTTGTGAAACATGAAGGTGTTGTGTCAATAAACGATGTTCCACCCCATCCATCAACCGCCACTGACAGCAACATGTGCACATTTTCATCCGTTATACACCCCCCCCCCCCCCACACACAAACGTTCAAGAAGACGACATCTGCCTGCAAAAACAGCCCTGCATGCGCACACACCCATTTACAGTACCTGTACAGTATATACACAGGAGCACCCACACAGACCTGCAAGTTTATACACAGCCAAATGCAGCACACACGCATTCACCTCTCCTGCACACTCCTACTGTACCGCGCTGCTTTGCAACAGTCTCGCTGCATCGATACTGTTACTTCTGTGGGAAAATACAGCCCTGAGAAATAAATCTTGTCTAGCAGAGCATGAAGGTATTGAGTTTTCCACGTGTTGCCTGTTCATATGGTTTCAGCAGCGAGGGACTAGTGCACCTTTACATCACTGGGTCTCATGTGAAAATCAACTTTGTGAAGGAAGTGTGTGGGTTTCACCCCCAAGTTTGGACCTTTTCTATTTTCAAAGTGAATCCTTTACTGTAAATGACTGTATCGAAGTTGTTACAATTAAAGGAACAAACCAAAAATTTGACTTTTGAGCATCAAATCTATGTGTTGATAGCTTGCTCCTTCGAGACATACCTACAGTCAGCTTTCATTCAAAACAGCTACAATAGATTCCAGTAGGGATCCAAAACAATGTGTTACAATGCATTAAAACATAACCTACAGACACATTAATCCTGCCATGGATACCCCTTTTTTTTTTCAATGGAACAGTCCTTTAAAGCTCCGGTGTATAACATTTAAGAGCATTTATTGGCAGAAATGGAATATAATATTCATATTACAGTATGTTTTCATTTTTGTATAATCACCTGAAAATAAAAATCATTGTGTTTTCGTTACCTTAGAAAGGGCCATTTTCACCTACAGTGGGAGCGGGTCCTCTTCTATGGAGTCCACCATGTTTCTACAGAAGCCCGGAACGCAAAAACCAAACATCGGCTTTAGATAGGGACATTTGTGTTTTTTGCGAGTTTTGTGGGCCACTGTAGTTTCTCCTGCACACTTGGAACGGGAGAGTTACGGAGGGCATTGTAATCTGCAACTACAGTACACTTCCTTTAAGACTATAAGCTATTTTAAGCTTATTGTTGTTAAGCTAATTGTGTTAAATTAATGTAAAATATTTGTGAGGGTTCCTCTCAATAGTGGACTACAAAGGTTTCTGAACACTGGCACAACAGCAGTGGCCTTGAAACATGGTCTTTATTGTATGATCATAAAGACTACTGTGCACATTCCTTAGATGATTTTTTAACTGTAATATATGAACAGCTTTTTGCAGTGAAAGGAAATAGAAAACTCAATATTCTCTTAGGTAATTTTCATCCCCCGACCGTCTGTCTCTGCAGATTAAATCATCCTCCACATTGGACAATGAATGTCTGTTTGCTGTTTCTTTTCGTTTTTCAGGCAAAAATACACCCACAGCCCCTGTGACATTATTACTCTATCTATGGAAGTCTACTTCCAAATGTCAGGCACATCCCTCGAGGAATGTCATACAACCTCTGGCCGAATATTAGATGAGGAGGAGAGCATTGGTCCGACTATACAGGCTATCCTCAGACTGTTAATAAAATCCAGACAATGTCGGCTGTCGGCTGCTGGATTCAAACTGAATGTTTTCAGCACGCTGCCAGTGGAGATTACAGCGAGAGATTGTTGGACAAACCACAGTAGCCCCCAAAATTATGAACAACTTCCATTTCTGTTTTCCAGAAGAGAACTGCTGATCAATTTTGCTATTACATGTTTTTGTTGTGGTATCATTGCTCCCTGCATTTTTTATTCCTGGAGTTTTCTCGCCATGTCGTAGCAGCTCACAGGCCACACACACACACACACACACGTACCCCGACATGTTCAGACGGTGCAGACAGGCAATAATATTTGCAGCGATTATCACTAACAGCATTACTTCCATTACACACCATATATCATTCGCTTTAACTTCATCTCTCTTGCCAATCCACATTACCAGCCATATTGATCATCTCTGATACCTCAATGTCTCCTTCCTGCCTTAATGGTCGTTTTCTGTGATGGAGGGTTCACCTGAGTGCTCTATATAGGTTTGTGCACTGTGAGCCTTTTCACATATACTGTAGCAATCTTCAAATTTCAGCAATTACCCATAATACCTTAAAATACCAAAACAAACAACTTAAGTAAAGGTAAAATAATGTTGGTGTTTTACGCAGTTGGTTTTCAGAGAATTTGATCATTGTAATTTCACAGTGGTTTCTGAGAAAAGAAAATTGTGGTGATATAGAGAATACAGATGGTGCTGTGGGTATATACTGTAGAATATGAAATGTATTCATTCCAATTAGAAAATCAATCTCATTGGAGTTTATCCTTAATATTTAATTTTGGTCTGATTGTTATTGCATTCATGGCTGTGATAACAGTGAAAAAGTTGGTTCTAAACACCTCTGATTCTATAAAACAGAGTGTTCCCAACCTCTGGGCTGTGGATAACTTCAGTCCTGGAACATTTGCTACCAGGATACAAGTAAAAAAATATGACAATCAGAAAAGAAAAGTCTAAATAATGATTAGAGGCCATCATTGGTTATACCCTGGTACAGACTATGCTGCATTTCTTTTCTCATCCCTCGATGTCACATCTGCAACCACAATATACAGTACTGATTTCTAATTAAAGTCTGTGATCACCAGCTCTCAGCATTCAACAAAACATGGAATCTATGAAAGGACTCTTTTTGAATGCTGGTGTGTCTTGCTAATAAAATCCCATCATTCATTTGAATAGGATCACTCTTTCAACACAGCCAGGTGCAAATATAGGGCTCCAGCAAAACAACTAAATGCAGGGTATTCCAGTAAAAACGCTGAACTCACCTTTGCTCAATTTTTGCCACCTGATAATGCAACGTTATCCAACAAGCCAATCAAATGCATGAGAATGCAGATTACTTTGTAACATTACTAATGTAATTCTACTGTTTAGCTTTTAATTTTTTGTGAGAAAATTCTGATTGATTTGACTGATCTGATCTGATTGACTTGTAAATTACGGTCTCTTATAATCCAGTGAATAGTGTTTTTGTATCAAACGTATAGATCTATTGCTCAAACTCATCATACCAATGTTGCCAGATTGGGGTAACCAAATAATAATCCACAGCCACACGGAAGAGCATCTTATCTCATAATTGGAAGATTGCTGGTTTGATTCCCAGCTTGCCCAGTCCAGTCAAAGTGTCCTTTGGCAAGATACTGAACCCCAGATTGCTCCCAATGGATGTGCCATTGGTAATGTCAGTGTGTGAGTGTGTGTATGCGTGAGCTTAGTGTCATTGTGAGTGCTTTGAACAGGAAGTGTATCGCTCTTGATGAGCTGGCTGGAACCTTGCATGGCAGCCTCTGCCATTAGTGTTACATGTGTTTGAATTGTTGAAAAGCACTTTACTCTAAGGAGATGAGGGTCTACCAACTACTCAGTGTGGTTTTAATTGACAGAGAGGTTCAGAGAGGTTCAGTAAGCTCGGGTAAACCCCAATCCAGAAGTAGTCTTATTTTCAGTTTGCTGAGGGTTTTTACCAACATGATTTGTGAACCTGCAAACAGACTATTTTTATTAGTGTGCATACTGGCATGGTGTGGGGAACAATTATGTACCCCTCGTCCATGGATCTGCTACAAAATTGTTAATATAAAAGCAGTCTGTGGTGCAAAACGGGTTGAGAAACCAGGCCTCTGCCTTCTAGTTTTAATCGTGAAAGCTTCTCCTTTTTTACCTTGACTTACTTAGGTAAAGTGTGCTGTTCGGTGATACATTTATACACCTCATTGAGCAGCCCCACTGGTCCAGAACTGCTACCATCTTCAACAAATGTGTGACATGTAAAAGCAGAGCGAGCAGACAGATGGACACCCAGACTGTTTGGATGGCCCCCCTCATTAAATCCTCCTCGTGCAGTTGACCCTGTGTGGCCAAGAGGACTCTTTTCTGGCACTGGCAGTTTATGCAGCAGGACTGGGCTGCCATTCATCACCCATGGCAGGTTAAACCATGTGCGCAATCTGTTTATATCCATAATTATAAGGCATCAACCTGCCCATGGGTTCAAGAACATCTGCTTGGAGCGGTCCAGCAGGAACACTGCAGTTGATGGTGATGTCTATGGGTTATATATCTGGTGGGAATAAATCTACTGTGATAGGTATATTATGTGTGTTTGTGTGTGAGTGGTCAAAGGGGCGGATAAGCAGAGTACATATCTCTATCTGAGTGGACAGAGAGAGAGAGTCTTCCCGTGGCTTAATGTTTCTTCTAGAAGGTCGGTAAGAAATTGAGTTGTCTTTTTTTTCACAAGTTGACTTCACTCCCACAATGCAACTATTACATCTCTGTGTTTCTACCTCCAAGTCTTCACATGGTTCTTTTAATATTGCCAACTCTCTTCTTAGATAGTGTCTCTTATTCCAGGGTGGTGATGAAATTTAAATGGCCTTTAACAGTAGCTGTCTTGGTTACCTGGTTTTTACAGCTTTTACCTTGAAATTGATATATTCTACCTATTTAACGTACCTTTCTAACACTGTTGGACCCATGGTGGACAGTAGTGTGTCTTATGCTAAGAGTGGCTAATGTAGCCTCAGGCAGATAAGAGCTACAGATGGTAAGCTCACTTCTTTTTTAACTCCATCGTTTTCAAACTTGTAGTCTTCAGACCCAACCAACACAGACTCAAGTGACATCACTTGAGGCAGTTTATAATACTTTGCATAGCTCCCTCTGGAGCCAGAAAATGATGTATACACGTTTATTTGCATATGCAGTAGTACTCCCCAAGTTTTTGTCTTACCTAAGTGTGCTAATGGCTTTTAGCAAAATTTTCTGCTCATTAGAATTAGCATCAGCTTGGGCTTCTGTGTTCTAGCTGCCAATGTTTGGAGCTATTTTATTCAGGTAGTATTTCCAATTAGACTATATAACTACACAGACTTTAAAGGCTGTCAGTTTTTCGATAAAAGCAATATGATTGAAATATCTGGGTCCTGTGGCATATAATTTTATATCATGACAAAATACCAGATTGCTGGCATGGTAACTTTCCATAGTTGTAAAATCTTGAGTATTATGAACCCTGTGCAGTGCAATAAGCCCATAAACTTATATATGTATTACTATTGTCAGAGAAAGAAAGAAACAGAAAGAGAGGCAGAGGGATGAGTAAATAGTAAACAGAATAATGCAGAGAGAAAAAGGACACAAAGACAACAGACCCACATAATGCACAAGCAAGCCAGTGAGTGCATATGCATATTCTAGGTAGAGCGGAGTGAGAGAGATGTAGCCTAATGGCATAATGATATTAATGAGGGACCATTCATCATGCAGACTCATCACTTAAGTTGATGAATACGAGCAATTTAAAGTAGAGACTCAAGTGGAACATGCCTCTCGCTGCTCCACTAGCTAACCTTTCAGTCTATTATGCCACATGTCTCCACAGACTTAAAACTGAATGAACCGATACGACAAGTGCTGAATATTTACCCGAACGTATCAACAACAAAATAAAAGAGAGTAGTGAAGCATTAGTGGGAAAAAATCCCCCAAAATTACTTAGTGTTTTCAAATACAATCTAATTATACACAGGCATGCATACTCATGTTTGCGTGCACGAGCCCCAACATAGAATCCGACCATCAAACCCCTGGAAACATCAAGATTCCCCTCTCTCTCTTCGAAGAGCAGCACAGAAAAAAACATTTTAATTAGATATAGTTAATTAATGACTCCCATCCATGAACCCTTCTGCATGATTGCAAAACACTGATATGTTCATTACTAAGGAGGAATGGTAAATAGACACATAAAGTTTGAAGTGATAGAAATCAAACGGTGGAGGCCTGGCTAATTAAAGGGGCATACCATTAGCTGATTAAGGCCAAAGAAACCTTATCTGGAGACTTCTGTGGTAAAAAAGAAAAAAAAAACATGCCCAAATGAGATTAAAACAAAAAAAAAAAGAGTGCTGTGTTTGCCCCTTGTAGCAATCAAGTCAGTCGTACATGAATAATTCATCCATAAAGAGGCATTTGTTTGTTAGTCAGTTGTAAGATTTAAGGCATTTAACTGTTGTTGTGCTTTTTGTCTCTGTTTTTTTCTTCTTCTTCTTCGCCTTAGTTAAAAGAGATCACAAGCCGCGGCAGATGTTTTCTGTTTGCGATAGCTTGTATCCTGTTTGCCTTTTTTTTTTTTTTTTTCTAGGGATTTAACTGAAATAAGCTTTAATGAATTGGACCGGAGTGACACAAAGAGACAATTTACATTCAAATTGTAAGTTTGCGCTGACACATTTAAAAATAGCAGGAAGAGGCTGTTTTAGGGAGGTGGGAAAAATGGCACACTCGCAGGTTCACCAAATAAACAAATCTATTTCTGTTATACATGAGTGGAGAAGGAATATTTTTCATCAGCAGAAACAGAGCTCTGTGATTCCAATTTCTCCCCTTCTGAAAACTTACTTTAACTTCATTAAAGTGCAAAACAGAAATGTTTCTACGGTTTTACTTTCCAGGCTCCACTTTCCATCCCTACACCAATCAGCACTATTGTTTTTTAACTTTTTCATTACACATGCCTGGAGATAATTACCATTTATTAAATCAGGAAATTGCAGCTGCACTAATTTAGTCAGAAATGAGTGCATTTGTAGAAATGCAATTTTCCAATAATCCAATAACCTTTTCCTACAATGCATACAGGCATGTGTGGACAGATACAGAAAAAAACCTTTTTGCAGAAGTTGAAGTAAAACAGTTTTCCCTCCTGGCAGACAAAAATCCATCAACTCATCCGCGTCTCAGAAAATAAAAGTCAGGTGGAGAAACTGTTCCCGTCTTGCAGGCAATATTTCAGTGTCAGACCAGTAATAACAGCATGTGGGAAGAATGCGCTTAAATCACTCAAGCTCCGGGGATACACATTTTTGAACACTGGAGTCCAACCAGACAAGTGTTTTCTTTTGTGTGCAACCGGCGAGACAATGTTTTTTTCCTGAGCTCCTCTCAGTCGCTTTCATTTGGTCCGACAGCACTTACTTTGAGCTCAGACAAAAGGCGAAAAGAAACAAAAAATGTCACAATCAAAGCATCCTGATGTTTAGATTGTACACCAGGGGTGCTGACAGCTAAGCAGCACCGTGTGACTACAGTGAGATGCACTTTCACATTTCCCTTCTGCTGGCGCTTCCTGTCAGTCTGGGCCTGTCATCCCGGCTCTCTTTGTACCTCTCAGTTTCATCACTCTTCTCTTTCTCTCACCATCTGTTTTGTCCTTCCTGTATCTCCTCTCTCAGTTTCTTCCTCTTCACACACAGATCATCCTTTATTCCAGTACACCCAGTGATTCTTGCAATAGCAGTGGGCGTGCTTATCAGACCCATTAGTCCAATATCCCGGTGTTGAGTGGGGACGATGAGAAATGGATTGGTGGTGATGCGGGTTGCGTGCACTGCTGTGAGGTGTGTGTTTGTGTGTGTGTGTGTGTGGGGGCAGCGATGAATGTGAAGAGTGTGTGGTTTAATGGATGGCTGTGAAGTGTCTGTGGTAGAGAGGGACAGAGAGTAAGAAAGAACAAGATACCAGGAAGCCAATATGATAATAGTTGAATAATATAAAGTAACGTATGTATTTTATGTGTGAAGTATATGATGGGGAATACATATGTACCAGTGGGGGTTCATGTTTAGGAGATATTAAGTCATTAAATAATGTCATTATATTGAAAACTAAAATAAAGCTTGTCTTTTTACCATTTGTTAGACAGAGAACAGAATTCGGCTGCCTATTTCACACCGTCCGACAGCACCAAAGCCTAGCTAATGAAAGTCTTCAGCCATGCAAGCGGCTCTGTGAGACTGTACTGCTCATTTTGGAAAGAAAGAAACCAAACTTTGGTTTTGTTTTTGATATTTAGAAGTCGGGCAGAGAGTGGTATCAGAAAAGAAAACTAGCACTAAAATTACGTTAGAATAACCAGGATTTGCATTGTTCATTCATCATTAAATTAGGTTCTCTATTTAGATTAAGTGTACAGCATGCTAACCTGCACCAGATGGTTTATTGCACAGAACCATCTGAGGAGTTGTCATTGGAAAATAAAGCAGTACTGAAATGAGTATCAATTTCAGGCTTATATCAACAACTTCCGGTTACTCACACCCACCTCCAGTTTAAGCACCACCCATGTCCAGTTTAAGCCCCGCCCATTCAGAGTACGACGGTTACTTACTACTTACTAGCACTAAACACCAGGGGTCTCATTTATAAAACTGTGCATGGGATCGTTACTAAAAGTGTACGTACGCCCAAAAGCCAAGTTTTGCGCGCGCCAAAAAATATTCAGACTTATGAAACTCTGCGTACGCACACCTGTAAGCTATCTTTGCTTTATAAATCACGGAGTGCCTACAAGTGTGCAACGCTGAATCAGCTTCACATTCCACCCTGTACACGCCCCTTTTTAACCATAAATGGTCAATGCAAACGACCTCATGAATGCGATCTGCATATAAAACAGACTCAGATGCAAGTATTATGTCTTGTCGGAAACAATGGCAGAAGGACTGAGAAAAGCAGTGGAGACACTTGTGGGTGAGGTGGAGGCCCGAAAAGTAGTTTTGTTCGGTGGGCACGGGACTGGGATCACTAACAACAAAAAGCAGAGTGAGTGGCAACATGTTGCTGCAGCAGTGAACTCTGTCAGTGGCACGGAGCGCACAGTCCCAGAATTAAAAAAGTGGTCTGACATAAAGGTACATATTTTTATTTCCTCACACACAGCACATGTTTATAATTTATTGCTCAAATGTTACTGATCATATAGTGAAGATAATTACAGGTGGATGCAAAGCGGAGACTGTCCTCACACCGCCAGAGCGTGACTGCAACTGGGGGGGGACCCAGTACTCCTGACCTAACACCAATTGACACAAAAGTAGCATCCATAATTGGCACCGCAAGCATGAGTGGCATCGTGTCCGAAAGGGAAGGAGACACTGACAACACAGAAGAACAAAGTAAAGCTGATTTCAGTTTTTTATAGATTTTTTATTATTATTATTATTATTGATCATGTATAGTGCAAGCTACTTTGCTTGTGCGTCATCCAGAGTCAGCGGTTGGTGGGGAGGAGGACGATGATGCCGGCGAGGGGCCCTCGGCTGCAGGTCATCCGGCTGCCCCCACCCCCAGCACCATGCGTCAGTCCGCCGGTTGGGTGCTCACAGACACAGTTCTGCAGCTACAGAGGGAAACAATAGATGCAGTCAACAACTTGACTGAGGAGTATGTGGCTTGGTTTTCCACACTTGGGATTTAATTGACATTTGATTATTTGTTTACAGTGTCACATAAAAATATTATGTTACTGACACATGTTGGACAGATGCTTTATTCCATGCAGTCGTGCCGTCCTCTCCTCCTCCTGCGCTCCGGGAGTGGACAGTATGGAGTGACGGGATTAAATATAGAGAATTTAGATTTTTAATTCATTTCGATTCTAAGGAGATGTTTCTGGAGTAATAACTGAGAAATAACGCATTTGACTTAAATCATTCTGATTACATAGATTTAACGCATGATACGGGTTGAAATTAAACTTATGAAGGGCGATGATAAAACATAATCGTTCTTCTCACTCTACATTTCTTCAGTCTGACTTCAGTTCACCACCACACCGTCTGTGTCGCCAATTCTCCTTTTCCTACAAACCATGCGTACGCATGGGTCAGAGTTTGCTTAGGGCTGCGCACATTCTCCCGTCAAGTTTGTTTTTTATAGATCACAACCTTGGCGTGGAAAGTCACGTACGCCACTTTCAGCCCCGTTTTGTTCGTACGCAACGGTTATAAATGAGACCCCGGGACAGTTGAGGCCGATTAAGTTGTTCAGCTATTTCACTGGATAAGTGAGAACTGACTGCTGGTGGATCATCATAGTCATTAAGATTCATTCTCTGGGGAACAAGAATATCTGTACAGAATTTAATGGTAATGGGGTCAAATAGTTGAAAATGAGATATTTCATGCTCGAACCCAAGTGGTGGACTGATCAACTGACTGTCACTGCCATCCCTAGAGTCATGCATAGCATGGTTAATAAAAATCCTCTGATCCTCTCAAGCAGTGATGGATTTTAATGTTCCTGGAACAAAAAGTAATTTGTTTAGAAGCAGCCACCCTGAGTAAATACACAAAGAGAAGACAAGTACCTACAAAAACTGTATCAACACAAAAATCAAGTAAAACCAAGCAGATTGTTCACTGATAGGAAGGCAATAGGGCTTAAAAGGAAACTGTCCTCATTGAAAGGTGAAGTGCATTTTCTTCAGAAGAACAGCATTAAAAGATTTGATAGGACCAAAGAGTGCTTAAGATGCATCAACATCAATCACATATTCTGGTATTTAGAAGTAGCTGCAATCTCCATTTCTAACAATATGAGCATCTCCTGTCGTTTTTGAAATTGAGTGCAGTTTTGTTGAGACGTGAAAAATGTATTTCCTACAATAACAATAATAATGCCCATAAAGACTTTGGCTGTGCAATCATCAACCCTAACCAGGTTATACAAGGTATAAAATAACTAATTTGGTGATAAACCAACAAGGGAAATTCTTCCTGAGGAAATGTGGTGTTGCATTTCCTTGTGCAGATGAAATGGAAAATGAGAATGGTTTATCTTTTTAGCTGCATATTCTTTTACTGATATCTTGCTGTGATGAGCAAAGATTGTTGAAGATGAGATAAGATGATGTGTTGTTACATAAGGTAAGATTCTGATTGAAACAAAATATGTTGTGATAATGTAAGAAACATCATTAAAAGCGCTGACAACTTTTTTCTCAATCAGTCTCTCACAATGATTGATTGGATCCTACATCAACACACAACAATCTGACAAAGTTAGAACATTTCAGTTGAAAGATCTGTGTTTGTTTTCACCGGTTTTAAGTGGTTGGGACTAAATTAGAAATGGTCAGATGCCACAGTCAGATGCCATAGGATGGGTTGTCAGTCAAATCTGACCAATCAGACCACATTTAGTCCTGAATGAGGATAAAGATGCAGATTAACAGAGTTTTTTGAGAGTTTGAGTCTTTATAAATAATAGTTAAAAACTTTAAAAAGTATTTTTAACATTGTTGCTTATTTAGTCAGAAATGTTTAAAGGTGCCCTCTGGAGTTTTGACCACTAGTAGTGCTATAGAGCAATGTTTTTTGTATCGTTGTCACACTCTCAAGTATTCTTTTCCATCTTGCCATTGGTTTCATGCTATACTGCTGATCAACACTATCAGCGTGAAATATGGAGGTAAACATTGTAGGATTTAACATATTTTAAATAATCAGCTCTGCTAACATTTTATGTGGAAGGAGATTCACTCTGCATGTCCGTTTACACAGTGTCTACACTGCCTGCTTAGCATGTTAGCAGAGCATCACCAGTTCCCCATCTGTGTCTAGACAGGATGTGTTCAGGCACAGTATTGAGTGTAGGTCACCCGTGCTTTGCTCGTGCTCAGAGCCCAATACACAATCACTGTAGTTACAAATGTGAAATGGCAGGAAATGGACTTGTAGACAGCTGGGTTGATTAAATAATAGCACTGTTCCGTCAGACTTGCGTGAAACAGAGAACTGAAAAACATGGCGTCCTGTATAGACAAGCCATTAGACCTCAAGGATAAACAATGCGCTTTGGTGTGTAACACTGAATGATAACATAGCTTTTGTTTGTTTCCAAGAAAACATTACAGGGGTCCTTTAATGTTGTAGAGAAATACTTTAAACTTTAAAGTCCAGTTTCCATGGGCTTTAAAACATGAAACATCTTTTTATAGCAAAAGAAAACTTTCTTGACATAATAAGAATCTGTCCAGATTCTTTTTTATGTTTCTATAAATGTGTATGCATGAACCTAGAGAGTATGGCCCTCAGGTGACGGCACATATCTGCCTCTCTGGTCTCTCTGGTGAGTGACTGTGGCGTCCCTGTCGGACTGAGAAGCCTCTGCTTCTCACTTCTTCCTCATTTATCACTCCTTACAGCAATGGAATCTACCCCTCTGTGTTCAGACACATCCACCAGCTCCATAACTCACTCTTCTGACGGTTTGACAGCCCGATGAGTGTGTGCGTGGATATGTGTGCCTCACTGTGTTTCTGTGTGAATTTGTGTGGGCTATCTCTCAGCTGTGTCTAAGTCTTTGCACGCAGGCAATTCGGAATTTGTGTGAAGGTCTGTGCATTAAGCTCTCACCACCACACACACACACACACACACACACACACACACACACATTCCTACATTGCAAACAGGGGACTGTCTAAATACCCTATCCAACAGGGGACTGGTGTGTCTGGTTATTTAAAAAAAAAAATAGCATAGAAAATTTTGTTACTTCAAATGTAATTTTTTTTTCTAAAGGAAATTACTAAGAGGGGACTTTTTTCCATTAGTGATGTCTACCTATCAAAGAGGGGACAGCCATATACTGCAATGGAACTGCCTCTACCCATTCTTTCACCTTCAATGAGTGTTTGTTTACTGCAAAGACTTTCTTTGTTTCTTTCAAAAACACAATTTAACTTTAATATTTTCAATGTTTAAACTTTTATCTGCGATACAGATATTACGAAAATAATCATGGCTACTTTTTTGATAATAAATAATGATTTACCTGAAATTGAAGAGTAACTTGGCTGCATGCAGTAATAAGTACAACATTTTAAAGTAATTTAAAAAGAGAAAAAAAATGTATAAAATCAGGAATTAAATGATCAGCAACATGATCCTTTTTTAGTTTCAACTAATAATCTTCAAATCAGACTTTGACTAGCCCTTTAGAGGGGCTCAGTCCCAAAATACTCGCTGTCCACTTTTCACAAGCACTGAATGTTTTTTTTCAATAAACAAGCTCAGTTTGCAATTCTTCTCAATAATTGTCTGTTAATTCTCAGTAAATAAAAAAGTCCCCTTTTGTACTGTATAGAACGACAGGAATCCCCTCAAAGATAGCATAGAACGACATTCACACTCCAGCATGGATGAATAAGAGAAATATATCTAAGGGAAGTCAGCTAGAGGATAGATTAATCCCACAAAGCCCACTCTTAGACTCCAGGCAGCTACTGTAGTCACTGGTTAAAATTTGTAGCTTAACTTACCTTATTATAGTGCAGATGGTTTTGGTTGGACTAAAGTCCTCACCTGCATAAACTATCATTTGTTTTTCCCTAATATTAATAATCTGTGGCACATGAAGTTGTACATTTATTGGTGAATAGAACCGGAATAATAGAGGCTTGTCAAATTGTGAAGGATGAGGAACTAAGTTTGCATACAGTGAAAGGCACACAGGCTGCATTAAGTTCACAATGATACTCGGTATGGGCCACTTTATAAGTCCTTATTTCTTCCTTTATTTTATAAGGAGTATGGTCTAAACCTGCTCTATATGAAATCCCCTGAAATAACTTATGTTATGATTTGGAACTAAATAAAATTCAGTTGAATAGAACCAGTATTGTCAACTGAAATGTATCTTAAGGCCAGGACACACCAACCCGACGGCCAACCGTCGGCAGAAAAGCAGTTGGACTGATCAGTCGGCTCCCGTCTCCCCGTGTCGGTCAAAAAAGTGCCTCCGAACACACCAAACCGACGGTGACTGGAGCGTACGTTCTGCGCGTGCACGAGGCGTCATACCACCCCATAACAGCAGGCCAAAAAAATTTAAAACCGGAAATGACGGATCACTCTAGACCTAGTCCCTTCCGGTTTTCTCGTGCACTCACTGATTCGCTAGTCAAGGACTAGCACTCCACCAATCAGATTGGTCATTGAAGCTGACGGCCACTGGCCGATTCTACGTGTTGAATCGGCCAAAATAAACGCCGACGCCGACTCCAACGTACGACGGCACGGGACACACCGAGCCGACTCGAGTCACCAACCTCGCCCGACTGTCCGACGGCGTCCGACATCTGATAATAGGATTTGTGTGTCTTGGCCTTTAAGCTATACAGTCTAACAGCTATGTTAGTGCTTTAAATGGGCATTGAAATGGTAATGAGCTATTAGCAGCTCATCTCAAAGTTTATTTAAAGTGCATAGGTCCCTCCACCACCACATACGTACTCCTAAACGGAGTTTCTCACTCTTGCTCTGTGTGTACAGACAGACCCCTTCTTTTCATTTAGTATCTGTTGGTCACATACAAAACTCCCTGTCTTAGGTCCTAACCTGCTTTCTATCATTAATTCCTCTCTCACATCAGGGTCCGTACCTTACCACTTTAAAAGTGCCAGTGTTCAGCCACTTCTTAAAAAGTCCTCTCTCAATCCAGGCCAGTTAGAAAACTATGGATCTCCAAACTTCCCTTTTTATCTTAAATCCTTGAAAAGATTGTCGTGGACCAGCTCCTGAAGCTGGTAGAAGGTCATAGAATCTTTGAATCTTTTCGCCAAAAACATAGCCAGCAATACTGAGAGTGTCTAATGACATTCTTATGCATGCTGACAAAGGTGAAAGCTCCATCCTTATTCTTCTTGATCTGACTGCAGCCTTTGATACCATCGATCATGCCATTTTACTGGATAGATTACAGAAATTGGTTTAATTCCTACTTGACTAATAGAGTCTTCAATGTTTGCATTAATAATCATGTTTCCTCTTCCGCTCCCCTGCTGTGTGGTGTCCCTCAGGGGTCAGTTCTTGGTCCAGTTCTGTTCTCCCTGTACATGCTTCCTCTGGGTCATTTGTTCAGCCTCTTCAATGACATGTCATGCCACTATTATGCGGATGATACACAGATCTATTTTTCTGCAAAACCCAATAACCTGTCCTCTCAACTGTCCTCTCTCCATGAGTGTTTAGCTGCCACCAAAGACTGGATGTCTCTTAATTTTCTCCACTTAAATCCGGATAAAAATGAAATCATTTTATTTGGCCCTGATAAATTTGTCACTGCAGTTGATCAGTTTATTGGACCACTACACACTAATATACCCACTGCTAAGAATCTGGGTATCATCTTCGACCAGCATATGACATTTGACCTTCATGTCACAAAACTTGTCCAGTCCTGTTTCCTGCAGCTATGAAATATAGCAAAAATCATAAGATTCCTGTCCTCCAGTGATCTGGAATAATTAATTCACACCTTCATTTTCTCCCGTCTAGATTACTGTAACTTCCTCTACACATGCCTCAGTCAGGCTTTGTTTAACCGATTACAGTTAGTACAAAATGCAGCCGCCAGACTTTTAACCAGAACCAGCCGTCGGTCCCACATTACTCCTGTTCTTGCATCCCTTCATTGGCTTCCTGTAAAATTCAGAATCAACTATGAGATGTTACTGATTACATATAAGGCACTTCATGACCTTGCCCCCAGTTACATTTCAGATCCCCTTGTACCTCATTCCACTCCTCGGCCACTCTGCTCCTCAAATCTCGGCCTTTTATCCGTTCCACACTCTACCTGTAAATCTAAAAGTGACCATGCCGTCGCTGTTTTAGCCCCAATATTGTGGAATAGTCTCCCCCGATCACTTAGTTTCACTGAATCTGTGGACTGTTTTAAGCGGTTGCTCAAAACCCACCTCTACAGGCAAGCCTTTTTATAGATCTCCCTGTTTGTTTTCTCATCTGTCGTGTCTCTCTTAATTTATCCCTCCCTTTTGTTTTATCTTCCTTTGTTTGTTTTTACATGCTCTCTATGTTTGTGTTTTTGTGTGTTATGTTTTATTTATTTGTTGTTTGGAAAGCACTTCGGATCTTTGTGTCAAAAAGGTGCTATATAAATAAAGTTTAACTTACTTAATAACATACACATAGACACTAAAATCTGAATTACAGTAAGTTTAAAAGTCCTGTGTTAATGTCAAATTATATATAATATAAAAAATACTTAATCAGATAAATTACGGTATGTTAGTTTAAGATATTGTCACACCGCTGATCACAAGCATCTTATTAATCAAAGAAAGTGACCTAAGTGAAATATTCATCGAAGTAACCTCAGATGAATATTTCACTTAGGTCACTTTCTTTCTCTTGATAAAATTAAATGATATAAGAAATTAGAGCCATAGTTCTTTGAAAGTCATAGCTGAGGTATTTATTCAAAAGGGATGACTTTGAACAAAGGCAGGGATTGGAACAGAAAGGCACCAGGCACACTTCACGCGTAAGGCATGAAGTTACCGCTCAATCAATTAATTTACAAATTTTACATTGGTAGTCTTTGCTAGGGGTACAAACATACATGATTACATAATGATGTCTTTTTTTAAGAGTTAGGCTTGTGAATAGCCAAGTAATGTGGTACTACATATTATAAAAAGAAATCAAACTGCCATCTCTTTTGAAATTAGAAACAATATACATTTTGAAATAAATGAGTGATCCAAATACTGAGGGTTTTGGTGTTTGAGTGTGAGCACAAGAAACTAAGAGAGGTGTGAAGATAAGGCTACATCCCTACCCCCACACTTTATTTACATCTACATCTATGCAGAAGGACTTCAGGTGACAGTGTCACAGTCACAGTGAGAACTGAGGGGAGGCCAGAATTTGGGACTGTTTACACTGCTTGGGACAAGCTGACATTGGATCAGATCAGCAGATCTATAGTTTATGTTTTAGTTTTTACAATTAATTTAACTAAGTTTTGTTGCACTTGGTTATGTGTCTCCTAATTACAGAAAGGTGAATAACCTTAAATAATTTAATTGTATTTATTTCCTGCAGTTTGTTCTCTTATTGAGCTATTTTGACAGTATAGAGCACATAGAGAACCAGACTGGTTGCCAACCTGTCTGAACAGAGGGCAGGCTCTGGGATAGCTCATCTGAGTAAGACTTGGTCTGGACTCACTCTCCTTCACTCTCTGCTCCATTCTGTCTATTTCCTATTAAAGGTAGAGTCAATTAGTCCGACATACAAAGCCACTGACAGCCAGAAAGCTCTACTGCTCCAAAGAGGCAGGTTACACACAATCCTGTTGTTAAATAATTCAGTTACATTTTTTTATGGTATACACAATTACTCATTTATGGTGTTATGCCACTACTAAGTAGATGTTTCTTGATACGCAATTTTGTGTAACTTGTAGTGTAGTATGCCGTTTTCAACAAAAGTTTATTTTATTGTTTGACCTCCACTCTTTACAGTTTTGAAGTATCTTCCCCAACATAATAAGTTAACAACCCTGAAGCCCAATGTGAAAGGGCTTAACAACTGCTGTCAGCTACCGAGACACCCAAGCTGCAGACAAACAAGGAGTAAAAAATAGCATGAAACAGATTCACACCCCTCACCCACACCAAGTCACTCACTTCTAAAAGGCAGCTAACCTGAGTACAACCTTACAAGATAGAATCTGTGAGGCCCCTGGGTGCTGCTCACTTCACTAGTCAGTGTAGAGCTGATGGTTTAGGTCCACATCATAAACTCATAAATGTAATTAAGTCATAGATAACACATAGATAATAAAGAATTGTCATGGTTGCTTTATATATTTGATTATTCGAAGGTCAGTGTCACTCTCATATTTGTTGGCTAAATACAGATAAAACCCCCCAAAAAACAGACATCACAAATCAAAACTCTGATTGTTCTGATGGCCTGTGTGTTTTATAATTATGGACAGAGCCAGGTTTTCCCCATTTCCAGTCTTCTTAAGCTAAGCTTTCTGGCTGGTCTCTAATTTAAAATCTGTACACAGACATGAGAATGTCATATAAGCTTCTCATATAACCCTCAGCAAATAAGTCAGGGGAAATTTAAATGATGAATACTCACTGTGATTTTACATAGTGTGCAGTTATCATTGAAAAATAAGAATGAAAATTATACATATATTGATACAGTAATTGTAAACAAGACTTTTCTTAATCCAAACCTTTCAACTAACAGTGCATATCATCAAGTGTTAGAATTGCTGAATTAGCTAGTGTTGGTAGTTTGTGGTGACAGTTGCAATATAAACTTGTAATACTTGATATAATGTAATTTGTAGATAAATAGAATGAATGTAGTCAGTTTAATGATCATTTTATCAGGTTATGGGGTAATTGCTACCAAAAACACTGAGCCAGGAGAATTCCTGCTTCACAGGTTCAGAAGTAGAGGATCTATTCAAAGAGTACTCAGATGTAGATGCAGAATTTTGTAACACAGAATAACTGACTGTTAAATAGTCTGTGATTCTGATGTTCATGTCTGTGCGTATGTGACCAACAAATACAGGATGAACAGAAAAGCCCACATCTGTGTGTAAACGTAATTGCAAAATAAAGCAGAAGAAGAATTTGTGTATGATAGACCCTGTCAATGGTAACATTTATATGTATATGTTTTGTTATATGCCACTTATCTCATATTGTTTCACTAAGTGCTTTGACAACTGGCATAAATTCCTTTTAAGCCTACTTTTGAAACCAGAAATGTGTACACTCAGACAGTTGTTAGATGAGAGAGTGAGAAACTCTCAGTTTAGCCTAAGACTAAATAGGTGTTGTTTAATTTTGAGTTAATTCAACTGAATTTTATTTAGTTCCAAATCATAAAGAAGTTATCTCAGGGCATTTCATATAGAGCAAGTTTAGACCATACTCCTTATAAAATGAAGGAGGAAATAAGGACCCATACCGAGTATCAGTGTGAACCTAATGCAGCCTGTGTGCCTTTCACTGTATGCAAACTCTCAGTTCTTCCTCCTGCATCATTTGACAACCCCCTAATATGCCTTCTCTATTCACCAATAAATGTACAACTTTATGTGCCACTAATTGTAAATATTGGGAAAAAACAAATGACCAGTCCAACCAAAATAATCTGGACAATGATAGGGTAAATGAAGCTATACATTTTCACTAGTGACTACAGTAGCTACCTGGGGTCAAACAGTGGGTTTTGTGGGATTAATCTATCGTCTAGCTGACTTGTCCCTTAGATATGTCCAAAATAAGTCATTTTTGTTGTTTCACTTACATATTGTGTGTCATGATAGGTTGTCATTATGTTTCACAATACACTCCACATTTCAAAAAGCTACAATGACAACAATGCTGGTGCCACTTTAATAAAAAAATTAAAAATAACATCACTACGGATTATAATATGTTTAGTTTAGATAATTATTTTTGCTTATTTCTTTTTTATTGACCCACACTGGGGTGTGAATGTCGTTCTATGCTATCTAAGAGGGAACTTGTGTCTGAGCAAACTGAGCTTGTTTATTGAAAAACTGATTGACAGCCAGTGCTTGTGAAAAGTGGACAGCGAGTATTTTGGGACTGAGCCCCTTTAAAGGGCTAGTCAAAGTCTGATGTGAAGCTCCTTAGTTAAAACTAAAAAGAAAGGATCATGTTGCTGCTCATTTAATTCCTGATTTAAATGAGCACTGCCCTGCCTTCTCGATAGCCCCTCATTCTAATACAATCTGATGCTACAGACTAGTTAGGAAATCCACATTAGTTGAGCATTATTGTTTTGTTACAAATACCATTAAAATATAATATTGGAAGAGACAATTTACTTGACATTTTTTCACAGAAAATATTATTGATTCAGCTTGTTTCTCTTATTCATCCATGCTGGAGTGTGAATGTCGTTCTATGCTATCTAGGAGGCGACTCCTGTCATTCTATACAATACAAGAGAGGACATTTTCTATTTACTGAGAATTAACAGACAATTATTGAGAAGAAGTGCAAACTGAGCTTGTTCATTGAAAACTGATTGACATCCAGTGCTTGTGAAAAGTGGTCAATGAATATTTTGGGACGGAGCCACTTTAAAGGGCAAGTCAAAATCTGATGTCAAGTCTATTAATTAAACTGAAAAGACCGGATCCTACTAATTTTTTCCTGGTTGTTTTTTAATTTTTCTTCCCTTTTTAGAGTCCTTTTGTGCTTTTTGTGAATTTCCCCAGTGTGTCTATCTTATCTTTTGGACAGCCCTTTCAAGTTTGAAACTTAGGAACATCCACTAAAGGTGAGCCTTCTTTGTCACAGAAACATAATAACAAATCATGTTTCACTAAAGCTGAGCCTTTATATATATATATTTTTTTTTTTACAAAAACTAAAAGAATTCCTGTATCCTTTCTTCACTTTAGCCTTTGTAATAGCCCCTCTTCAGTCTGAAAGACAGCCTGGGGCTTAACGACCTGTGTGAATGGGTCATTGAAATCCCTGCTCAAGCCTGCAGAGTCAAGGCTGAATATGGATTAAACACTCACACACTTTTAAGTCCCCTCTAAATTGTAAAAAGTTCACCAGAGAGCATTTCACATGATGTTAGGTTGATCTAAAGACTGACTAAGAGGGGACCCAAAAAAAGTCCCCTGTGAGTACCTCAGTCCCCTGTTAGTTGGTGTGTTACAACGCTCAAGTTCCCTGTTATATAGGTTGGTGAGTGCACACACACACACACACACAGACAGACACACACACACACACACACACACACAAAGGCCTTTCTGTTCCAGAAATGTATCACAGTTTCCTTTTCAAGGACGTGACGGGACAGGTGTGAAAGACCAGGCAGTGTCTGGCATATAGGGGATAATGTAAACAGCCAGGAATGTGATCCACATCACAGCAACTGATTTAGGAGAGGTGTGTGTGTGTGTGTGGGGGGGGGGGTGTTAGAGGTCACTCACTGCACTGCAACAAAAGAAATGAAACATTATCCCTGTGACAATCAAACCCTACTTAAGATGCCTTTTCAACCAATTGCCATTGTCTGTCAACCTCCAGGGCAAGTAATGGGTGCTTTTAGCTTCACTGGTGATTTATGTAGGCTGACTATGTTACTAAGAGCTTACGAGCACAGAACATGGAGGGTTTTGTCAAACACGGTAAAGAAAATTGACAAAGGATGAACTCAATCACATTACAATAAACACATACAATGGCTTATATTCTGTATCATATGTCATGTAGATGATTTTAAGTTATCCATATCTGACATTTCAGCCTCAACCCCAATACAATAGAGATACATGCTCATAACACTGAATAATGACATTTAAATTACTTAAGAGACATTATCCAGGTTACTCCAGATAATCCCCAGACCTCATTATGAAAAGTTTTCACTGGAACTACTATACTTATAGATGAAATATACCCTATGAAAAGTTTTGACATTAACTATTTCTTTGGTAGTTCCAGTAAAAACTGTTATTGACAGTAAAGTCTGTGGATTGTATAGAGTAACTCAGACATTCTTTTCTGAAAAGAGTTCTTATAAAACTTTTTATAAAACCAAAATACGACCACAGACAGGTGAGAATACATGCTCTTGTGTAATACAGCTGAAGTGACACTTTGATTTATTAGTTAATAGGGTCTTTGTTAATTTAGTTTTTATACAGATTGTTGAGCCCATTCTGAATGAAAGAAGAGCTTCAACTGAATAGTGTAGCTGGAACTGGAGCTGGATCAAGTCAAATTCTGTATCACGCAGCAACATTTTCTCCACATCCTTTCAAAACATTTCTAACAAAGATAGAAATAAAAGTTTACCAGAATAAAAGTTGTGAAGTGAAATGACACTGATATAAAATTGCTATTTTGGCTACGACTATTTGATGGAAAAAAAAGTCACACATGGCCAACTAGTGACTAACTTTGTCTTGTTTGGTGCTGAAGGACCATAAAACCAAACAAATGAACTGAAAGACCTTAAAGAGCTGAGGGGCACTGCAGAGTCAGGTAGTTCATCACTATGATATATATATTTTATCAAAAATATTGACAAGCACAGCTTTGATATTAAAATGTTTTCAGTTTGGTGAGATAACACACATCAGTCATCGGATAAGGAGGAGTTCAGGTGAACCAGTACAATAGCGATGACCAGAGATCCAGCCTTGATGAATTTCCCTGCCCTGCTAACTCATCTGTTTGGACTGACAGACCAAAAGGCCAGGGGGATTAGTCGCCTATTAAGCAGGGGAGCTTGTTCGTTAATCACCGGTGTTGTTTGAGAGGCAGAAAAGTGTTGCCATGCGCCACTTCTTGGTGCCGTCTGACTGCGGTGACTGTGATGAAGGCAGAACTCTTAGAAACAGTACAAAATGAAACAAATGTTGGAAAGAGTGACAAAAAGAAGTTTTGGTGTTTAGATGCTGCAGCAACCTTATGTGTTGGTCTCAGTTCTCACCTGCCTCCTTTAGATGCTACTGCTTATTATCTGTAGCATTATTTTACATCTTGGAGTTGGTGTGAAAATAGATGTCTCAGAAAGGCCAGGAATAAGAGAACATAAAAAAATGTGAACATCCTCTAGCTTGTTACTTTATGCATCTTATAGTTTTGCTTCTTAGCAAGTGTAGATAAAATAGCTAGACAATGTGTTGTTGGGATTGGACCTCCTGTTGCGATGAAGTGAGTGTGTTCCTACCACATACACCCTGCCTGCATCTGGAGAAGGATTTAAGAACACTAAACAGCTAATTACCACTAAGAAGATAATAAAACCTGTGGCAGTTGAGGGCATTAGAAAAGCACTGCATTGGAGAACATGTGGTGGTGCTCATGCAATAGTGCCTTAATAAGAAGTAATGGGGATTACTTGGTTGGCACAGTGACTGAAATTGTGTACACTGAAAGATAAATTCCTTAGTTGGACTTAGGTGCTACCAAAGAGGTCCCTCATCTTCAGAGGGGCTTGTTGAAGTGAATGTGAGGGACAATGTGCAATAGGGCTGTGTATTGGCAAAAATCTGGCGCTACAATAAGTATAATGATACAGGGCTTATGATTAAATATATTGCGATATATTGTGAGACTGTAACCAGAACATCTGCGATCTGCATCTGTATTTATCATGGTCCCTGTAACATCCAACATCATAGCTCTCAGTTTACAACACTGCTACCACCGGCTGGAGGTTTAAACACAAAAATCGAAGTGTTTTTCAGAAATAGTACAATATCACAAAACAAAATACCACAATACAATATTTTTCTATGTTTTCTTACACCCCTGATGTGCAAGTGACATGCTATCTCCAGAAATGGTGCTATTAGATTAAATTACCATTAAATACAACCACATTAAGATGTTTTGCTGCACTCTATTGCCATTATGATAATTTAAGTCACCAGGAAGAGCTAAATGCTGTAGATTATTGTATTAATGGTAAAAGAGCATGTTCACAGTGTCTCGCACTAAAAGCATGACAACTTGCTGCATCTGAGCTCAGCTGCAATGGCTCATAATCTATTTATACTTGCTATCGTAACTCCTTTGACTGTTCCAAAGATGACAACGTTGTCATTATTCTAAAATGCCGAGATATTTTTCTACAACATTTAACATCCTCCATGCAAGTAATTAGTGACAGCCATCTGGTTGCAACTTCATTTAATCACAATGGAGAGGTTGGTCTAAAGTGAGGGAGAGAAAAGGCATCTGCAGTAGTTTGCTAAAGTTGGGGAAAGTTGCAGTTGGGTGATAATCGCACATTGAATTTATTTCCCAAGATTAGTTTAAGTGAGCTGCTTGGAGGACGTAACTATTAGACAACCTGAGGGAGAGCGAAGAAAGTTCTCCCTCGTTCACTCGTTCACTACTCTTTACTATATACACTAAGTTTACTCGACAGAGTGAAAAGTAGAGCTGTGTTTCTAAACTTTTTACACAATGTACCACTTCAGAAAATGCTAGGCTCTCCAAGTACCACCATTATGATAGATGTTACAGTAGCAGGTTTACATTTCACACTTTCACAATTTTGACACAAAAAATGGTGCAAGATAAATAGTTTGGCTACATAACAAACCATTGGCTTGTTCACATGTGACATGGTAAAATGTAGCAGTAGCACAAGTAGAGAAGAGTCATAAAGTCAGTAAACTAACTCACTAATGTAAGTCACACAGATACATCCCTCTAAAGTTTCCTTAAGTTAGTCAACATTAGCTAGTGGTCATACCAGACCAAGTAAGGCGTAGTGGATTTAATTTAAAAGAAAGCCTTCTATTTTTCATGAGTGAAAAGTTTCATATATAATTGGAAGCGTGTGCTATTTCCTCTTTAAAAAGTTGCATAGTCTTGCTTTAAATTAGTCTAACGAGCTTATTAAACAGAGAAATGTACAGTTTTCCATTAAAACAGGAAAACTCATGATGGTTGTAAATATAATTTGTCTTCCACAGAGTATTTCACAAGAGAAGCTTTGTCTAAGTTCTTCAAAAAGAAAAAAAAGAAGACAAAAGTATGCAACACTTAAATTAGCATGACAACTTGACAACTCTCTCATAGCAAAGGGCCTGAGAATTATGTGACCTAAAGAATCAAGCTCAAGGGCCAGAAACAGTGAAGGAATCTTGCACCACAGTGATGTTAAGTTCAAGGAGTTAAAAGTGCATTATGACTGGCAGGGCAATGTCAAGTTCCAACAGATCACAGGCACTGTGTGCTGTGAGACCATATCATCTCTTGTCACCAATGAGAACAGATTGCCTTCAGTTTGGACTTGTACATTACTGCAACTCTATCCTGTTGGCACTTTAAAACTTCAAAACATTGAGTTTTGTGTGAAAATAAAACCAGAGCGCGAGTCTCTGCTTGTTGCTTGATGACTAAGCTCAGTCTTCCATCGGCCTTGACATTTTAGACGAATCCCCTGGCAACTGCCCCTCAGGTGTTCCGGTAGAAATGTCATGAAATAAAAAAACAAAAAGAGAAAGCAATAGTATTTACCAGTAGATTATTATTTTTTATAATTTCCCCTTGTGACTCAGAAACAGAACATGGCTTTCTGTGTTCTTTGCTGTCTGCACAGAGACAGCTGAGACAGAGACAGGGGCGAGGACATCAAAGCGCAGGTGGAGAGTTAGTAACATAGGGGCTGAGCAGGATGAAGGGATCGCATCACCTGAGATAAAAGGCCAGGCATCACACACACACACCAAAACAAGACCACTGCATCACCAAGGCCCCAATATCTCTCACCTGTTACACTATGACCTTCAAAAGGTCTTGTTTTATCTTTTGTCTACAGAGTGTCTGGTAGTTTGAGTGAGGAGGGGATGTGTGCTGCCTGCAAGTGAGTGTGTGTTAGTGCTTTTTTTAATAGCAGATAAAACGAGAGAGCTGAAGACAAAAAGCAGAAGAAAACTCGACTGAGCTTGCAGTGTGTGTTCCCTCCGAGTAATCCGCTAGGCTCTCACTCGCTGTTTGTGCATATGTTGATACCTTTCGCTCCCTTTTGCCTATAACCTCTGAAGCTACCTCACCACCCATCTTCCTCTATTTAAGGTGACTCCCCAGCTCAGAAGCCTTTGAGGCCAGACAAAAGCAACCATCACACAGACAGGATAAGCTTAGAGCTGTGTGTAACCAGATTTGATCCTGCAGCATTGTCGGAGATGCTTCATACAGCGTCCTGAGCGATGCTGCTGTTCTTCTGTCCTTGCTATGACTCTATCTGAACACTTTGATGTTCAGTTGGACACAGTAACAAAATGTTTCATTCATTTTGAATTCTGAACCAGGTTCATATTTTTCTATTTTTTTCCGCCGGACAAGATGGTGTACTGGACCAAGCTCCTCTTCTCAATCATTAATCACTCAGATTCTTGCCGGTGAAGATAGCTCAATCTCGGAATGTATTCAAGTTAAAACCCAGTCTGGCAGGTTGATGAATTAATAATAATGTTCATATCAAGGTCTATTCAAAGTGTGTGTGTGTGTATGTGGCGGGGGGGAGTATCAAGGTCTCGTTGCTATCACTTTGGACTTGTGAGATCTGTATGAAGTGTCTGAATAAAATATCACCTTGGGAATGTGTAGCATGGATCATTTTGCTGATGAAAAGCTGGCTGGAGTCACATCAAACACGTAATACTCCAAATTTATTTTTAGAGTGTTTCAAGTGTAATCTTTTTGGAAGAATTCTGCTTTGATGCGGCTCAGAGTTCTGTTGTGTTGCAGTGGATTTTGTCCTCTTGCTGTAGTAAAGTTTAAACAGGGTCACTGAAATAATTTTTTATGCTGTGGTATTTGAGCCATCTGGTGCTTTTTTCTAATGTGTTCTTCCTGATGATATAGCAGGTCTGTCTTAAGAGAGTATGTAACATTAATTGAACAAGTGTACTGTAAGTGAAGGTCAGCAAATTGGATCTATATACATATAAAGGGGCTGATAAAACAGCTGCAGGTCTGTGAGGCTAAATACTACCCTCAGCATTCTAGCACACTCATAATGACACTATAGTAGCAGCAGGTAAGGCTTACCATGTTGACCATCTTATATTGGTATGTTGGTATGTAACACTTAACACAAGTACAGTTGAAGTTGAACAACCTTGCTAGGCATCCTCGCGAGATTCAGATCAGTCAGTGTCCGATGAGGAACTACTGGCAGCTACGGCAGCTACGGCATGAGCAATGGGCGTGGTTTAACTCGAGTTGTGTGATGATATATAGGAGAAGTGACTACTTGCTTGAAAACAACAATGCTGGCTCCAATGAAGGTTTGCCTAGATGCTGCTAGCACCAGTTTCATCAGAACTGGAGCAAAGAACGGCACTGAAGGCTTTTCTCGATTCAAGAGATATTTGCGCTCTTTTCCCGACTGGCTTTTGTAAGAGTTTGGCTACGTTTAAGAATCTGGTTAAATCAGGTTATACACTGATTAGGATTTGGGAATGTGGTACCAAGGTATTAAACACTTTTGACCCAATGGTTGGTGCTAGAGAAAAAATCAGGGGATCACCAAAGGTATTAACATTCACCCTATGGGGCTTATGAATGTCTGCACTGAATTACATGGCAATCCATCCAAATCAGAATGCTAAAGAAGCGTGAATTGCCTGAAGGCTAAAAGATAGACTTTGCTGAACTGAAGTGCATCAACAGGGACGCCCTGCGCAGTAGAGCTGTTGCCCTTCAACTTTGTTTCTTACACATTTTCCATAAACTCGTGTGCGTGTCCACCACTGCAGCGCTGACGGAATCGTCCCCCGCCCGGCTCTGTGGCAGTGAACGGGGTGATTCAGCTTCACAACTTTGTTCATCAGCAGGTACAGGAGACACAGGGTGTGTCTGCTAAACGGTAGGTGACCGACCGTAATGATGCTGCTTTCGGTATCGCTCTGTGTGCAGCTCAAGGCCCCCAGCTGCTACAGCCTGTCTCAGCATTCTTCTCCATCTGTGGGAGGCGGCGCAACCTGTCGGGTAAGAATGAGCCGGCTGGGAAGAGGTAAGGAATGGGGTGAGGAGAGAAGCATTAAGTAAGGAAGAAATGTTTTTGTCCGAAGTTGGAGGTGCCATTCTTGTACAATTCTTGTGCGTTTTCTTTTTTCTCTCAGTGTTCTGAAAAACAGGTTGTGAATGATGTCAAACCTGGAAACATAACACCTGCCTCTGTTTTCTCATATATTTTCTCTTTGCCAGTCTTATCTTTTTTTTCTCTCTGCGTCCCCAAATGAACTCTCAAATACAGAGATAACATAGTAGCACAGAAGCAAAATAAGGTTAACTATCAACTACAGGAATTTTGCTATGCAAGATTAGGCTGGCCTGGTATGGATCCAGAACACCATCAGTGAGGTAACATCATGACTTTTAACTTAAAGCTGCACTAGTGTATTTTTTGGCCACATGGGGGCAGCAGAATAACCATTGACATATTATAGTTGTTCCTAAATGTGTTAGTAAACAGTTGCCTATCTGCACACCCAGCAGACATGGAAACATTAGCATTTTTTTTTAAGTCTATTCATTCTCTTTTAGCTCTGTTTTAGTTCTCTGAGACTCTTTAGCAGCTAAATGCTCCGCTACATTTACCAGCTAATTGCTAACTTTGTCAGTTTGGTGCTGGGCAGGTAACATGCGTGGGTTCATTTAAGTTTTTTTTGTTGTTGTTGTAAAAAACAGCTGTCTGCTGTTGATAAGAGTGGTGACACTGAACCAACAGTGAAGTTGTGGGCCATAAAAATCAAAACAATTGGCTGAAAGATTACATTACAGATAGTCATTTGATCCATTGTGTAAATGTAGTGGTTAGTGCAGCTTTAAAGCAAGACTGTGTAACGTTTGTTGAACAGTGATCACTGTGGCCACAAGGGACACTTACAGGTTAATGGTGGATGTTAAAGTTTAGTGTAGCAATAGCACAAGTGGAGAAGAGTCATAAAGTTAGTGCCTGACCTAAAGCAATATCTAAAGATGGTTAACATTAGCTAACATTAGCTTGCAAAAGCTACTGGTCATATACCATGTAAGACTGTAGCAGCACAACTGAGTGAACCCTGAGTGTACTGAATTGAGCAAAGATGTGTTTAAATGCTTATGAAAGTTTTTCATTTTTACTTTTGGTATAAACTGGATCGTCTTAGACCATGAACATGTCATACATTCAGCTGGCCCCTTTCATTTCTCTACACATAATATGTAATGCAAATTTCACTAACATTATATAGTCTTATCCAGAACCCAAGGTTTCTAGCTGCATTTGTCAATTATGTATGTACTGCAGAGAGAAACTATGGGAGGCACGCTGTTGTTCTACAAGCAGGCTGACAGCTTTAAAAACCTGTGGATATTTCCTCTTTTCAGCAATAGAGCTTCTCAAGCTGCATAGCCTGCTCACAGTTTGAATTGTTTTGGCGTCACAGAACTTTCCTCTTGTAATAGGGATGCCTGGGTGTACTAATCCCTCAATATGACAAAGTGAATGATGTGTAGCTTCAAAATTGAACTAACAAACATGTACAAAAAGCTACTCCTTAGTAGAAGTTGAAGCGTTACATAATAACTGTCTGTCAAATCAGTTTGGGTGTTCAAATAATCCTGCAGATTATTAGTTTACTAAATTCTTTCAGTGATCAACATGTGCAATTTCATTTGATCATTTGCTTTTTTTTACTGCCCTCAACAGAACAAACTTTCAAGTATTGTTTTCAATTTGTATCACTGATTGGAAGAAACTGCAAGATTAGCAGTTTTGGAAAATCACACAAAAATTCCCTGCAGTGTTTTCAGAGTCATGTTAGAAAATAGATTCAAAACAAAACATTTGCATAATTGTGTTTACGATGTAAAAAAATGTACAATAATAGCTGCTTTCACAGGCGCACGCACACCCGGACCATGTAATTTAGTCCTGTGTGTGTGTGGCAAATCAGAGGTTTGTAAATAGTTTGAGTACAAAGGTGCAAAATGCTCAACACAACTTGCGACGACACGATGAGCCAATGAAGCGTGATAATAATGTAAGAAAGTCAGCAAGAAAAAGTGAGTGGGAAGATAAGAAAGGGGCTTGAAAAGCAAAGCAAAAGGGCCAAAGGAACCAAAATAGGCAACTTGCGGAGAGCCTAATGCAGCCCTGCAGTAAACAAAATTACAGATCAGCTTGGCTCCCTTTCACATTTCTGGAACCGCAAAACCTGATTTCCTGTTGATCTTGATGGGTAGATAGGGGAGCGTTAAGGCGTAATTTGAATCCATATTTCATCTGACTTTAACAAGAGGTTTTTCCTGACTTGACATCTGTGTGGTGACACGAACATGCCCAGTCATATGACTCATTACCGTGTACGTGTGTCATACTGTGTCAAGGGTTATGCAGGCTGCTTGCTGAGCGTGTGAGCTAGCATCTGTCACTGTGTGATGTATGGATGGATGTGAGCGTTTGTCCGCATATTCAACACTGACATTCAAGGTTTATTGTAAGAACGTGTAGACAGGAAAACCTGGAGGGCACTTTCTCATAGTTCCCCTGATGAGCTTTGCTGTGAGTGAGATGGAAAAGAGTGATGGGAACAAAGGAGAAGTTGTTGAGAGTCAAAGTGAAAGGAAATATACTGCAAAGGAGATAAGGACTCAGATGGAAAAACGAGCACTGTATTAAAGCACATCCAGAAGAAACACTAATCAGAGCAGATGTGAACCTGTTGAGTAAGGTCAAGGCAGCGATACAAAATACACAGCAATTTAGCACAAATCCTTGTCAACAATAGGGAGGTTGAGTGACTAATGGATAAGCACAGAGAGTAGACTTCACTGATCACTAAGAAGGGCTGTACAGTGACAGTACAACCATTCACATCATCGCCACCTACGCTGATACTCGTCCTTGCCTCCAAATCAGAAGGTTATATTGAATATCTTTAAAGTAAAATCTTGCAAATTGCCGCCTCAAGCTTGACTTAGTCTGAAAGAAAGCTGTAGTCTTTTTTAAATTAGTGAAAACTCTTAAATTTTTAATCTTCCTTGAAGCTTTTGAAGCGTTCTCAAGAACTTTCACCCAGGAAAATCCTTGTTGGAAATTTTACAACCTCACAGGATGGCATGTTGTGTAAATACATGTTCTAGAGGCATAAATCTTACACATCAACCTCATTAATTAGCACTGTGTGCCACAGAGGAGGTTAATATTTGCTAAATTGCAACCTTGGAGTTCATGTAAAAATAATCTGCCGAGGCAAAGTCGGGCTTAATTACAGTGCTGAGGACCTCACAGAGCTGCTTTTGTTGTGTGACAGAGGTTTACGCAATCAGTCAGAAATGCAAAAGGTGAGCTTCCCTCAGGCCGAGTCTCTGACAGCTTCAACTCTCACTCCTATCAAAATACATCAGCTTTTTCCTGAGTGCGGGCCCGACGGCTAAACACAAGGCAAAGTCACCCAGACTCCTGCATGAAACATTATACAATAGCCAATAAATTCTGAACCTAAGGCTTGGCCTTAAAACCTTAACGCATAAATGTAAAACGACCTCACTTGTCAGGAAACACCCTTTTAGCACCGGTGGGATGGAGTGGGTGGGTGGGAAGGGGTTGTTGAAGTCAATCACATAGACTTGGAAAAGATTAGGCCTTGCTGAGGAGGAAAATATTCAGTCTACTTAGTGTTCTTTAATAAGTGGGTCAGTCAGCCTAAAGCTGTGTGTGCTATACTGACGTTTGGTTGATGGTTGGTCCCAATCGTTTTCATCTGACGTACCCCCTCCCCCTATCAAACAAGTTCAGGTACCCCTTTGATGATCATGTTCCAAATGAATTCATTTTATTGTTTTTAAGGTGGATGCAGTAGTAAAACTACATAAAAGATATTATTACTATTATTTATTATACTTTGTTTCGGTTGGTCAAGTTTGCATACCACAAACCCTCGTAGTGGTCTTAATGTTAATAGTCTCGTGTTGCTTATGTAGGTCTGTTACTTTTATCTAATGGTACACACACTGGATCCGTTGACTAATCCCTTTTATTTTCTACCAAGAGCAGGGGATCTGGCCATGGATACGCTGCAGCAAGCTCACCATATCTTCAACTTCAACTTTATGCAAAGTTCATCCAGCGTAATGCCGCAGGCTCACAAAGCTCATATGAAACTGTAAAACAAGACAATGCTGATTAAATATGAATCAAAATTTTGTTACTGCATTGCCTATTTCTCACTTCAAAAGTATTTTAGTGTACTTGTCTCGTCCACACCGGATTCTCTCTCTGCACCTTAACTCTTGTGACTTTTTCTTTCAATTGATAACTAGTTTTCACATAATCCCTATGATGACATACGTCTTTAAGGTGTTACAGCTGACACAGGTTGGTAGGAGATGTGTCCTGTGCAGTCAGCCTATTGTAGCTGGCTCACTAGTTATTATAATAAGTATACTGAATATGAGCGTCACGTCCATTTGTAATCCTATTTGGATGTTTATTTTTTATCCCAAATACAAATATGTGCATATATATTTAAATCAATTCATAGTTTCTTCTTTTTCAAATTAGCTGAGCTACTCCACAGTCTTCCCACGTACCCCCTGGCAGCTGCAGAAGTACACCCTGGGGTACAAGTACCCCTGGTATAAAGAATCACTAATCTATCCGCCAACTGAGTAAACCGAACCTGATTCGTAGCTTCGCCCTCAGGGAAGATCGGCGAGCAGCACATGACATCAAATCACTTTGTGCCACATGTTCCATGAACTTGACACCATTGATTGGTTTATTAGACACAGCCGTCTTTTAAGACTCTAAAATGGGAGTGGTGCAGTAGTATACTGCCACAGGGCAGCATTCATTGTGTGAACAGCAACAATAAATCAGCTGCCCGCTCTTTATCTCACAGCAGTTAACAGGATTGGAGGGTGACAAGATTCCATGTAGCATAATTACATCAATCTGATTACAAATTATGCTAAGCCTATTACAAAAGAGTGGTAATTGAGTAAAATGGAGATCATTTATGACAGTCATCTGACACATTTGAAGAGCTAAAAACGCACTGAATAATCTGTTCAGTGTTTGCAACCATAAAACATCACAGTCAGACTATGCATATATTATATTCATATAACACTCCTAAGCTGGAATTATCTTATAATCATGGTCCCAAGTAAGTTTAGCAGGTAGTAGCGCTAAATTTCATTTTGAGAGTGACCTTGCCTCATTTCAGCCCAGCAGCTGCTCAGTCTGTCAGGCTTTTCTCCGTGTGCCACCGCGGCAGCTGAGGCGCCTTTTTGGGGCCTGATGCATTCAACAGCTGGTGGTGCCAAGCCCAGGTTGGGCGTAGGACGAGGAAAGAGGGAGGGGGAGCACGAGGTCGTCTGTCTATCGAGCTGTGGAAACATGGGACGCAGACCATATCGGACGACAGGCACGCAGCCAAATGGCAAAACAGGAACAGCACTTCACTCGCTTTGCTCTTCCCAGGGCTGACCCAAAATCACATTTAAACTGCAGCTAAAAGCGTCCCATCACTCAAACTACAGTGTAATGCATGCCATGAGAACACTGCTTGTAACTTGCCCATATGCTGCATGTTTTTTAGGAATGAGACACCAGAGCTGGCTTCGGTTCACGGCACTGTTCCCGTTCTGGGCCAGGTATGCGTGTGTGCGTGTGGAGACAATGCACCACTTGTGGATTTTTTTACTTGAGCTTCACTTTACAACTGTGTGAATAAAGAAAAAGTGGATGGTATCCCGTTTTTCTTACGATCCCAGGATGTGTTTACATAAAATCAACCTTAGTGGTGTCAGGTAATGGAGAAATCTCAGCCGGTTTGAATGTTTATAGACACTTGAGGATATGAGAGAGGGAATAGTTTAGCGAATGACCTTTGTCTTGAAAAATCTCAAACCTCTAGCTGCACTTCATTGCAACTCTCTCACTCTGTAATGACAATACTCATCCATAGCCAGATGTTCAAAACGCTTTTTCGCCCTCTTTTCTGGTGCTGTTTAGAGTGTTGCGGTGTGCACAGAGCATCGCTTTGGTTAAAATGAAGTAGAGAGTACGCCACATGAAGGTGGAGTTTCCTGTAAAGTTGTTTTTTTATTCACATGTAAATCAAATCCTGCATCTCCCAGCCGACACTCGGGGAGGAATTCCACTCTGCCTTTATGTTTCGCTCATTCATGCAACATGTTGTGTGCGTTATAGTTCCTCTGTCTCCTTACAAATTATACACACTCTTTGTGCTGTCTGTGTGTTTTAAGGAGCGTCTGCAGAGAGGACAAGACAGCTGAACAAATGAAGAAAGAGACAAACATTTGGACAGGACACACCAGGTGGATGGCGAGTAGTATCCAGATGGCACTGTGACGAATCACGCTGTGTGTCATTTCTCGGTATTTTCCTCCTAGAATTGGAGTCTGTACAATTAAGAGAGGAAAATTCTAAGTTGGGAAATTGTCTATCAAATCAATTAGTTTTTCTTTGAAGAGACCATGTGGATTACAATCAAATGTCTATGCATGCCATTGTTCTATCACACACATCCCTCTGTGTGATTATCTGGGGCCAGGCCTTCCAATCAATAGTCAAACCTATAATGCCATTGCACTAAAAAACCTTAAGGATAATGGTGCACAAATGGCCTTGCATTGGACAAGCATACAGTATATCCATCTTGTCCATCCAATTTATTGTAATTAGCTGCTGTCCTTATAGACATCTGTCACATTACTTCTACTTACATCTATCTGTATTGTGCCTGTTACAGTAAATACAAAAATATAAATACAACTTGGGTCTCACTGCAGTACTTTTGGACATCAGTTTTATTATTTGTAATAAACGTATACTCACCAAAGTTATTGCTTAGATCTGGGTGACTGACTTCACGACATTGAAGTTGAAATTATGTAATTATGCAAATCACTGTGTGTGGAAGTGAGCACACCCACAAAGCTGGTAATCTAACATAACTACACATTGTAAAAAAAACACATAAATACAGGAATAAAAGGTCAAGTACAAAAGTTACAATATTAGTGAAAGAAAAAGGAGAAACAGGCATGGTTGGAGATGTGCTGATGTTACCCATACTGCACAGTTGAGTAGTGAAATGGCAGAGGGAATGAAAGAGAATTTATATCTTTTAGTTTTTACTAGTGGTTGTCTGGGGCAGGAACCAGAGAGCAGTAACTTAAATTCTAAGCAGGGGGTGGGTAGTGCCCGACATGATGGATTCTGCCTACAACTGTTTATTGTACGTTTCTAATAGTTTTGCCTGCTGAATCCCAATGATTTTGCTGCTAACTTTATTCACTCTTGACAGGGAGTTTTTCTGCTTGAAGTTAAGAGATGCATACCAGCAAATATCTGAAAAAGTAAAAATTTGACTCAGTAAAAGATTTATAAAACAGTGTCATCAGGGATCTGTCAACCTGGAACTTGGCTAGCTCCCTCAGACAAAAAAAAAGATGCCGCTGGCTTTTCTTTCTCAGCATGTCTGTGTTCCTTTCAAAGGTCAATGCATCAGCAATTATATTCCCAAATACTTGTAAGACTCAGCAATCTCAACATCTTGTCAATTTATGATAGATCTTGAGATTTAGTTGTTGAGATGGTTGATATATATCAGTCTGGAACAAAGCGGATCCTGGAGCCCCTGCTAGCATGGCTAAAAACTACAGAAATGCAAACACAATTGAGACCTTCCTTTCGAAATAAAAAAAAATCATGATTCTGCGCAATACCTGAGACAGATAACGCTGCTCATACTTGCCCAATATGTAAAGTATCTTCTCAACAGATCAATGAATTGTGCACCCATCTTCAAATATAAAACCTTAACTGAACGTGTGATTGGCATATGAGAGCCAAATAAATGTTCAACATATAAAAGGCAATAATTGTATTTAATGCCCTGCACGATGGGTAATAGTAACTCATACAGTACGATTGAGGGGGCATATACAGTAGATACAGGGAAAAAGAGTGCAGTAGAAGCTAGTTGGAGCCAAGGAAAGACATCTAGCAAATACAGTATGTTTTAATTCCTAACAAGGTGTGTATTTGTATTTTTCTTGAACAAACTCCTTTCCATTTTCGTCTTTTGGAATGATAGCCCGGTCGAGGCTCGGTTTTACAATGATTCACTGAGATTAACCTGCATTTCCAAGAGGTTAGACGAACACTGCTGCCATATCCTCATTTGACACACTATACACCTCCTCTGGTGCACCCAAGGTGTGCCAATGAATATTTCAGTAAGTCAAAATGGATATTACTCCTGAGTCAGACATGCTGGCACAGGCTGCAGCGCTACAGGTGGGGCATTAGTGCCAGGCACGCTCAGAGCGCAGGGGTAATGTATCGAGACATTATAGGCTCGGGTCACTTCAGTTTTTTCTCTGTTCTGATGAGAGAAGGTCGAAGATTTAGCAGCAGTTAAAGAGGACTTAAGTACGATTATGGCAGCTTTTGCACTAAGAGATGGATGTAGCACCATCGTTTTGGAGTTCTGTAAATGGACGATTGCTAAAGTTTCGAATCGTTGGCACAATATCACTTTGCAGTAACTTGCATTTTGCGAATCGTTGGCACAATATCACTTTGCAGTAACTTGCATTTTGCGAATCGTTGGCACAATATCACTTTGCAGTAACTTGCATTTTGCCTATGTTTCCCTCTGAAGGACTGTGCAGACCACAGCTGCTTAATTTAAAGGTTCAGCATGCAATATGTAGGAGGATCTATTGGCAGAAATAGAATATAATATTCATAGGTATGTTCTCATTATGTATCACCTGAAAATAAGAATCACGTTCTCGTTACTTTAGAATGAGCTGTTTTTATCTACAGGGAGGAATAAGAAGCGGATCCTTTTCTATGGAGGCCACTATGTTGAATGGCCATGTTTCTATAGAATGGACAAACCAAACAATGGCCCTAGATAGGGCGCTTTTTCATTTTTTCAAAAGCTTTTACGGCCACCATGGATTTTCCTACACCCTTGAAACGGGAGGGTGAGAAGAGTAAATTGTAATCTGCAACTAGATGCCACTAAGTCCTACACACTGTTTAATATAGATTTTTCCACAGTTCACTAAGCACTCATAATCACATCCATTCATCCACCTGCTTTTGTATTACTAAAATACGGTGTAGTAAGCATGCTAACGTTGAGTTAAAGCTAGACTGCAGGTTATGCAGATTCTAGCTCCAGCTGCTTATGTGTCATCCAGAAGGTTTTAGGCAATAGAGTCCTCATATGGCTCATCAAAAGATAAGCTCCTCTTACAATTCTTGTATTTCCGTTGAGAACTCTCTTTCCACAATCATAAATCCGAGCACAGGAATTGCCTTTAACCAGTCACTGTACAAATACTTCGACGTAAACCACGCATGAAAGAGCTTACTTCTTCCCGCAGCAGTATTTAATGAAAGAGAATGCACAAAGGAAACGTGACACTGTGCTTCTATATAAACCCCTGAAATCAATGCAGGCTTAACAAGTGATAACACTGGACTTGGTAAACTGTGTAGCCAGGATCTTATAAGGATGTGCAAAGCACAGCAGCCATTATTTGGACATGAGAGGCACATTATCCTTGGCTGCCGGCTCTGAATCTGCAAGAGACACTTTGACTGCCGCTACAAAGGGGCTACAAGCCCTATTCAGGGTTTTACTCATCCCTTTCACTCTCATTCATGACAATACTTCTTATCGTAGAGTATCCATCTCCTTTCAAGTCTCTCCTCAGGGACCAAACCAGTATCATAAGTAATATGCCATGCATCAAACGTGGTTCTGCCCATTTATTTTCCATAAGACTATGCCGGTCAGGCTCAAAAGTAATAAGCCAACGCTGCTGGTAAAGACATTTGCAAAGTAAATAAGGCCTCCTTTCTGACACCACAAATGTGCGTCTATGGCTGTTGCCATGGTACCGCCTGTCAGCATCATTGTCGTCATGGCAGTGTGGGCTGATGTTAATGTTTTCTGCTGATGTGACAGTTTGTGGTTGGGCAGAGTGGGAACTCCAGAGGCAGGGGTGTGGTAAACGTGTCAGTCAGCTACTGTTTAGGCAAAGGACCAGGACAAAGTCAAAGGATGGAGGAGTGTTGGTTGGTCAGTCAACAACTTATTGTAGGATTTCAATGACATTTTGTGCAGACACTCGAGATCCGCAGAGAATGAATCCTAATGACTTCGGTGATCCCCCAACTTTTCTTCCCCCTCTGTCCCTTCTGGGCTACTGTAGAAACATGGTTGGTTCCACATGGCGGACTCCATGGATGGTGACCCACGGCATCTGTTGATAAAAATGGCTCATACTAAGGTAACAAAAACAACAACAACAATTCTTATATTCATGTCATTATACACTTTTATACCTATGAATATTTCATTTCATTTCTTCTTTCCAATAGGGTGCCCAAAATTTTACACACTGGACCATTAACATCCCATCCAGTCAGAATTTTTATTTGTCCAACTCTTAGGTTTATAAGCGGAATACTTTTAAATGACAGTCCCGTGACCAGCTGTACATTGCTTTCAGTAATAATTAGCAAATATTTGCATCCTAACACACAACCAAACTTAGATGTTCAATATACCCGTTAACCATCAACATGTCATCATCGTGCATGTTAGCTCAGGATGCTAACAAACTAGGATGGTAAACATAATCCACCATCATGCTCAACATAACATCAGCATGTAAGCATGCTGTAGGGCTGTAGGCTCTCAGTCTTGGAGGAGCCTTGAACTAATGCCATTCAGAGAGTTAACTTATAAAATAACTTGGAAATATGGATGGTGGTCAGTTGGTGCTCTGAAGAGAGCCGTAGAAGAACATGAAAGACATTTTTCTTTTCTCCACATTTCTATTTGTTCAGTTTGGTCTGTTTCTCTCTCTTGTGGGGAAACCGATTTGGACATAGGACACATCTGGGACTAAGAATGTCTGGACTGGTCTAAACGTGTGTGTGTGTGTGTGTGTGTGTGTGTGTGTGTGTTGGATGGGGGGGGGTACCTACTGTAGTGTAGACTGGGTGCTGGAGAGAATCATTACTGTTTTCTTTTTCAGAAGCGTGCCCTGAGCAGGTTTACATTGTAGCCGTGCCATATGCTCTAGCAAGGAAATGGGCTTTATTAATACGTTTAAGAGCACGTCAGGCTTTGGTGACTTATGGACTATATAAGCCAATGTGAAGGTGCATTGTCGGCAACTTTTCACAAATAAAGACGGGGGAAAAAGGGGGAAAAAAAAGATGGAAAGAAAAACATTCTCTAGGGGCCTCTGGAGCAGGGGAGCGACTGGTTTCAGGTCTGTCACGGGGGAGAGGGCTGTTTTAGCTGAGCCTCTGCGTTCCAGGTGTTGCTTTTTAATTGGCAATTCCGCGAGCAATAAAGCATTTCACTTACTTTCGCTTGTAAAGTGCTTTCATTCCATCTCCAAATGATGTAATTACCCCGCCGTCCCAGGCGAGAGGGCGGCAGGAGAGGAGAGAAGCGCTTGCTCTCCGTGCAGGCTGCTCTCTCAGCAAGAAGCCTGGTGAAGGCTTTCCTGTTCCTATGTTTTCATTTAGGAATCCAAACACCATAAAGCGAGGTAGTCGTTTGCACAATAAACGTACAGTTTAATTTCATCTCGAGCTCCCCCTGCTCTGTGTGTCTAATATTTATGAAAACAAAAAAATCTAAAAAAGTATATAGGTTAGTGCTCTTTGATGTACGGAGGGCAGCAGGGGATGTTCTTTGTTCCTGGAAACAGATGGCGATTGATTTTGTTTGCCTAACATTAATCTTTTCGTGGTTTTCATAAAGCTGCAGGAGCATATTTTTGTATTCGTCACAGTTTGAGATCTTTGAAAGAATAATTCAGTGCTTTCATGCACTTTTGCTTTCAGTCGTGCTTTGACACAATTCTTGTTCACAACTTCACTAGCGGATCCGGTGCCAGAGAAAACAACTTTTATAACTTCCCTGTTCTTCACCCTTGTAGAAGTAAAGGACAAGAGGTTTACAATTACAAATATGCTAATGAAGTCAGATAACCCATGCAGTGATGTTATCATATTAAATTTATGGGAAAGGGAGACTTTAAAAAACTTATTTTCCTGTTTTTGTAGTGTGGAATTCCCTTGGAGAGACAAAAAGGTCAGAGCCAAAGCCAAGTGTCTGTCGGCCGAGCGTGTGGAGACTGTAACACTAACCTGAAGTCATTTGACTAAAACGGATCTCATGATCCACCTGAGTATTGTGAACCCTCAAGAACAAGTTCAGCCTGTCAGCTCGTGGCGTGGAGCGAGCCCTGAAACACAAACTCCATTTGATCAACATCTCCCAGTGATAGCTGCAAAACACTGAATTCCACTGAAGCTGTATGCCCAAATAACTGTGGGTTGGTGTGGATGTAACAACACACAGGAGAAAGTCAAAGGGAAAACATTCTTTTCACATAAGGCCTACCTGGCAACATTTTTTGCATATCAGACCTCCCCAGTGCCTGTCAGTATTCCAGCAGTGGCAACATTGCCAAAAAACACAAAAACAAGCTGTTCGCTATCACTGCCGTTCCCATGGGAACAGGCCCGCAGAGGGTGTGCCCGCTCCGACACTCATCTGCACAAACAGTATGCAAGCCTGCTCCCCAGCATGCTACACAAACCGGGAGGGAGGGAGGGAGGGAGGTAGGAGAGAGAGTGCTGCACAGCCTCCACCAACCCCAGCCTCTTTCTCCAAGAACCGGGGCCTCTCACAGAACCCTGCTATCGGTGTAAGCGATTAGCTGGACCCGCTTGTGAAAAGTGCCACAAGGGGGAAAAGGATCAAGATTCCTGAGATGTTGGGCCTGCAGTGCTCGGTCGCACACTTCCTCTCCTTAATAAAGACCACACATTCCCAGCGGCTGGAGCTGCGCCGGGCCGCCAGAGCTGCAGTTCAAAGCTAGCCGGAGCTGCCGAAGAGAGGCAGAGAAGTAAACAGCAGAACGTTGACTGGCAAAACAATAAACAAATAAATGCCAGGCCGCCTCATTTAGCCACAGTTATTTTTGTTACTCTGTTGTATGAGAGAGGGAAAGTCAGTTTCACGATGGCATCTTTAAAGGCGTCACTTTGTTCTCTTCCTCTTTATGTAATTGGCTTAGCCATCGGTGGGAACGAGCACCCCCACCTCACACTTCTGCTGCATCGCCACAGGTGGCACAAACACCATATAATTAGTACGGCGTGTACCTGCAATATATTTGCATCATGTTATAGGGAGCGCATGCAAATGCACCGCAAAACAGGTGTCGGTGACAAAGTATGCATTTACATATGAGGCTACAGCTCCAAATTAAACTATACACTTTGTTTCTTGCTCATAGCTTTTACATATAGATGTATTAAAAACATTGAAGATGGCTGCCTGTGAATATGAAACCCTGGCTACATGAATAAAATACATGCTAGAGTGATAGTACATTTACAGAGACACCTTACAATATGAGGAACAACAGACAGAGGTGTTGTTTCCACAAGTTCATTTTGCCGCCTGCAGTTTGCACTGCTGTTGAATTGTATTGCCATTATTCTTTTGTATTGCATTTATATTGATATATATATTGATACATTTCTCAGTGTAACACACCTCAAACACACCCCACAGACACTAGCATCTCCCTTTATTTAGTTTAACAAGACTACAGATGCTAGCCAGCTGATTAGCTAGGTTGGCGTGTTAGCTCGCGTATTATTATTTTTTATTATATTATACTTTGTTAATGGAAGCATCTAGCTGGATAATTGACAGACACACACACACACACACACACACTGTGAGGAGCAAAAGCAAACAGTTGCCAACAGGATCTAGCTAACGTTAGCTAGCTGGCAGTTGTGCTGTGAAAGGTGAGGGGGTCGGGGATGAATGACAACTGCACTGTCATGAAAAGTGACGTTATGAAATAAAACCAGACTTTCGGAAAAGGAAATGAAATAAAAAATGAACTCCAATAAAATTATAAAGCTCCATAAACGGGTTCCTGACTGAACATCGTTAGCTGTTTCCTTCAAGCTGTGGGACCGGGATTAGCCCTATGTTCCCACATTTCTAAGATTTTTTATTTTTTTCAGTGAAAAATAGGTCCTATGTTCCCACATTTCTAAAAATGTTTCTGAAAATTGGGCACTATGTTCCCACAGCCCTATGTGGTTAGGGTTAGGGGGAGAAAGAGAAAGAGGGGTAAAATCTGATACTAATTTATGAAAAAGGAAATGTGGGAACATAGGGCCTAATTTTGAAAAAAATCTTAGAAATGTGGGAACATAGGGCTGTGGGAACATAGGCACGCTCCCGCGAGACCGCTCTTCAGAGCCACATTGAAAATCTCTTCCTGCGCCTCTTTCTGTATTCCCTGTAGATGCTTGTTTTCGATGTCCTTGACACATTCTTGCTTTTAATGAGAGCCTATTTGTTTCTGCTTTTGAATTGCTTTTTCTCTAATTATTTCCATTTTACTTCACTTTTATCATGATTGTAAAGCGCCTTGTCACAATCTGTCTGCGCACTATGCAAATAAAAGCATTAGTATTCCTGTGATTGTGGTCACCCTCATTAGTTATGTATCTGTTTTAATTGTATAATTCATATCTCTGACCCAGGATGCTAAAATGTGAAAACAGCAGCTCAACAAAAGAAAAAGAAGATGCTTTTTCCCCCTGAGGAAAACACCCTCGTCTCTAAGTGAGCAATAAATCTAGCACTTAGGAGAGGTTGTCCGTGTGTTTGTCTATTTGAGCGTGTAAATGTACTCAGTGTCCTCAAGTCCATACCCTCCAGAGCTGTCAAATGCAGCCTGGCCCCGCAACTTCCGCAACCCATGACCCCTGCGACTCCTGTTTTGTTCTCGGCACTCCAGGCCCCTCAGATATCCCCTCCACTGGAACTCCCCCAGATGACAGACACCCCTCTCCTCTCCTGTTCCTACACACTACCCAGTAGCCTTTGACCTCCCCAGCACCTCTGCCTCTCTGTGCGACTGCCCTTGCATTCCAGTAAAGGAGCTGAAACCTGAGCCCGCGGTGAGCTCATCGCCGAGCCACGGAATCAAGAGTTAAATGATACCAAAAAACACAGAGAGGAGAGAAAAACTGAGGGAAAAGCAGGGGGGGGGAGAGAGAAAGAGAGAGGCAGCCGCTGGTGCAGGACAGGTCTGGAACTGGTTCTGTGTGTCTGCTCGCTCTTCTGGGCTCTTCAAGGGGTTAAGTTACACCAGAGAAAGCGAGGAGGAAGAGGAAGAAGAAATTGCTGGCGTCTTTGAATTCTCTCAGCTTTTGTCTGTCTCGCTTTCCCCCCTCTCGCTGTCTCTCAGCGGCCTGACTGACTGGTGCCTGCAGTTTCCTCTTGACACACTCCAGCAAGCCCGCCGCCCTCCATCCGCGCTTTCAAGTTAACGAGCCCCGTCGGTCTCGTCCTCGTGTCTGGGAGCCGGGGATGTGAGTGTAATGCCGTGAGGTCGCGCTCTCCACTCTGTCTGCGTCTCTGTTCTTCTCTGACCCTGCCATGACCACCAAGTGTCCAAAGACGGTAAGTGTCCCTCTTTAAACTGTCTGCCAGTGTGTGTTTGTGTGCATAGTTTGGGGGATTGTGTGGCTTTGTCTGTGTGTTCAAAAGTGGGGAAAAAATAACTGATCTGTTCCAGAAAAAAAATCTTTTCTAAAGCTGTTCCCCAAATGTGACATCTCAGAATCATTGTGATTCGTGTCTCATATTGTGATGAGTACCATTAAGATGCTTAATCACTGCAAACATAATTAAACCAATCAGGGTTTCTCTCAAGCTGAGTTCTGAGGATGACTGCAGTAAGTTAGAGAAAGGGGCTTTCTAGCCGAGAGCGTCTCCAGTTGAAAGCAAAGATCAACTTTTAAAAGTTTTAAGAGTGCCATTAGATAAACCTTTTCATGCATGCATTATTCATGGCTGCCATGTTTCTTTCTAGTTCACTGGCTGTTGTTCACTGTGTCTCTCTCTGACCTTGTGCACTTGTCTTGTCAACCTTTGGGGTGACAAATCCCTTTAGAACAAAGTTTGAAACAGCGGCAGTGATTTTAATGGGTGGCCTACAGGAGACACTAAATAAAAGGTTGAGTACACATTATTTTAAAGGGGAAAAAAAGCCTAATAAAAGAGTGCATTCACATCCTCTGGGTTTGTTTTAAAAATTCAGAACACTGTAAGGGCCAGCTTACATTCTCAAATCTGCCACCTGCTTTTCCTTTCAGAGCAGAAAGCAATTTAAATTAATTGTGAGCGTTTCCAGCAATAACTTTAAAAATGTCTGAGGTGAAACAGTAACAATTATCTCTAACATCTTTTGCAATGGTCTCATTATTTAAATGGGTGTGAAGTGCTCCATTGCTCCTCACAGGTAAACACACCACACTTCTTGGGAAATAATGACATCTCCATGATCAAAAGCTTTTTTTTTTTTTTTTTTTGCCAGGGAACGCTGCCCTGAATGCACTTAATTTACAAAGCTGTTTTATTCACAGGTTTTTGCCTAACACACCGGCAGCACGCCAAGTCCCAGACCATGACTGCCAGTGGATGTGATTAATGAGTAAACATTACAACTTATAGAGAATAACAGCCCAAATCTCGCCAGCATTGACATATAACCTCTATTATTTAATGATCTTAGTAAATTCACAGTATTTTCAAACAGTGTCAGCCCAATTATTGAATTGATATCTTTTCCAAATGTTCAGTGCAAATTGAATTGTACATACATCACAAGGAAGTCAAGGGTCAGAGTTATAGTGAGTTAAAAGTGGTTCCAACACGTTCTGGAAAACCTGGAAAAATTGACAATTTTTTATTCTTCCTGCCATAGAAACACCTCAAAATTGATTAAAATGACCAAATATCCTGGAAATAATCCATATTGCTTTGAAAAATGTTAATTGTATTTTAGCCCCTCTCTCAGATTGCCTACATAAACCTGGATATTTAGTTTGAAACTCAACAGTTGGTAGCTGTGCGGGACGACACTTCAAAGTGGGTTAATCGGACGTGAAGCAGAACAGAAAAACTTTTCAAACCCTCCCTTTTTCTTTTGGCTGTGTCAGTCAGTCTAACTGCTCACACCAGAGTGTGAACGGACTTGCAGAGGTCTTTTGGGCGTCATAAAGTACCTGAGACACTTCAGTATCATTAAAAAAGGAGGTAAAAAGCAGGAGTTAGAGTCAGTACTAGGCCCACTGGTACATAACGTGACTGTGAGCAAATGCTGTCCTGAAGTGAAAAGAAACACTCCTGGAAAATGTACTGGAAAAATATTCTTGAAAAGAGTGGGAACACTGATCATCCCTGTCAGATGAACTCAAGTACCCCCTCATCAGCTCCAACCATCATGTTACAAATGTGTTCATTTCAAATGACTTTTAAAGTGGATGTTAAGTAACACTAGATAAAAGTGGATATTGTTACAGTCGTTTTTTTTTTCTGCGTACAATTAAATTGTCCTCGATTCAGTCAAGTTTGCATTCTGCTTACACAGTGGCAGAATCTGTTTCAACCATTTAACCATTTCTTTTACCTGATTGTTTCAACTGTTGGACCTGCTAACTAGTTTTCATGTAATCTCTATGGCAACATATGATTTCATTGCGTTACAACTCACTGGCTGATGTCTTATGCAGTCAGCATATAGCTGGTTGCTTATTTGTTACTGATTGTACATTTACTCAAGATCAGCACCCCTCCAAATCATATCAGATCCCTTGTTTGCTGAAAAATAGCAGTGTTACTTCAGAGAACCTATTCTCAGATAAATGTTCTGAAAGTTTCCAAAGTAAAAGCACTCATCATGAAGGTAGAATGGTCCCTGTTAATATATATATTTTTTATATTTAATAGTATTGCATTATCATTTCTGATGTAATAGTATGGAAGCAGAATGCTAGTGTTGTAGCTGGTTGAGGTGGAGCTTTTTTACTTTATATACTTACAAGTTGCAAGTTCAATCAGAACAGACCTTTTTTTCCCTCGACTTGGAGGATTTGCTGCTTTTCTCTGTTTTATATCACCGTAAACGGAATATCTTTGGGTTCTGGACCATCAGTCAGACACAACGAGACATATAAAGACATCACAGTTGGCTCTGGAATATTGTGCTGGACCTTTTTCACTGTTCTCAGAGCGACCAAACAATTCATTAATTGATAATAAATATTGTCAGATGAGTCCACAAGGGGAAAAAATGTCTTTATAACACCATCTCATATTTTGCATATAGAATCTTAGTCTGTAAAGTAACTAGTAGCCAAAGCTGTCAAATAAATGCACTGCAGTACGATAATTCTTAAATGTTGTGGAGTAGAAGTGTAAAGTATGAGCCAAACTGAGGTGACATTTCCAAATCTTTCAAAATCACTGCAAATTTCATGCACCATCATTCATGCAGCACTTCTAAAAATATGTCACTAAAGTGTCAGTGCGGGTGACAGCTCAACATGCACCTTTCTGGAGCGTGAGGGTTCAAGCGCTGAAAAGGAGCTCTTTCACCTATAATTGCTTTAGGGGACAGGCAGGTAGTCAGAAACAGTTTTATATAGAAGTACATGAATGAGCATATTTGACAGCTGGAATGTGTTTTTGTACAGCACAGGGGGAAGAAAGAGGCACAGATTCAAGCCTCTGTCTCAAGCTGTCCATTTAGAGACATTTAGTAGCCAGAATAATTATTTTGACGACAAGAAGGACTCAATGTGTCGGAATGTATTAGAACTAAATTATAAAGACAATAAAGTAGGACATTATAAGAATAAAAAAGCAATATTTTTGAAGAACTATTTCCTTTTAATTATTAAACTGTTAAATTACTTTCTTATTTAGGCACACTCACAGTACAATGGAATTAATCAGCGTCCTGGCGGGATATTGAATCAGTCCTCCAACAAGCCCAATCCCATATTACTATAGAGTCAGCTGACCGCAGCAGCTAACTGAAGGCATGAATCAGACGTTGTCTGGTGCTGGACATGGCCCGAGGGCAGAGCTCAGATATGCAGCGAGGGAGCAGAAGGAAAGCTCTAAAAAGGGGAGCGTGAGGAGAGCATTGAGAGAGATCCGAGGGTGAGGAGGGGGAGACAGAGAGAGAGAGTGTAGACCATAGACTGGTTCTCTGGCCAACTGAGAGATCCAGCACAAGGGGAAGCTTGTTCTTGCGCTGCCTCACCGTTCTCTGGGCATGTCGCAGGAGGACGCGGCCTCCCTCGGATGAAAGGAAAATAGACCCGAATACCAGAGGATAATGTGATTACGCCAAATAGGAGAATGAAGGTTAATTGGAGTTAAGTGTCTATAAAAAACCGCCCTATATATATACATCTGCAAGTCAACCTACATTGTGCCAGCAGGGCTTGAATTCTCCCTGCCTCCTTTAAAATAAACACATAACTCAATGGTTCGAAAAGAATGTCGCAATGTATATTTTCCAAAGATAATACCTGGACATTTGCAGTCCAATCATTGGATTATAGTCAACGTGAATTGAATAACACGCGGACCGATGTGAAAAGCACGAAGCCGCCGCGGTGACCTCGCTACAAGTATGTCACACGTGTGGAGGTCGAATGCAGCCATTCAGCACCACCCGTGATAAATCCCAGCAGTAGCTGTTTTCATCAAACCCTCGTAATCTCCCACTCATGACCATCCACGGCCTGTTTACGCTAGCCCTGTCATTCAGAGACAGACAGAAAAAAGATTCACCTCAGAATACAACCTTGACCCATGAAGGACGACCAGAGCTAAACATGGGAGGAAAGAATTACTTATATTTGCCATACTTCAGCTTCTGGGATTACACTGCCATTCACTCTGTCATGGTAAATGTGCGTCAAAGGTAACAAATGATTCATCAGAGGTAACAAATGATTTTTTTCTTTAAAATGAATCACTCAACATTGACCGGCAGCTAGTATGATTGTTCTTTACAGAGCGGTATAAAAGGAAAATCACAGCTTTGATTGCTGCAATAGCAATGTTCTGAAAACGCTCTGCAATTCAAACCACTTAGGGACAAAGAAAGCCCATAAGCACTCAACTACGGCCATTTAAATCTAGCTCGCGTGCCCCTCTGTCCAGGAAAGACCCCGGGACTCCCACACTGTAAATATCAAATTACATTATTAGACTGGCATGTAATTGGGCTACTTTGAAAGAATTTGTTTTATAATATGAATTGTAGAAGACTGTAATTAACTGTAAAAGTAGCAAGTGACTGAAATGTGACTTCATTTATTGACAAGAAATATACTGTTTGTTTGGGTTTGCGTTGTTATTTTGTGAAATTGTGAGTTTCTGAATATGGCAATGTGGGTGGGCAAATTTTTTTTGTTCATAATACCACTTCCGTTCCAATTGACACACAGGCAGTTCACCTGCTGGGGGCCGATGTTGTTAGCCTCTGATTAGTTTCCTCTTTAGTCTGAGCACTCTGTACAGTTCTTTGTGACCAATGTTGCCAACTTACTGACTTTCCCGCTGGATTTGGCAACTTTTAAGACCCCTTCATGGACTTTCGTTCAAAGAAGCGCTTAGCGATAAATGTAGCAGTGGACGTGCTGTATCGTGGCTGTCTCTGTGGAGCATCTGCTCTTTCAGTCGACCAATCCGCAGCCAGACAGAAATGTGAATGAGACTGTGCTCACTAGGGCTGCCCCCGACTGAACATTTTCCCAGTCGACTAGTAGTCATTAAATTAAGCCAATAGTCGACTAGTCGTAGCAGATTTACGATATTAATTTCCATATTTAAATACATTTATTTTAACAGCCGCCTGTTAAATGACAATGGAAAAAGCAGTGATGATTCTGAATGTGTCAGAACAGCCAGCAATGAGACTGAACATTTAGTACGTTTATTTCAACACAGTATAACATCACACAAGTCTCGTTCAAAACGCAAAATTAATAACTTCCAACTTTACTAAAACAAAAACTTGCAGTTGATCTCATTGATACGATGAATGATGTATAATGTTAACAGTTTCTTACAAATGAACTCACTACAAACTCGCTCCTCTTCCTCCGTTTCATTCCACTCCTGCCAATGCTACTTTCGTCCCCGGTAACAAGGCGTAGCTTCAGAACGAAGTTTGATGTTTTGGTATTTCTGCGACTATCTGACTAATGATTTACTACAAATTTAAATCACATTTAAAATAAAATAACTTTTTTTATATTTATTTTATTTTATTTGTACTATGTAATTGACCGTTATCTAGTGACTCTTCGAGTAGGCTTGCTTCCATTGTTAGTTAGCCTGGCTTGCTAGCTTCCACAGTGACTTACCAACACAGTGGGTCCAAATATTTTAATGTCATAAAGGGACAGATCACTAACGGCAACCAACACCGTGTGCTGACAAACACATCTTCTGTCAATCTTTGTCAGTAGCACACCACGGCAACGCGTCTCCTAGCAACACCTGCTCTCAAATGTCAGTAACCAGCTGCCACGTCCCACCCAGAGGTCTGGAGCTTAGACACTGTTTCCACAAATATATCAAATAATTATTTAAAAAAAAATTTATTTTAATTTTGAAAACTGGAAAATTATGCAGTACAGCCACAGTATCGAAAAAGGTGAGAATACTTATATTTCCGTTTGATAAATAGTTAATTTGTCATCATAATTTGAAACAACTGTTTTGTATATTTAAATGCAATATTTTGTATCAGCTTGTATAGAAAATGTAAACACTTCATGCCATTTTGAGAAGTACAGTGCTGTGTATGATTGAGTGGGCTGACACACAAGTTTTACGGCCTGTAAGCAGGGCCGTCCTTGTTTGCTTTGGAGCCCTCTGAAAGCAGCCAAAAAAGCAATGGTGAATGCCAGCCAGAGAGGCTGCCAGCAGGCGTACAGCACACAACACAGAGCCCCGCTCCTTGATTTTCTGCTCCAACCACACTGAACTTTTGGGAGGTTTCAGGCTGCTGACGCATTCTGCCACCCTCACCTCTACCCCCATCTTTCCCCCTTATCTTAAATTTTATGCTCACACTTCATAAAATCTCAATTTGTCTCGTAAGCCCAATCTTTAGGACCGAGATCCTTTTTGTCATTTACAAGCGATGTTGCATTTTGTGTTCAGGCATTGTAAACCTATCGGGTTGAGCTTTTATGGTAACGACACTGCTGCACATACAGGAACAAATGGAGCATTTTTCCAGAATGAAACCAAAACAGCAAGCTGCAGATTAGATGAAGAATGGAGACTGTCTCACACACAGACATGTCTCATGTGGCAGCGACGGTGGAAAGTACTGTACTCTAGACACTAGATCTAGATCTTGTACTGTTTCAGAGGGTAATATTACATTTTTAATTCCACTACCTTTATGTGACAGATATAGTTGCTTCTCAGATTCAGATCACAGCCTTTAAAAAAAAAAGCTTTGTCTGGATGGGGCTCCTTGCCATGTTTCAGACATCCATGAGTTGTTAGCAGTTTCAGCAAAGAGTGATCTCTTCTTTAAACGTTTAAGATGGTATATTTAAATAACTGTTCTTGTTAGAGTAAGAATGAATATAGAAATTAATACAAATTTAGGTATCAGAACTTTTGTATTCCTTCCTGCACACTTATAGTCACTGGATCAAAATGAACCCAATTTGGCTCAATAAAGAACCAGTGCAATAATGGGTTGCCTTCAGCCAGTACCCATTGGTAGGAAACCACCCAAGACACAGTGTTATTTTTTATACTGCTGTTGAAGTAATTACCCAAAATAGAGTAGTTTGCCAACTGTTACAATATTTGCTCTTTTAAAACAAACACATAAAAGTTGTTACTAATTTCCAATAACACCTTTATAATTAGATGCAATCATTAACAGCATTGTTTTTTGCAGTTATTTTGTTCCCATTTTAAAAACACTGAAAACCTAATTTCATTGTCATTTCATAAGTTCTAAGCCTGTGTCCTTTCCACATTTTCACTTATTTCTTGTTACATGTTAACTATGTGTTATATAAAATATCCTTTTTTCAAAATCCCAAATCACTTTTCTTGTCTTGTAAAATGTAAAAATATTTTTACAATATGTTAGCTCATGGGTATCTGGCAGAACGACATCATAGTAAGAGGTGTGCGTTTGGATTTCAGCTGCCAAAAACTGTGTTTACATTTCCAACAAATGTGGTTGAGGCCTAATTTATTCATCTAACCCCATTCCTCCTCCTCCTCCTCCTCCTCCTCCTCCTCTTGACCTAACGACGCAGGTGTGTGTGAAGGTGAACAGTCCTCTGCAGCTCCGTTATCTCTCAGCTTCGTATCGCGCCATATTCCACTATGAGCGATCCATTCACATGTTTTTTAAACCTGAGCTTATTCACCTTGAGCTTCTACAACAGTAACATACTGCTTACACATTAATGCATCAGTATTAACAGCTAATATTGGTATATATAATATATATCAGCTACGGGGAACATTTTACTACAGAACCAGTTCTTTTTGATACTTGAAGTACATTTCGCTGATAAAACGTGTGTACTTTTTCTTACTGTAAATAGGGTTTTGAATGGACTTTTACATTGCTGTACTTACACGTTTACCTAAGGTCCAAGTACTCTTCCACCGCTGTGCGGTAGTCACAGCCAGATGTGATGTCACCATCATATGTTCTGTGTTAGGCTTTGCAAGTGACGTAAAGGATAGCTTGAAATCTGATTTGAGTGGCTCGGCTCAGTCACTCAAAATTTGATTTGAGTCAGATTTCAAACCACCTACAGTATGACTTCTACATGGATCTTGCCATCCATTGATAAAGGCAATCTGATTCCTATCTTGATATGCTGAAAATCTGATTTAGGCTGCCAGTCTGAACATAACATTTAGTGCCTGTCTTTTTACTCATACTCTATTTCTCTCGTTTTGCCTTTTATCTCCCCTGTGTATCTCTCTTCAACCCTTTTCTTTACTCACCTCTCACACCTTCCCCCACCAGACACTGTCAGTTTCGCTCTTGCAATACTCAAACTTATGACTCAGTGATGCAGGTTGGATCAAAGGTCTAGTCAACACACTAGACCAGCTACACTTCCAAGATATACACTATATAGATATTATGCAAGTCCCAGGACGTCCTGTTATTGCTCACCTTAAAGTTTTGCTTTATTAAACTTTCTGAACAACTATAAACCCTGCAGCATAATATCATGAAATGAAATAATCCTTTCACATGGGAAGAGATTTAATCATTCTGTTTATGTGTACTGCTTTGATACCAACTGATACATGATTCATTCTCAATAAAACAGTTTGGAACATGCCTATCCAGGCTAAGGCTTCCCTGCCTGTCCCGTTCTCAGTCAGACAGGTGTCTGTTGACAGCCAGGCTCTGACAGCCCTCACTGGAGAGTCTGAATATGTGTGTGCAGACTCACTTCTCTTTGGATATATGTCTTTGTCTTTGTGTGTGTTCCATTCACCTGTCTACATAAATGTGTTTTCCCCTTCCCTTCTCCTTCTTTTTAATTGTGTCTCTGTGTTTATTGAGGACGATCTTCTCTTCTGGCATTCTACACCATTATTTTCCTATTTTGCATGTCGCTTGCTGAGTTAGCTCATGCTGTCAGCTGCCTGCTGAGTGATGCATTCCCCTCTATCTCAAAAGCTTCACAGTAATTGCTGGGTAATTGTTTGTCCAGTAATGCAGCATGCAAAAGCTTGGTCTCTCATTACGTCTGTTGAATTTTGTTGAACAAATACACAGTCAAAAATAAAAAATAAAAATCTGAGATCTCTGCTTCGTGGCAAGATATTGTCACATGTTTCCAGAGCCAATTATTCAAATAACCTGGACTGTATTGAAACAGCGAGGAATAATATCTGCCAGGTGGCGTACAGTTTTCACTTTGTTTTGAGAAAAATAGTCTTTCTTAACAGCCTCTGGCAAGCATCCAGCTCAGCCACATTCCACTTTCACATGACCTTCTCACAGACCCGGCCTGCAGCGAGAGCCGCACCGTCCGTCCCTGACCACACCTCTGTTTGACTGGCCTAGATATTTCAAGAGCTGCTTATCTTTTCTTCTTCTCCTCCTTCTGCCTCTTCCTCAGTGTTTACAAGACTCAACTCCAGATATTCAATTGGCTTGTAAATTGTATTTATATATATAGTTTTGTTTTACAAGGACAGATACATCTCCACTCAAACACTGGAAGCCTCTGAAATGTATCACAGCGCGGCTGCGGTTGTGTCAGGTGTTTTTCAGTCTGTCTACCAGGTTTGAACACATAAACGATAGATGTTGTGTTTTGACAGTTTTAATGTTAGGAATCAATCGGCTAGTGCTGTGAAACAACGAGTGGATTTTTTAATGGATCCGTTGCTCAAAGGATTAGCTTGGCATTTTAAGAAATACTCCCATTTGCTTTGTGCTGTAGCTGAGAGTTAGGTGAGAAGATCAATACCACTCTCATGTTTGTGTGTTAAATACAGCATGAAGCTACCGCCAGCAGCTGGTTAGCTTAGCAGAACGACTGCAGACAGGGGGAAACAGGCTGGCTCCATCCAAAGATAACGAAATCTGCCTGTTGTCTGTTTAAAACTTGCAAATGAACTGATTATTTGAACTGATTATTTGGAGTTTGTCAAGTCCAGTGTTTCAACCTGGGGGTCAGGATCCCTACTAAGGATCACCAAAGCTTCATAGGGGGTCACAAGGTCTTCTTGATTTGAAGGCATGAAAACGTAAAAAGCATAAACAGTAGGCCTAAATTGTTACGTTTATTGTCTAATGGAACAATGGGCAAGCGTCAGGGAAAAGAAAACACTGAATTTGTCAGAAAAGTAGCCTATTAAGTCTGTATGAAAAATGATACAAATACATAATACAGAGAATGACAGAGAATAACACAAAAGGTTCCCTAAACAGGAATGAATCTGCTCAAGATTCATCCAAATCACTCATTTTACACAAACTTCTTGCAGTTACTGAGCTCACTATTTGGGTTAGTTGTACAGTTTTAAATATAATATGGAATATCCATAAATGTCACTTAGTCAGGGGCCGTCAGTTTACTCAATGATAGAAACGGGGTCCCTGAAGGAACAAGGTTGGGAACCACTGCTTTTGTCCATACAAGAACAGGAGATTATGTGCCTGACAGATGTTGCTTTTATGCTTCAGTTTTAGTACGGATTAAACAAACAGCATAACACATATTAAATAAGCCTAATGAACTTTACTTCACTACTTAATTACTTTACCTAATTTACTTCTGGTAGTCAGTTTATATAGTATTGTCATCAAACAGCAATCATCATTGCACATCTGTAAAAATACCAACAAAAGAAAAGTAAGAGAAATTATTCATTTAATTGGATCGTTTATTTTTCTGTTTTCATTGTTTATTTAAAATAAGCACATTATTTTGTTATAGAATGCTACAGATTATTTTACCAAAAAGAAAACACATATAGCATAGCACCATTATTTATTTAGCGTGAGATCATTGAACACAAGCATATTTCTTCTCCATCGGTTGCAAGGGCCCGTTCTCCACCCAACACTTTGTTGAACTTCCGCACGGTCTATATTTACGCCCATGGCCAGGCTTGCTATTTCCCCATTTCAAGTCTTTATGCTAAGCTAAGCTATTCAGCTCCTGGCTGTAGCTTCATATTTATCCTTTTCAACTCTCAGCAAGAAAGCATATAAGCATTCCCAGAACGTCAAAGTACTCACAGAAACATTCACAGATTTAGTTTTATATAAATTAAATATCTTATTGTTTTGGATCTGAGCTTGTCACCTTTTTATAGATTCAATGATTTATAACCCTAGATTACTAGATAATGAAAATGATCATTATTTGCAATCCACCCTGACTGCAGCAGCAACCCTCAGCCTATTCCTGGACTGAGTTTTGATTTACATTCCGAATAACAGAGAAAGGCTGTGAAGCTAGCTTCTAAAGCAGGAAATGGAATTGGCTTTTGCAAATGACGGTGTGTGTGTTTGTATTAAGGAGTCAGAGAGACGGAGCCACGCAGCACTTTAATATCCCCAATAACGCTGGAAAGACGGGGCATCTGTTTGAGAATCCCACATCAAACGAGACGGCATGTCAGCGGAGGGTTATGCATATATTTCCATTGCTCTTCCCATCCAACAGGAACAGGCAGGCGTACAGGGAGAGCTGATGAGTGGAAGGAGATACACTTTTGATCAAGACTAGAAAGTAAAGGATAGAAGAAACCAAACAGAGAGGATACATGAGTAAATATGTGGATACAGAGTCAAAACAGCTACAACGGAAACTTGCAAATCAATTACATTATCAAGGTTTGGTGTTGTGTTCTTGTTATGTGGTGTCGCAAGCAGGGATGTTGTTTTCCTGCGAGGACATCTGGAGGAGATTAGGGTCCAACCTGACACTGCAGCCCCGTGAAACATGACTCAGGGATGAATGGAGGCTTTTAGACCGGTGTCTGTCTTCCCACACGTTGTACTGCTATTCTTTATTTGTCCGTCACCCAATAAAACACGCACGGCGTTATCTGATACCCTCGCGCTCGCCGAGCAAACAACGTCCTGCCAATCTCATTCCCTACCTCTTATTTAAAAACAAGCCTTCATTGGGGCTTTTCACGTAAGATGTTTTTTTTTTATCCTGTAAGAAAGCAAAGACTGGGGAAAGCAAGATGTCACCGACGGCACTATTAATTCCCAATCAGCTGTCCACGCAGACTACACATCGATGTACGAGAATGTAATTTGTAAGGTCAGCAAACGTCTGTTTTCTCTCTTGTAAAAGCAATGAACTGGAGCGAGACGGCGCGCAGAACAGGGAGCGTGAGGGAATGTAACAGAATAACATGAGTTTAGGCCCAGCCGAGACCAAATTACCTGCAAAAAGAAGTCCGTATTCAGAGCCCTTGTTTTGATACAGTCTACATGGCTGCGGGTTGGACTCTTATTAGATTCGGCCTGCGTTTCCACTTGTGGCTCAGGCGAGGCCTTTATCCAGTGACGTCTTGGACCCCCGGCGCTCCGATTGAGCTCCCATCTTTGCTCCTCCGTCATGGGGGCAGAGGGGGACTAATGCATGTCGCCGATGCCACCCACAGTTAGAGCAAACAGAGCTGACCGCCACTCAGCTGGGCACTAATGCAGCAGAGGGGAAAAGGGGGGGGGGGGGTTAGCGCTTTAGGGCTGTATCACCATGTCGACTAACCCAGGTCACATAACTGAAGGAGATATATATATTTCAAACATTGTACGGATTTCCTGTGGCTGTTTTATGCTGGAGCTCGATATCTCTGTGAAAGCTGTTGTGTTGCTTCCATAATTGAGGCTGCTGCTGCCGCTGCTGTCAATTGTAGTTTTATATTTTTCATTGTGAGAAAATGCGAGCTGAGGTAGTGACTTGACACATTAATGTAGAGCCGTGTCTGCTGGTTTGACAAACATTTTCTGTGGCCCCCGAGGAAGTGCGAGGATGTGAGAGAGACAGAGGCTCAGGAATCGTACATTGTTTCCATTTCTTCAGCTAGTCAAAGGCAGGACTATATGGCGCTGCTCTGTTTGAGAGTGTGCCACTGTCCCTGCATGGGTTTCAATTTCAACTCCCTCAGCACATCAGAGACGCAATTGCTTCCTACTGCAATTTATTACAGGCAAATTGAAAGATTCCAAGGTGTGAGTCAGTTTGTGTTGGCTCTGAATGTGCAGGCCGCTTACTTACACTTCTTTTTTCTCCGTCTCTTTACATGGCCAGAGCCCCGGCTTGTCGCCCATCTGGGTTTGTGAGAGTTATTGTAACCAAGTCCTCAGGAAAGAGAAGGAGAGAGAGAGAGAGAAGGAGAAAAAAAAGAGGAATTGCCGCTTTTCCAAAGCAAAGAGGGAGGATGGCAGTGGTCCCATTAGTTGACCCCCAGGCGAGCTCTCTGGAGGCATATAGACTTACCAGAGTCAAAGCATCAGAATATGCACTAGGCAGCATCAAAGCGCAGCAAAGGGGGCAGCTGATAGCTTGTGGTGACATTGTGCTGCGGGACAGAGCACTCTGCGCCATCATTACCGTGGATCCCTCACATCGTCTATTTATAATCAATTTTCCATTCCGAAACACGCCACGTCTCTGCCTTCCATATGGTGTCGAGGAAAGAAAGAGACGGGGGACAAAGGGGAGGAGAGGGGGGCGAGCAGGGAGCTGGTCAAGTATTGCTAACACGGGGGAGAAATTATACAACAGGGACTGCTCACATAAATGGACCCAGACGTGTAAAAGTAACAGCGGTTTAGCGAGGCCGTTTCTTTAAAACCGGCGCTCAGACGAGGGATAAAACCACTCAATTTGCGCTGGGTCATACTTCAGAATGGTCCCCCCTTTTAAATTAGCCAGTAAACTGTGTAAAGCCGCATCATTATTTGCAACAAAATGCCCTCATTTACAGGCGCAGATATCGCCAGTGAGTAAGTATTGTTCTGCTGCTCCCATCCTCCCTGTGGTTATTATCACGGGGCTCTTTACACTCTGTTTGCCCCGGGTATAGTTTTACTATATTATTTTTTTCTTTCTTGTATTGAAAATGCACTCATGAGTGGACTTTGTTTTGCTTTGGTTAAATGTCAAAGGAGCCACACTGCTAAGACATGCTCATCTTGGTGAAAAACACAAATGTAGCTGTGTGGGAGTGTGTGTGTGTGTGTGTGTGTGTGTGTGTGTGTGTGTGTGTGTTTTTCGCTCCCTTCCTGAAAGGATGAGTTGCAGCATTCTTGATGGAGGTGATGAACCCACATTGCAATGACATTCTGTGTGAGTGCGTGTTTCTGCCTCTGGTGTTATGCTTTGTGCTTCAGCCCATGACTGTGACAAGGAAATATGACCAAACACAGAGACAATAGGGGTCAAGTGCTCTCCTTTTCCCCCCCTTGCATCCTAATACCTAACGCTCATTCAGGGACACACGGACGAGGATCGTGGCCTTGCGTTGCCACTTTACACCTACTTCCCCTGCAGCGACAGTAATAGGCCTGGAAGGGTAACCCGTTTCAGAATTGAAATGTAGGTTAAAGGAAACAAATGGTGGGATTGACCTTTTTGTTAAGCTCCCTCATTTTTCTGCAGCTTCCATACCACTGATGCCATCAGAAATGTGGCCCAAAGTGGCATCGGTGCGCCCTCAGAGGCTTGTAGCATTTAATTAATGTTCAAATCTGTGACATTTGCCGTTAACTGTGTTTTGAACAACATGGGAGCTTTTGCTGCTTTTGCTGATGCAAACATGGTATGACAAGAAGGCCTAGTGCATTAGCTATTAGCCCCATTACAGTCACACTTATAACTGTCCCTGGTAAACCACAGCAGGTAGGAACTAGTTAGGTGGGCGAACGAGCAGTAGTTAATAGTTGGTGGAAAATAATTTGAGTACGTTTGAAAATGAAACAGAAAATGAAAACTATTAAAAATATAATTTCAGTCATATTTAAAGCAAAAATGCCAACATTTGCTGGTTCAAACAAATACTAAATATAAGTATCAATGGATCTGCAGATTTTCTTTGTCTTTTTTAACAGAGAATTCATATTTTTGCATTTCGGACTGTTGGTTGGACATTAGTATGAGCATAACAATATGTAATTTTGGCTCTGGAAAATTATAATTGGCAATTATTTTATTTATTTATATATTTTTTTTGCTTTTTTCTGATATTTTATGAACAAAATAATTAATTGATTTACCAGATGAATATTTAGCAGATTTATCAACAATGTAAATATGCATTATTTGCTACCTTAATAATGTTAAAATGATTCAAATGACAAATAAAAAAAAAAACTATTGAAGTAATACTATGATATTTTTCAGTTGACACTACAAAAGTTGAAGTCACAGTCGAAATGCAAATGCTGAAAGAAGTTGAAATAGAAGTTGAAATGAAAGTGCTGACAGAGGCTAGAGTTTAAATGAAGTTTAGATGTCAATTGAAATGAAAGCCCTGAGTAAAGCTGAGGTAAAAGTGCTGAAATGATTGAAAGATTCAGCTAAAATTCATGCTTTGAAAAGCGTTGAACTGATCAAAGTGTAGGTGGTAAATTGAGCTGGAGGTGTCAGTTGAAGTGGAAGTCCTGAAAGAAATGAATGTCAGTTCAAGTGCATAAACTGAAAGATGTCCGTTGATGTCAACTGATGGCCGGTGGAGTAACAGTGAATGTTCACTGACTGGGAAGAGCTGAATTAGATTTTACACTCTTTGAAGTGTCAGTTTAAGTGTAAGTTCTGAAGGAAGACTAAATGTAATGATAATTATAAAAATAATCTGAGGTCATAACAATAAACTCTGCAACAGTTCAAAGTAATGTAGTACAATTATTCCTCCTAAAAGTTTACACCACAGTGCACTGTAGTGTTCAGCTACACAATATAAAGGAGTAAGACAATATATATATGTATACTCTATAGTGAGTAACTAAGTTTCCAGCAGAAGTAGCAGCAGTTTGTTACAGTCAGACAAATTGAGAACTGATCACAAACTATGATTGAACAGACACAATAATACACACTCATATATAAAAAGCTCAAAAGTCAGCAACAGAGAATCCAAGGAACAAAGAGTCACAGGATTGGACACATTTGATTGACTGACAGGTAATCTCGGCGGTACTGCTGGGCAAAAACAGTAGCTGTCTTCAAAGATATTACCAAACTAAAAATACAGCAACAAAAGTAATGATTATTGTTCTCAAAATTCAATCAAAATCCATCAGACATCTCTCCGACAGACAGTGCTGTCAATGTAAAACAGCAGTATAACTTTGATAGCTGTTACTTCTGGATTTGGAGAGCAAACCAAACATGAACCAGGGTAAACTTTGAAAACAGCGTGCAAAATGAAAACTTCTGCTCTGTTAACCTCGCTGGCAATTTAAAGAACAGATGGGTTAGTAATGAAGAAACTTGTACTGAAGACAAGGGAGAAAGAAAAGAAGACAAAAACTTGCAAGTGAAAATTAGAAGCAGGGAAGGGTTCCAATTTACAGTAAATGTTATATACAGTTTTATTTATAGGTGCAAAATGCAGAGAAACATCTGGAGAAAATAGTTGTGTGTGTGTGCGTGTGTGTGTGTGTAAATCTGCTAAATGCTGATGATTACTAGAAAAATGAGATTCAGTTCTACACAGATTAAAGACATCCACCTTGCTTTACCTCACTGAAAAACAAATAAAAAGCTTATAGAGGGGACCATTCATATTTTTGATGCGGCACTCATTAATCATGGATTACATTAACAAGGTAAAAACTTTGTAGATTGATAAGCGATTTTTCCTCAAAACCTCAGGACATCACCCATTTTCATTCAAAATGTTCCAATAAGAATGATAATGGATAATGAGAAAGACGCCCATCTCATCCTTACGTTAAATGTTACAACGTTCTCAGTCGAGTGAAACTTTTTCCCAGAGATGAGTCGAGTGTAAAAGGGAGAAAAAGAAACATCAGATCAGCATCTGCTAACACTCGTCGCGGCCGGGCTTCCTGGACTCAGAGGGCCCCCCACGCTCTGCCTATTCTCTAGAATTATGTGACTGGTTGATGAGTAGTTGTGTCGAGTTGGAAGGACCTTGGCGAGAGACCTTGGGCACCACTGGAAGACTATCAGAGTGCAGAGTCATTAGAAATCCCTCATTCTCAGTCCGCTGTGTAAACGGCCCGGCGGCCTCCAGCTGAACGAGCCCCGAGGAAGGATCACCTCCGTCTGGCTGAAATTGGATCGTGCACAGAGGAGGGGAGCTGTGGGAGCTGAGCGGAGGGGGCAAAAAAAAAGAAGTTATGTGTTCCTATTTATTGACTCGGCTGCAGAGATCACTAAACTGTTTCAAGGGAGAATAAAGTTTGGGGAGTTTTTCCCATAAGCACTGCAGACATTAGGGGAGTGACAAGTTGCCTTCATAAAAGCCTTAAATGACTATGGAGAAGAGAACTCGATTGGAAATATACTTAAACCCACATCAGGTCGGCAGTTTAATTATTTGTTTGTTTTTTTACCGTACACAGTAGTATTTAATCCCAGCACAGTGTGAACACACAGCGATCCATACTGTTGGAATAATATTTTAGGTGTATTTAAAAATAAAGGACCCTAAGGAAACCAAGGCAGGGCAACACCTGCAACATCTGCAGAATAAACTCGACTTAATGTGAGAGCTGAACATTACAATTATATTTTTTTTATGTTCACAATAATAGTTTTGGGAATTAAATTAAAACAATTATTTTTCAGACTACAATAAACACGATTATTTTAGCTCAGTTGCAACGCTTTTGTTTCCCTGAATCAATCTCTTCAGTCTTTAAATATCTCCCACATAATGAGAACTATGAATCTAATAAATTCAGCAGTACTTCAGAGGAAACCGACCTAAAAGGAAGAACTGCAAAATAACGGAAACTGGGTTGTGTTACATAAAAAAAAGTTACTCATTAAAACATATTCGGTGAGAAAGTACATTATTTTACGAATTAAACAGCAAGTGTGTCACATTACTAGTTACATTACTTTCATTAATCCATCAAAGGCGCATTGAAACCGCTCTAAACCCTTCACAGCCAGAAATCATCATATACATCAATACATTGGCGGTATTTAACATACAGAAATAGAAAAGGAGACGTTACAGTTGAACAAGCAGCTAGCGTACGGTTCGGAGGTATTTTCTGACCGTTGACAGCTAATGTTAGCCTAGCTGATTCTTGAATGTACGTTAGCAAGAATTTCACCATTGGTGATTAACAATGCTAATCTTCTTAAAGTGGCTACTGGCTAACGTTAGCAAGCTAGCTGAAAGTGTCCAGTGGCTAACGTTAGCAAGCTAGCTGAAAGACACAGCAGGCCTATAGGACTATATACATTTGGAGGAACATTTCTTGTTACTGCTCCTTTTGTTGTCTGAGGCTAGCTAGCTAACATGATAGTAATGGAGCGGACAAGTTTTTACTGAATTCTAAATTGTAGACATATTAGTATTTTTACATTATTGTAACTAATAATGCTAATTCATAATGATAATTATTCCATAATAGTACTGCCCGGCACTCATTAATACAGCAGAATGTGTCATATGGCAAAACTGTACACATTAGGATTTTATAGAGAAGAAGAAATGTTGTCCTGAGGGCAGCAGAGTGCTGACACTAAAAGCAAACTACAGACTTACACTCTCCCCTTTTTCTTTTTATACATTTTAATTATAATTTACTTTGTGTATTTATTTATCTATGTTTACATATTCATCTGTTTTATTACTTTGTACATCTGACTTATTTGGTATAATCCTTTTCTTACTCTTCATCTTTTTTCTAATCCTGCCTCCAGTGTTTCTAGTTTCCTCAGCTTGTGTTTTAATTTAGTGTTTTATTGGGTGTGTGTGGGGGGGCACTTTGTGTAAAATTTTTCTTGTATGAAAAGTGCTATACAAATAAAGTCTGATTGATTGAAGTCTGAATGAGATGGTTTGTTACCATGGTAATACTTGCTACCTGAAAGAGTTTTCCACATAGATATAAAACCATATTTCTGCCTTTTGTTATGCTCTACCATGAGCACAGCAGCCTTGCCAGAAAAGGAGTGCACTATTTCTGTCTAGTTCTCTGCCATTATGTGTACTGCCACAGAGGGATAAATGCGGACATTGGTGTGACCAATATCGTCTTTTGTCTAGAACTTCAAGCGTGAATTAAGTTTACGTTATAAATCAGTTGCGCACCCCAGTAAAAACCCCTCCCAGAAAGCAGGCTCCTGTTCAAAATCGGATATTGTTGCAATGAAAGTCTAATTTAATCCATCATTTACAGTAACACATGTATTATTGTTCTTACGTGACTTTATAATACCACATTTACTACGCTTGCAATCATATCAAACCCACATCCATGTTGCAACAATAGAACTGGAACTGGATAATGCAGAAACTGCGTGTAATTGCCTCCCACTTAACGTTCCATTTTACCCCAGCTAGAAGTACTGAAACTGTGTGTGTCGTAAAAGTGCTCAGTAATGGCAGAAGTGAAAATAGTCCTCATTAAACACGATAATGAGCTGCATGATTAAGTCACATGAGGAGAGAAGTACAATACACGTGTTGTTTGAAAATGATGGAGTGTGTTAGTCAAGGCAGTCGTATGCTTTATGTTCTTCAAGCTGCTTTTAATGGATTTCTGACTACGACAGGATCTCGTGACTTCCGGTGTGTGAAAGGCAAAAAGCAGCAGAACAGACAGCAATGGCTTCTGACTGTGGCACACAGAGGGCAGAGGTTTTAGACTTTTGCAGCAATAATGGCATGTTGGGGGGGGGGGTGTCTTAACACCACGCCTCCACACTGGCCTGTACTCTTTGTTTAGCCACGTGATACAGAGGATGAGTAATGCGGCACTTGGCCTTGGTACTACTTGAGAATTGGAGCTGCATTTTACTGGATATATGTGTGTCTGTACTGTATGTGCACCACACTCAGAGCTTTTTGTTGCCACGAGTGAGAGAGGGCTAATTGCTGTGGAGGAGGAGGTATGAGAGGTCTGCAGTGGAGAAAGGAAGAGAAACACAAGAAAGGGAAGAAATAGAGACCAGTACCTAATGCTGTCTGTAATTAAACTCTGTCAAAAAGCCTTTTCATTTAGGTAGGCCGTATTGAGAGGTTAGCAGGGTAGGGTATACGTCTGGGCACCGCACCGTGTTCACCCTGTGGTCGACAGAAGCTGCAGCCAAGGAGGTGACGGAGCTATCCTCTTGCTTTTACTCCCATTACTCCTATCGACCATCACGATCAGTGATCTCAGACTTTCTGGTTTCTCAGCCTCTTTTCCTTTCTCCTAAATTTGCCCCTCTCATCCACCTTGTGTACCCACCTCCAGGATTTACTACATACCTAAAATAGCCAGATATACGCACAGGCTTGGGGAGTAACAGATACAACATGTTAAATTATGAGTTATGTAATTAGGATACAAAAAAAGGGTAGTTGTAGTCCATGACAGCTGCAGAAAAAAGACACAATCAGATTACATTTAATACATAATTATGATTATTTAGCAGAATTACAATTATAAAATCCATCAGTTTGTTTTCTTTTTAAATACATGAGCAGAGGACACATCTTTCTATTTCCATCTTCTTTTCAAAGGTTACATTGTTCTCTTGTCTTATCTTTATTTGCCTATTTGGTGTTGAGTTAATCCAAAAGTAACAGAGTAATCAAGTATTGTATATTGTGATACCTGGATTAGGTTACAGGCTACATTTTTTAACAGATAATTAGTAACTGTATCAGATTACATTTTTAAAGTGACCAAAATACCATACTAATCATATACTCATCATATACTACGAAAATATGATGAATTGAGATAATTTCCAGATTTGGACCTAATCAGTCAACAACACTAGTAAATACCCATATACATACTTTTTGGGGTTTAAATATTCTTTAAATGAACAGATATAGTTGCTAGGTAATTGTGCACGATCACAACCTTTAAACATTTGTCTTAAAGAAGAACTGCAACCACAACAATGACAGACGACACTCACAAGCATGTCCAGAGGCAGACGATAACGTAACGTTACCCGGTCGGGGGGGTCATAAGTGTTCTCGATCAATGATATTCAGACTGCTGTTATCTCAACAGGTGCTGAGATTCAAGCTGTCCTAACAAGCATTCTCTGTGTTTTAGCCTGTGGAAACTAGGGGTGGGCTGATCAATACCTTAAGTATCAATATGACCAAAGTCTTGTTTTTGCACTGATGATAGCGCTGGGATCAACAGCAAAAAATGGATTCTTTGAGCTGCTGTGTGCATGTAGGCAGGGAGAAGCTATGCCACAAGCATTTATAATTTACCAATTATTATTTCCTTGTGTTTTAGTATGTGATGATGTAATTAACAAGGAATAATAAATAGAATTGTTTGGGAAGTCATTCTGTGGTGTTAAAACTACAGTAGGAATTTATGGAGTTGCGGGGTGGGGGGGCTCACATACACTGTACACCCACCTAACAAGACACCACTATACCACTGGGGCACTCCCATACCTACACAAACACACATAAATCTCCCCCATCTCCTTCTCTCCTCCCCCGCTCTCTCCCTCTCTCTCTTGTCTTTTTTTGAATAATTCCTCCTGATAGAAAGATTCAGTTTCCTCCTACTAGAAATAATAACAAGCGGGGAGTGTTTGTGTGTGTGTGTGTGTGTGTGTGTGTGTGTGAGAGGTGCTGCGATGAAGATCTGGAGGGACATTCCTGATGTCAGCACTGCTTTTGTACCTTGTAGGCTGTGTGTGTGTTTATAGGCCTCTGACACTGGTTTATGTGCTCCTCTGTCTGCAAGCCCATCGGTCACTGTGTGTGTTCTTGTTTGCATTTGTGTGTTTGTCTGTTAGTCAATTGTGTGTACGTGTGTCTGTCTGTGAGTTTATTGGCATCTTTGATGTTTGCATTTCTGTGTCTGTCCCTCGTCTGTGTGTCTGTTGATGTTTCTCCCTCTCTCTCTCTGTGTGTGTGTGTGTGTGTGTGTGTGTGTACAGCAAGAATAAAGCACCCCATTGATAAGAACAAGTTCTTCTTGTTAACGTATCAGTAGAGCTGGACCTGAGCCAGCGCAGAAGTCCCAGGGGCGTATTTCTACACAACCCCCGCTATGACACGGCAGTTACTATTCTGCAACCCCCCCCCACACACCCAGACACACACACACACACACACACAGAGCTAGATAGCTCAGGAACTGAACATGTGTTAACACTCTCTTTCCAAGAGATACATTGAATAGGACGTTGAGCAATGTTTCGTCTTACATCTCTCCAGCGGCCGCCTGCTCTGCAGTCGTCTAAAATGCTTCCATGTGCAGTCTCTGCATTCCGACTACCTTTCAGAGGCATTTTGAGACTCTCCCCGAAGATACCCGATACCCAGGGGAAAGCAGATAGTCATGAGAAATACCTGCTAGCCCTTAACAGTTTTAAATAACAGGAGGGGGAATTTTTGCCATTCCCTTGGTCTTCTTTTTTTTTTTTTTTACACGTGCCCGCTATTGTTTTCCTCCTCCTTATACACCAGGGAGATGGAGCCAAGGCTGTTTTATGACAGTCATAATCACCACCCCTGGCTGCTGCATAGGGACATCAGCTCCAATCGGCTGTTGCGGGGCGCATCTTATTGTCAAATAAAAGTGTCTGGATGAAGGTTTGGCGCAGAACAAAGAGGTTTAGCGTGCAGGTTAAACACCTACAGACCCCATCGTTCCAACGTCTGTGCCTGCTCTGACTCTCATCTTAGTTATTTAACCATTGCAGATCACGGTGGATATTCTGGAGCCAGGCCGCACACTCGTTCTCCGACATCAAGCTAAATCTGTGCAGAACTACACAATTAATCACAACGGTGGGTCCAACAAGTGGCTCAGCGTGACAAATGCATGTGGGCAGTGCATGCTGGGAGCCGAATCACAGCATTTAGAGTGAGCATTGTATACATCAAGATTGTATTTAATAAAAAGCAGGTCACTGCATTCCCAAGTAAGGCTCCTACAGGACGGTGTTGTTAACATCTGTTTTTGTCGACAGATCAGGAAATGTGAGGGCGTTTGGGGATGAACACAACCACAATGATAGACAAGGGTTTAGTTTACTGCATCTAAATTTAACGTCATCATCCCCGAGCCGTTTGAAGTGCAATCGCATAGAACATTTGCATGAACTGATTCACTGACTAGCCCCCTAAACACAGGATGTAATGTGGAAATTCAAGAAACGGGATTTAAAGAGCCCGAACGCGGGCTGGGACTTCTACTTTCCAGATGGCTTTGATACAGATCACAGCGGTGTCACCACCAAAGCATGCTTTCCATTATTACGATTGTTTAAAAGCTTTACCTCTTAAAGTAAATGCAAAGTGACAATCCAAAAGGGTTCAGACAAAAAACTGGGTAGGTCTTACAAATGGAATTGTCCCCATGGGCAAACCGCATAATATTCATATCAAACCTGATACATCTACCACTTGAATTTCTAACCATGCAATCAGAGGCTCTGCCAAGTTAGTGAATGCACCCTGATCAATCTGATGATAAGAGGGGCACTGTGGCTTTGTGAAAGGCCGTTAGCTATCAGACATCTTGAGTCAGTTCCGATATTAGCTCATAGCCTGTAAACGCCTCCTGTGTTGCAGAGCTCCAAAACCTCATTTGACAGGAGCTGAATAATCCCACGACTGGTACACAGTCCACTCTGCTCCTCCTTTAATGCTTAGGATGAGGGCATTTTGAGTCGTGTTATTCTGGTTGAAAAGTTACCTTTTCAGGTGGCTTACTTAATGTGAGCCTTGCACTCCTACACTACACATTTACATTATGTAGTAAAGTACTTATTCACCTGATTTGAATGCACATCTCTTGGACTATATCTTGCACATTGCAACTATTCTTTATACTTCATACTGCGAACTTTCACAACTGTACATTCTTCATTTGAATAACATCATATGGTACACATTGTCCCATTGTCATTGTCAATTTATGCTTCTGGACTGAAGTACTTACTTGCTTACATCTTTATTTCTATTTTTCTTGTACTGTGTTTACTAATTCTGATTTATAGCAAACTTTATTTTTATATCCATGGCTCTATGGATTCCTGTGTCGGTCTGTCAGTTGGTCCAGACCAAAATATTTCACAAATTATTGGATGGATTTCCAAGATCCACTGACTTTTCCTCATCCAATACTTTGGTTTATGACAACATATCTAAAAAACTAATGGTATTCCCATCAGCCTCGGCTGTACTTGTGTTTGTAGTGCTAATTTAGAAAATGTTGGTGTGCTTATATGCTAAACTGAGAGAGCGAACATGGTAAACAACTCTTTTAGTCTTGGTTTGAATTACTTCAGTGTCAAAGAGCTTACTGAGCAGAATGATTTAAGTTGTAATATTTATTTGGACTTTTTTGTTTGACCAAAATAGAATATTTGAATGGAATACAGTTACTATAACAGTATGATTTCTCAGATGTTTTCAATAGTATTACACAGACTAATCAGGTAAATCCAACATGAACAATCAACAAAGCAAAAAATGTAAGCACAGTAACAGTTGTGAAAATGCTCATGCTCATAACTAGGGGTGGTCCTTTGTTCCTTTTTATACAATTTTTTAATTTCTTTATTAAAGAAAAATCATAGGCTGTATGTGAAGTTTGTATTGCTTTGGAAATGTCCCTTGTCCATAAAAAGAGATGTGATTACTTAAATGCAAAAACCAATGCTTTGGCTTTTTTTCTGTGTGGGACCATTGAAGGGTTACAACAACTTATGTCAAGATGTATTAAGACAAACAAATTGTGCGTGTTGCTCACACTGCTTCGACTGTGCATGATGTTCACATGACAACCGTGCAGTGTTGACATAAAACCGCATGGAGCTGCCTGGCAGGACATTGTTGTTACTGTCACTTTGGTCAACATTTATCACTCTTTCATTTTACTTCCTTCTTGAGCGTCGGTGCCAAAAACACCGCTGGCGACTGTTCACTCTGTCCTCTTCTTTTAGTGCTGTTATTCTGGGCAGTGGGTCTTATAAATAACTAATAAAGACCAAAGCTATGACGCATTCATCTTAATGCAAGGTGGCATCAGGGACAGGTGCGCTGCCTTATTCCTACCTTTTGTACGACAGCGCAATTAATCTGCTTTGTGCCAAGTTAAGAGCAAGGGGCGGACTGTGGGAAGAGACAAATGAAAAACCAAAAGGGAAAGTCATGAATTTTACAGTGAACCCAAAGCGATGAGCACCTGACCTTGGCTACCTTTACACTTTTTCCCCTTCCTCTCTCTTTTTTTTTGTGTTGAGCAGCGCTTCCTTTAAAACACAAGGAACTAGACATGAGTGAAGTCGTCTGTTCCTGAAATAGAACACAAACGAGGATAGGTGATGCTTGCGTGCGCTGCAGAGGGGTAAGTGGGGAGTTATTAGCCATATGTGATTCATTTACAACAGCATGCTTCAATTAATCTGGGCAGGGTGGCAGGCGCCAGGGTTGGGCCCCATGCCACCTGAGCGAGAGAGGAAGAGTGATCCGCTGCTCCGTGAGGGATGAGCAATGAAAGCAGATCCTTACCGAATCGATAGGCCTCACATTATTGCTCACACCAAAATCATCCCCACTATTTTCCCTCTCTCTTCCTCCCTCGCTGGCTCTCTTTCCTCTGAGCCTCTTTGTTCTCTCCCGTCATGGGTCTAAAAGACGAGGGCCAGTAAAGGCTGAGCAATGCGCTCCGATTCGTCAGGAGTCCCAGAAGCACCCCGAGAGGAGCGGTGATTCTTGTGTAGGCGTCCACCTAGAGACACCCTTAGGATGTTTTGTGAGACTGTTCTCTAACTGTGGCGGCATGCTGCGGCAGTAAGTGAAAGCAAAGGGGGGGGACAAACCGGCAAGGGGCAGAAACCACAGTGACCAGATGGAACCACAGATTGTTTTAAAGGGGCTACTGCCTCAGCAAAACCATATGGGGCAAAAATGCTATTTAGCGAAATCTCATTTATGTTTTTCACGACATGGTGAGCAACACTGGAGGATCTTGTAAACAAAAGATAAAGTACAAACGCTGTCAACACGTGACGGAAAAGGAAAGACAAAAAAAAAATCCAGCAGCCTCATCTGCATCTGTGTGTCTGCGGGGCATGTTGTTGTGAGGAGTTTTATTTCAACTTGTGAGCAATATTCCAAAATAAGAGCAAATGAACCCTGCCAGGCTTTAATACCATAAAGCATTGAGTTACAGCAAAGCTTGCCAAGGCTAATACTGTGATTGTTACTAGAATAAATAACCTGAAAAAAAAAAAAAAAACATTTTGATGATGATGAATTAACCAGAGGTAAGAAGTGTATATTAAGGCACGGAATAAGAATATTAAATTACGACGCTTTATAGGAAAAGACAAGCAATGGCATCAGTGTGGCAAAGGATTAAACAGTGTAGCATAGCAGTGTTTGACAGTATAATTATATTTTTAGCTGTCTGTTTTGAGAGTTGTTTCACCTGGCTTCTGATGTAATCTGGATTTATCCAAATTCCTGCTTCATGCTTGAGGGGGATTTTTCCCACTGTAAGACAAGGGGGAGGGCTGAAATAGATAATGCAGCCCTTTCACACACATCCATTACGATGTTTGCTGTCGGCCATACTGCGAGCTAAAATGTCTCTTTGCTTCCCAGGCAATTAAAACTTTCCACGAGGACTTTAAGATTGGCATAGTATTTAATCTAATAGTGAAGACACAGGAGTATAGAAGTAAAGCGAAAATGAACAACCTCATCCCCAGAGTGTGTGTCTGTGTGTGTCTGTGTTTTGGATAGCTGCCTAAATTAAAAAATGATGAGAATAATAAAGATGATGACATTAATGATCCCCTCTTCATTTTATTCAGCGTTAAACAAATAAACAAGGTTTAGAATCATATCTGTCCATATGAAACAACATTAAAAGCACTATATTGTAATTATCTCTAATTAAAATCTAGTAATTAATAAGTGTCTCAGGTCATGTGAGTGTAAATTGTTGTGAGACGTTCTCAACTGCACACTAATTTGAAATCATGCAATAATAAATCAGCTGCAGGGAGAAGCTGTCAGAAAGAAAAAGGTTCAGGGGACCGTGCTGTTTTGGTGTTTCGGGGCTTAGTTAATTAGTTGGAGGGGAAAGCCGAAGATAAACACAGATTGTCATTCAAGCACAGGCTGAGCCTTTAAACATCTGCCCACAGCTGTAAGGTCCTGATCAAATCAAGGTGGTGGTCAGACGCAGCTGTGCATGGTTAGGACGTACTCACTCACTCATATTCAAAAGAAGTAATAGATTTTTTCTTTCTTTTGAGTTTGTCTTATTGTTATATAACTTTAAATAAATGAATACGCTTTTACGAATCTTTCTTTAAAGTCTTAAAGTTTCTCTATTGTTTGTCCTCGCCTGTTTTCTTGAAAAGGTAAAGCACTGGCTCGTATGAATACAAGTAAGGAATGAATGGCTCAAAACCTACTGTGAAACTTCTATTTAATTCAAATTGAGTATTCTTGAAAATTGTAGAGAAATGAAGAAAGCTTCATATTCTCTAAATGCAGTAGCATGTAACAACATAAACATTTTACAGTCATTAAATTGGTTAAAATGATCACTATACCTACTGTACAATCTTAATTAGCATTTCATATTGAATACTTGGGAGATGTAGTTCATAAAATTGTCAAAAATCATCATAATACTAATTTCACCCACATACAATCCTATTAAACGTCAGATTAAATACTCACATATGACATTTTGTATATTCATTGTCAAACATGTATTGTGTTTTGGAGATTCTGATAAAAAAGTTTTTGTTTTAATAAAATCAGATAATACAGAGCAGTGTTAACGTGCAAACCCCCGAGTACTTGCCTGTGAGATAGATTTCTGTTTAGTCTGTTTCATTGGAACAATTTCTGAAGAGGTGAAATTAGTCAATATTTTACTATGAAAAAAGGAAAAGATTAGAGAAAAATAATTTTGTGTGGCACAATGAGATATTCTTTCTCCGTTCCTTCCCATTTAATCATCTTGCGACCCCTCAGACTCATCTTGTGACCCTCCGACTAAAGCTTCTTTAGAAGTAGATGTAAAAACATTTTTCCAGGTCAGCAGTATAATGAGCAGTTTAAGGCCACACGGCTTCTCCACAGTGCCAAAGACTATCATGACCTTTTGTTTGATGTGGTGTGATGACTGTTTATTTGAGATTTATTGTGTTTAGTGGCCCACACCTCACCCCCATCTGAAGCTGTAAAAGAGTCCAGCAGGATGGATTCAACCTATCAACTTATCTTGCCCACATGTGTGTCTGATACTGATAAGATTCATCTGTGTCATTCCAGTAGTCATCACAGATCCACAATGATGAGCTCTGAATCAAGGTCTGGATATATGTTTGTTCAGTCCCTGGTTTAGTGACTCATGGATCTACAGTATTTGTACTGTTTAGCCTGGGAGGCAGGAGCGGCCCTGAGCCCCCTTTCACCCACCCAGAAGACTTCCTCTTTGCTCAACTCAGAAGGGGAAATTTAGCCCAGATGTGACTTCAAACAAAAGAAAAGCTGCAGGGATTGGAGGTGGGATCAGGCCCATCTTTCGCGTGACCCCAGGACCTGCTCCTTCCTGGCATCTGTCTATTTTTCTCCTCTTCTGTTCTTTCTCTGATGATCTCTTGTAAGTTCTCGTCTCGCGGGTCCTCTTACTTTTACTCCTAAACTGCACGGCTGTTTTTAGCAAATCAGTACTGTGTCATTCCTGCTTTGGCTGTTCAGTTACCCAACATCGTATGTAAAATGATAAGGAAATTCTGTGTAGCAGCACATTCTCACCAAATATGGTGAAACTTAGAGGATTTATGTCCTCAGGAAATACACACTTAAGCTTTTGAATGCTTAAAAGAACTACACACAAAGTGCTTCACTTTTCAGCTTTGTGTTGTATCTTTTTCTCATAAATAACTAACCAAATGTAGAGAACACGGTGACACACCACTATTTACAGGAAACACTTCAGTGAGGAATAAGCTGAAAAACATTTAGCTGTAAAACATCAGTGTAATTAAACAACATGTTTTGGAGATTGTTCTTTCGCGCTCTCATTAACCTGTACAACTATACAGCAAGCTCAATTCCCAAGAAACTGTCCCAGATCTCGCACTATGGGTGGGCAATTAGGGGCCAGGCCTGCCCTGGATGACCTCTGTGCCCCCCCATGCTGCATCGTGCTGCATACTATTTGTTACTTGGCTATTCCTCTCTTTCATGTTTATTACAGTTATACATCTACGTGGCTATGGGCTACAAGCAACATATTTAGTAGGCCTAGGTTTGATAGTGTAATCCAAAGTACTGATTTATTGTGCCGGCCTCCAAAAATCAAATCCCCCGGACTCCAGAAAATAGTATAAATAGAACAAACTTCATGGCCGTGGTGTTTGCAGCTGTCTGTGTACACATCTGTTATGGAGTATATTCAGGCCTTTAGAGTCTCCAGCCTTGCTAGCAGCTCTGTGAAGCTGCACCTAGGCATAACAGTGCTTTGAGCTAAATGCTAACATCAGCATGTTTAGCCTGTATAATGTTTTACATTGCATGTTAGCATGCTAGCGTTTGCTGATCAGCACTAAACAAAGTATAACTGATGCCGATGGGAATGTCATTCGTTTTTTTAGGTATCTGATCATAAACAAAAGTATTGGATACAATCGAATTTTAACCTGATAGTGGCGCTAGAGGCACAATTTTACAATTTATTGGGGAAAGATGAATGTTTGTACAAAATGTAATGGCAGTCCATCAAGTAGATGTTGAGATATTTCACAGAATAAATGCAAATCGTCCTTTTTTACAGTCGGGATCATCAAAGTCACTAGGGTTCATCCTCTGGACACCATGGATATCTGTATCAAATGTAATGGTAATCCATCCAATAGCTGTCCAGACAAAAAGTCAACCTCATGGTGGCGATAGCAGAAAGGTCAGGCAGTCAGTAGGGTTCATCCTCTGGGGATGTCTGTACACTCTTTCATCTTACTTTAGCATGGCTTAATAAAGAAGCCACAGAGAATATTTTCTCATCCAGATTGTTAGAAGAGTATTTGACGGTGCAGCTCACTGTTGTTAAACAATCTACTGGGCCTTCAGTGATTGCTGTTTAATTAGTATTACATTTTTGAGAAAATCAGATGCTTAGTTCTGTGACTGGAATAGCTGCACTGAACATCAAACACTGGAGATGTGAAATAAAGTAAGACCTTTTGGAGGGTGGATCGCTCCTTCAAGCTATATTATTTCTCATAGCAGCGAGCAGCCCATGTCAGCACAAAATGGTCACCACTTATCTCAACAATTACATGTTACTAAGCAGTTGTCTGAGGTATTAAATCTTAGGAGGACAAGGATGACACGGCAGCCACATGTCAGAAACAGCAATAATCCGCAATCCCCTCTTCTTGTTCCCTTTTGAGTGATTTTCAAACCTCCCCACCCCTTCTCTCGCCTCCTTACCCCTCTACATCCCCCTCTCTCCCCCTCTCCTCTCCTCTCACTCTGCTTTTCTCTCCCCCCGTCCCTCCCTCAGCAGAACTACAGGGGCTTGCTTGTTGTCAAGTCAGTGTTTTTACAGCCTGGCACTAGCACAGGGCAGCATTCAGTCATGACACTGCATTCACTTTGCCTCCCCTATAATTCACATGCTCACGTGAGAGCGCGCTGCCTTCGCGCCTGCTCATGAAATGACCCTGATTGAGCATCGCCGGCCTTTTGACAGACCATATTAGTCTTCTTATAAAAACACTTCACAAATAAATCTTTTATACATTTTAAATGCCACATATAACACCCCTGTGTGACATTATAAAGGCTCAGATGGAGCGGGGCTGTATTGACTTTTCTTACATGACAGTCGGGGGTCGATTTGTTCGACTTTAACCAGGAAGGAAGGTGTGGCTGTAAATGTTGTTTAATCTAACTCTGCCATCTAATTAGAGGGCTACATTTCATCAATTGGGCGATGCCCCTCCAAAAGTGTTTGGTTTTTCATTTGTTGTGTGTGTGTGTGCTGTACGTGTTGTTGTATTTTTCAGTGTGTGTCAATCATGATAGGTTTGCAGAGAGATGGAGCAATAAAAAAAAAATCGAGAAATTGAAGAAAAAATGAATTGTGGTCTAGAGGGGGCTCAGAAGTTGATGCAATCCTCTGACTCCCTCGTCTCCTCTCAGCTCCTTGAGTAAAATATACAGTATGTTGTTGGCTGACTAGTTTCCTCTGCTGTGAGAATGCGCCGTTCTCTTCTGGGAGCCCTGCTGTGACATTAGATGCATGTAGATTGATAATCGACGGGGGTAAACATAATTACATCGCCTTAGAAATTAATGAACACATTGATCGCCCACTCTAAACATTATCAGCATATTTTTCTTTAAGCCACTGGTATCTCGAGGGAAGGGGCTGATTATATCACGGCTTCAGCAATTTGCAATATTACTGTGGCTTCCCACAGTTAGTTTTTTCAAAGATCTTGCCAATACTTGTGGGGAGGTTTTTAAACACTGATGTTGTTGGCACCTTTGAAGTGCCTGTCAGTGTCCAGATGTAAATTCATGCAAGGAGAAGTGTGATAAGCTAATGATGTCTCCGGGGACTAGAATTAATATAACCAAGGGATAAACATATCTGCCTATCTGAGTGGATTTTTTCCCCCTCTCCAGCCTCCTTTAACACCGTTTGGGGCCTGAGCAGGAGCAGATGGACAGAGCTAGCTTTGATGTGCTCTGGGGGTCATGTGTATCTGCAGTTTTATCAAGGTACACAAACGTGCAGAGTAAATATGCCACACCAAAGCTCTGGGAAAGGCAGAGAAGGGGAAATTCCACTTTGAGATTCAAGGGAGGGTGTAGACTGAAATATTTCTCTGCATTTGTGTAACTTAGATCTTAAATATATACAGACTACCCTTACCAAACTCATAAGCAATATAAATGTTTCACTTTTTCACCTACAGGAACTTAAAATCTGCTCTGTTAAGCTTGATTTGAATTTGAATAAAGTAATTGTTTGATCTGATGCAATCAGTATGTTCAGGCTATTTTACACCTAACTCTTGCTCAGTTATTTTGCTTGACAACAATGAACAAAATCAAATTAACATGCTGGTTAATGGCTTGAGCATATTTGCCTACGGCCCTTCTATCGCCCATTTAAGTGTCTGTCATTTTATATCCATTTGCGTGCCAGAAAAGAGACATTCCATAATGCTGCACCGACCAGGAGCAGAGCCCACCACTGCAAAACATGTCCATCAAGGGGAAAATAAAAATAGGCTGTTTCCTCTAAATTCACTCAATCAATAATTCATGCCGTGCACAGAAGCTTGATTTATGAAGGAATTAAATGTTGTGGACTGGGCCCTCGCAACCGCCGTCCATCTCAGGGACGTGGCAGCCAAAATTAAACATGAAAGGCAAACACGAACAACCAAATCATCTCGCCGAGAGTCGACGCATCAGAAGACTTCAGTGGCACGCGCACGCTTGGCCGCCTGAACGGACAAAACGACATCGGCGATTTGAGCGGGAGCCAGATAATTTGTTCGTAAAGTTTTCATGAGTTATGTATGTAGGAATGGGTCACCAAAGGCCAGAAAGTGACATTAATACTATTTGGCAACCGAAGGCAGAGATGAAAGGCAAATGTGCACCTGCTGACCTGTGGGGATCTGGTGACTGCTGAGTGCCTTTCTGACCCTGACTGGCTATAAACTAACAACACAGGAACATGACAGTTTTAGTATTGTTTCAGTCAAACTGAAATTTGAATTCCCGTCTCTTTTGTCAGTAATTTATACTTCCTCTGCTGTGCAAGGAAATATAAATTGTAAATGTACTGTGGCTATTGTACGTATTTTTACATTTTACTAAAGATGATAAAACTGCTTTGGACATATTTGTGGAAACAGCTTTGAAGTTTGAACCAAGTGTGTTTGTCACATATAATCCTTTAAAGTAGAATCACATTTAAATTTAAGAAGGCAGCAAGCCTCTGGGTGAGCATTTACCATGGCAACAAGCTAGCATTGCTAGGAGACGCGCTGTCAGCTTCCATGTTACACTGGTGACTTTAGCCCTCAAACGCTGATAGATAATATGCTTTTTATATATGTATTTTTATGTCCACATAATGTTGACTCTTAGCTGTCTGTCCCTTCACAACATTCAACATTCAGGAGGAACTATTGTGTTATTAAGTATGTGTTTCACTTGTGAAGTAGAGACTAGCAAGCTAATGGACGCTAGTTAGTCTAGCATTGGACACTGAAGTAGCACTATTGCAAAAAATAAACATATACAATGCTAAATACTATAACTTAACTATAAAAGTATTGAAATAAGAGTCATAAAGTTAGCAAATGAATTAGGTAATGTCAGTTATAGACTACAGCTATCTAGCCTTCTTAACGTTTGCTAACATTAGCTAACATTGGTGAATGTGGATTGGGCAAGGTTTTATTGGAGTTCAACCTTTCATTTGTAAGACTATTAACTAGTGTTACTTCCTCTTTTAAAAGTGACATAGTCTTACTTTAATTTCACTTCAGCCTTTAAAGTTTATCTAGTCTCTAGAGTGTGTGTTTAAATGCCAGTAGTCTAAGCTAGGTACCCTGTACGGATGCATGTTGAGTTGGCTGATGGAGACAGTGAGGAGAGGAAAGCGGTGCAGGCAGCAGTGCACTGCTGAATCAGAGGCAGCTAAGAAGCAATGTAGTCAGATGAAATTACTCCTGCTGTGTCTAAATGCTTCAAATCACTGGAAGAAAGTAAGTAAAGATGAGACTGTGCTTTTCGCTTGAGGCTAATTACCCAGCTGTAATTAAAAAAACACCCCTCTGATAAGAACTGGGGCTGGTGGGCCTGAAACGAATAATAATAATATATATATATATATATTCCAGATATTCCAACAAAACTATAGCTAACAAGGCCCGCCATCTACTTTATGTGACACCAAGAATATAGTCCCACAGCGGGGACACCGAGGGACTCCGGCCTGTAGTGATGTTTCATTGGGAATGTGACTTCAAGATGAATTCCTGGATTTCTCGGTATGAAAATGCAAATGAGCGCTCGGCCGCGGTCGCGGGGTTGGGTAACGTTAGGCCGGTAACATGTAGGAATGAAGTGTGCTCAGAGACTAACTATTCTCTGCAGTGTGAGGGCAGCGGGGAGGATCTGTGGCTTAAAGCCATCACGGAGCTGCTGGAGGAGATGCATTCTTTATTCTGAGGAGGGGAGGAGGGACAGAGGGGAGAGAGAGAGAGAGAGGGAGAGAGAGAGGTGAGCAGAGCACACACGTCGCACTATCAACTGAATCCATCTAAGAAAACAACTCGCAGGGAGTCCGGGTCTGAGCTGCGTACACACTGAAGGCAAGTTTGCGCTCCTCCACTGAAACAGCGCACCGGACGGACGCAGCTGGCCGTCATGGCCCGTGGCGGATCAGGCGGCGGACACTTCGGCGAGTGCGTCCTCGTTCGGGCAGAGTGTGGAAGGGGAGAAGTGGGCTCTGCGATCACCCTGCCGCCGCTTTCTTCGGTCCTCATGCGCTGCACACGGTGTTGAGTTGAAGCGGAGGAGCTCCGTTGTGAAGCGCCCGGGAGCTGGGAAAACTAAGAAAAAAAGAAAAAAGTGCTGCTGGTGGTGTTGGTGGTGGACAGCGGTGCGGACAGGACGCGCAGCCACAACCGAGGGGGACCCTTGCAGGGAAATATGCTGTTCCGTAGACTCACCGGGCTCACGCTGCTGATCGGAACCGGCTCGCACCAGCTTTACCGAACGGACCTTTACGCGCGGGCGTACGGTAGGACCGCATGAAGGACGGAGGCTCAGAGAAAGGGGAAAAGTTGAACGCGGTAGCGTAATGGATAAAGGCTCGCCAAAGGTACAGTGGCTGTTTCTCAATAACCCAGGACGCAGTTGGAGACATGTAGAGGGAGAATGACAGGCCTAAGTTGTATATCAATCGGCCACTTTTCAAATTAAATTCCTAATAAAATGTAGGCTATAATAAATGGACCATATCTTACCGAGCACACATTAAAAGCACACATATGTTTCCACCTCTCCAACTTAGAGCCCCGAGCAACCTGCACGCAGTGATGACCATAAACTGGCGCTAATTCACCAATTATTCCCAGTGACTTTTTAAAATGAATTAAAACCGTTGGCCAATTTATCTGTAGTTTAATTAGATGTTTCATTGAGTTACAGATTACTGCACTACAAAGCGCACAGCTCCACATTTTTCACCCCGGGAGAAAACCTGACTTTTTCTTTTTTTTTTTTTTTTCATTTTTGGGGGGGGGGGGCTTTCACTCTCAATGCACTGCACGGTTTTCAATTCCCCCTTTGAAATAATTCATTCAAATGAACACCGCTCACTGGGCAGGCTTTGAAGTATACCTGATCCGCCTCTTATCGCCTCTTAAATACCCTATCCATTTTAAACTTTTAATTGCGTTTCTGTCGCTAAATCCAGTTCTAATCGGATTGTCCTGGCCACATATCACAGCGTTCATCTGGCGCTGAGAAACTGTGCTCCCTCGGCTGGAAATTAAAGAAAGAAGAAAGAAAGAGAGAGAAAAAAAGAAGTCTTTCCCTCACTTTCCCTCCCTGATCTATCCATGCCCACCATTTATCAGGTTCGGGGGTTGTAAAGCGAGGACCAACTTGACATCAGGCTTCTCTTTGGGGTTATTATTTGGGTTCTTGGTGACATTTTCTTCATGCAGCTATAATAATCTTGATGCTGCTGCCTTCTGCTGTTGATTCTGCTGCTGTGGCAGCACATTTTATCGCCTCATGTGGCTGCTTATACCCCCCCCCAAGCTTATTTGATTAAATTTAGCTCTTTCAATTTAGAAAAGTAGATCACAGATGTGTGTCAAAGGATTGTTTCTCCATCTCTGTCACAAAGAGCTAATGCAGGCTCCGGCTCGTCAACAATCAACACAGGGAGTTTACAGGAGCAGGGCTACGGAGGCAAATGGATGGGTTTGCTTTACTTAGTATTTTTTAATTCTACTATTTTATTCCTCTCTGTAGAAAATATAGCTCCCTGTCACCGCTGCTAGACGTTAAAAAAACAAGCTGAAATGTATTTGAAAGAATTTGCCAAAACAGCAATAATTCAGATTATTTTGTGAATTATGTTGGTTCTCCTCTTTTTGACACGCTGCTGTGTTTAACATTCAACCCATCGCTCCCATTATCGTGTGTCATCCAACATTGACTCAGGGTGGAGCTTCAGTTAAGCTGAGAGCTACTGATGACAACCAGTATCTTTCAATCATGTCGGGGAAGAGGAGGGGAAAAAATGTTTGATGGGTCGTAAAACTTGGAATAATGGATCTGGGGGTCTACTGTAATCCAATGGCCTTGTGCTTTACTACAAGCCTCTCCATGCTGAAAAATAGCCTGTATCGATCATTTATTGCAGGTGGAGGGACTAAATTATTTTCCAATCCCATTTCATTTGACAGCTCGTGTATGTCACTCTAGCGAGAGGAGGAGCTGGTATGCAGGGGCTTCTATTGCTCAGCTGCCTCTCCTTTGTTTTGTAATCCCACTCTTCCCGGCCTTAAATCTCAAGTTCGATGGTGTGTTCAGGCCTTCGCTTAATAACAAGCTCCTCCTTAGGCCACCGGCAAAACAATAGCTTCTGTTTACTGTAAGCACTCGTGTGTTTACCCGTGTACCTCTGCCCACAGTGTCTGCTCAAGCAGACAGAAAAAGATAGTCGTAACTTGTTTTCCGCTCCTTATTTTATTACTTTAATATTCTCTGCATCCATGTCGGCACACAAAGAGATGATGTCTTTATTAGCCTTATCTCCTTTTAGCCTGTTTCCATTAAGCAGCACTGATGTTGCTCAGAACCTCTGTGAATCCATGAGTGTGTGTCCTTGCAGTGCTCTATTCCCTCCTTTGATAGAGCGGAAGGGATAAAAGCCTTCTTTATGTCTGTGAAACCGGATGTGCAAGAGCTGTTCTGAATATTTATCAGATGGTTTGACTCCTTTTTTTAATAGCCGGTGCATAATTTGACATCAGCAGTGAACGATATGTTTTGTGACTCTGTCTCTCTGTTTTGGAGAGAGGGAAAGAGTGAGAGGGAAGGAAAGACAGTTGGTGTGTGTGTGTGTGTGTGTGTGTTTGTATGTCAAATAAAGAGACAGAGGAAGAGAGGGAAAAGAGAGGCCTCTTTTCTGAGAACAGGCCACCCCTAAATATACTAATCCAGCATTTCTTTGTTTTCCCACAGGTCTCTGGATCCAAATGTCACCCCCCTTGGACTCTGCCCTGGTCGGGGACCAGCAGTGTGTGACGGACAGGCGAGTGGAGCCTGTGGCGGCTCTCTACTCCGTGGCTTCAAATTGCCCCTGGCTGAGCTCTGCATGGAGCAACGAGTGAAGAGTCCTGCTATGGTCTGATGTCTCAGCATGGATGGAGTCAGTCAGAGGACCGGCCACCACTAATGAGACCATCGCTCTTCAGCTGAGGACTAGCATTTACAGGATTACTCCCACGGTTTCCTGCTCTTTTGCCAGCTAACTGCATCATTACCAAACTCTCCTAGGTGGACCTTTGGTGGGTCTGTTTTTTTGGTGGATATATACGTCATTGCCTTTCTGATTTTCATATATAGTTTTATTCCCTCCCACTTCTTTTTTATTGTTGGTTTCCCTTTTCCTGTTTTGTTTTTCCACTATGGAGTTTCTTGCTGGACCCTGGAATAAAGATTGGGCTTCATTCTTGCAATTTTGGTTGACTGTCATCCTAAGCCTCCAAATGCAATTCAGCCCGGGTGCCTCTTGCCCGGAGGAGTGTCGTTGTGACAACCAGTTTGTGTACTGCAATGAACGCAGCCTGACATCAGTGCCTCTGGGGATGAAGGAGGGCTACAAGGTCCTCTACCTACATAACAACCAGATAAACAATGCTGGCTTCCCTATGGAACTTCACAATCTGGCTTCCGTGGAGACTGTGTATCTCTACGGCAACCAGCTGGACGAGTTCCCCATCAATCTGCCCAAAAACACCAGAGTCCTGCATCTCCAGGAGAACAATATCCAAACCATCTCCAAGGCAGCCCTGGCCCAGCTGACTCGACTAGAAGAGCTGCACCTTGATGATAACTCCATCTCCACAGTGGGGGTGGAAGAAGGGGCCTTTAGGGAGGCAGTAAGCCTCAAACTCCTCTTCCTCACCAAGAACCACTTAAGCAGCGTTCCCATTGGCCTTCCTGAGGACCTTAAAGAGCTGCGGTTGGACGAAAACCGCATTGCCGTCATTGCAGAGGAGGCCTTTCAGAATGTGACACGCCTGCAGCGCCTCCTGCTGGACGGGAATCTGCTAACGGATGAGGGCATTGCACCAGGGACCTTCCAGGACCTTGTCAACCTCCGTGAGCTGGCTCTGGCCCGCAATTCACTCACCTTCCCCCCTCCCCTTCTACCCAGCCAGTCACTGGTCAAACTCAGCCTGCAGGAGAACCAGATTAACCAGATCCCTGTGGCAGCCTTCGCTGCCTTAAATAGGCTGGAAAAACTGGATATCTCCAGTAACCAGCTTCAGACTCTTACACAGGGTGTGTTCGATGGCCTGTCAAGCCTAAGGCATCTCATGGTGCGAAATAACCCCTGGCGTTGTGACTGTGCTGTGAAGTGGGTGGTGGTGTGGCTCAAGTCTTTGCCTTCCACCATCAACGCCCGAGGGTTCGTGTGCCTGAGTCCAGAAAAGGTGCGTGGCATGGCAATCAGAGAACTCACGCTGGATATTATAGAGTGCCCGGTTGATGGTGACCTGCCGCCCTGGCCCACCCTCCGCTCCACACCCCCTCCCCCACCCACAACCACCCCTGTCACCACCATGATCTCCACCCTCATCACCACATCCATCCCTTACTACTTTGACTCACCCTCCCCTCCCTTACCCCCGATCCATAACAACCCTCCTGGGCCCCTGCCTCCTTACGAGGACCCCCTTCAGATCTCCTTCCACGTGGTCAACTCCACCAATATCGAGGTGAGCTGGGCGTCCTATTTCACCGTCACAGCCTACAAGGTCACGTGGGTCAAAAGGGGCCAAAGCCAAATAAACGAAGGAATGCGGGAGAGGACTGTGAGCGGGGACCGGCGGCATATTAGCCTGACAAACCTGGAGCCCCGGTCTGTGTATCGGATCTGCGTGCACGTGCTGGACACCCTTAACTCCTACAGACCCGGAGAGGATACTATATGCTCTGAGGCCAGGACCAAGGCTGCCGTGTCCACTAAGCCTCCTGGTAGAGAGCAAGCTCCTGAGGAGAGCATCAACTCCACGCTGCTAATGGCTGGGATCATAGGTGGGGCGGTGCTTATCATCCTGGTAACGCTGCTCAGCCTGTTCTGCTGGCACATGCACAGGAAGAGCCGGTCATCTTCGACCAAGTGGAAATACAACCGGGGCAGGAGAAAAGACGACTACTGTGAGGCTGGAACCAAGAAGGATAACTCCATTCTGGAGATGACTGAGACCAGTTTCCAGATAGTGGCGCTGAACAATGAGCAGCTGCTCAAGGGAGATTTCCGTATTCAGCCCATCTACACGCCCAACGGGGGCATTGGATTTAGAGACTGTCACCTCAGTAACAACAGCATAGCCTACTGCAAGAGCAGTAACGTGCCCAGTACAGAGTTCTGCCACACGTGATGCAGCAGCGAATAGTACAGAGGCATTCACACACATACATACACACACACACACACACACACACACACACCAAAAAAACTAACAATACATGCATACACACACACACACACACATCATTTGTGTAGACAACAAAAAACATAAAAATTCTAGTCAAATATAACTGTACTATATATATTTCCAAGTTCTGTCTACGATGTAATTTATACTGTGGATAATAATGTGGGATTCTCTGCTATCTTTTTTATTCTTAGAAAAAGAGATACAAGTGTTTCTTTTTTTATAACCAGCAGGGTTTTGAAAGTTGTTTTAATGGTCAGTACTGTACATGAACATGGATTTGTACAATCACGGCACCCTGGGTGTAGCTTCTGACGAACGCTGTCAGCCTTGGAAATGTAAGGGCGCTTAGAGGGCTGGGATCCTTTGCTAACCACAGAAGCAAAATATGGCCTTTTTTGCGTTTTGAAACACTGCAAACGCTCCCCAGTACAGCAGAACAGTAGTAAAGACAACACAGCACAGGGGAAATCCAAACACTGCTGATTAGAGCGCGGTGGAAATATAGCACTGGTTCACTGGTGGCATGTTGTAAAAAGGAACTGAAGTGCACTTTCTTATTAATGGAAGCAAGGCAGGAAATGAGAAGAGGTGGTGATCGCGTGTAAGGGATGGTGGATGGTTGTTTAAGGAGAATGTCATCGGGCCTGTGGAAAAAGCCTGGACTGAGATTTCCCAAAAGTGCCTGAACACTAAAAGCATCTTTGTTCTATTGGTTTATAGTGGAACACAGGTGGGCTTAGACACTTTTTGGAAAACTCAAAAAAAAAAAGAAAGGATGTGTCATTTTTAGCACCCTGAAATTTGTTTATTTTTAGGGAGGAGGTGCAATTATTAACATGAGTTCTAAAAAGCAACAAAGCATTATTGCCCCTAATGAGGTGCATGGATGTGCTGAGACTCGCAGATCCTTTTGAAGAAATTCACTAATTTGTTCTGCTTCGTTTTTTCCCCGCATGTTTTGGCAAGTGAGGCCACAAGGGGGCAGTTTCCCTCAGCGTCGTGTGTGGGACGGAGGAACAGAGGGGAAGACAGACAGACAGGGAGAAAGAAAGAAAGAAAGAAAAAAAAAAAGCTGAATAGATCACTTTACCTCCACCATTCCCCTGGAGTCCATTACCCAGACGACATTACTCATGCTCAAACAGCATTGTTTAGAGTATTATTGCTCATCGAGCTACTTAATGATGTGGAATCATTTAAAACTAACAGTGTTTTCTGTGTTTCATGGCTAAATGATATGGATTTTCACCACTGTGGACTATCATGAGGGAGAAGGCCTCTGTTCCTTCCTCTGTGTGTGTGTGTGTGTGTGTGTGTGTGTGGAGAGCGTGATGAATTTTCAGAAAGCACACACATAACGCTAATTATACATCCACTTATTTCAACCTCGTCCCAGCGTTCATTAGGCTTTTTGATAAATTAGGAAATTACAACAATAAGATCGCGCTCCGCCCATGATCCTCACAATGAACGGTTGTGACTGAGCAGCTCATCGGGCGTCTCATCATTTATCCCTTTGTGTACATTTACGAGACTGTCTCCTTCATTTATGGGTCGCTCACCTGAACAATGCACCTGCTCACTCCACAACATTAGTTTCGGCAGTGATGATCCTCACCCCATCTACCCTCATTTTCTGTCTCACTGTCCCCCTGGATGTCTGTCTCAGATCCCTGCATGGGCTCAATTAAAACGGTTTTCCTTCCCTTCAGCTCCCGGGCGGTGGTGGCAACTCTTTGCATGTGAGGTGCCAGTGAGAGGTCTTCATTATGCACTCCTTAAGAAGACTTGATTTGATTTGACAAGATTTTATTTTGAGGGGCCAAGCTTAAAGAAATTCCCACAGCCGACCCCTCTGCCGCCCTCACCCCCTTCTCCCACCCCTCTCCTCATAATCCTCGACCAAAAAAGGGAGAAAAGTATGTAGACCTTATTTTCACTTGGCTGCGTGGAGCTCACGCTGGGAGAAAGTGTGTTAACTCTTTGTTAGGCGCGCAGATAGAGCTGCTCCAACGCACACGGCAGAGAATCGACAGCTAAAATGATTTTTAAGGGCTTGCGCTCAAGTTACACCAGAGGTCCGAGATTATCTCCGATAGGATTCACCTCTGCAGTTGGGATATCTCGAAGTAGCTGCACTTACTTAAATTCCAGCAATAGCTCAGATCACAATCACATGTGTGAGTACTTCAGTTTAAGGTGATGCACAGATTTCCACCACCAAACCGAGACAATGCTGTGAGAACTGACAAACACAATGACTGAACGAAATCTGTCCCAACATGTCATTGAGTGCCATATTATGTCTTCAAATCATATTTTTGAAAAGACAGCTGACATGTTTCTTACAGTATAAGATGTTTTGTTGGAGTTTCATTTGACAGTGTTTAAGTTTATCTTGAAAAGACAAAATCTCTATTATTAACATTTAAAGCAATAATTGGACATTATTTGGAGATACTTAAACAAGATGGTAATTTGCGAGCTTTAGAGTAGGCAGTTAACCTTAGACAGAGCCGGGCTCGCTGTTTTCCCCTGCCTTCTGCCATCTTTATGCTAAGCTAAGCTAACTGGCCACTGGCTGTAGCTTTTTATTTACCACACAGACACTAGAGGGGTCTCATTCTTCTCATCTTGGCAAAAAAAAGTGAATCAGCGCCAAATGTTGAACTATTCCTTTAAGCGAAACGTTTTGTGAAATAAGTTTTGCATTACAACAAAATTGATGATTGTAGTGATCTCATTCCCCTGGCAGATGAACTGCATTTATTTTAGCAAAATTTTAAGACTCAGATCTTTTTTTCATCTTGGGTTTAGTAACACGAAGATCTTCTGTGGTTATCAAAGCATCTCCACTTTTTATTTGAACCTTTTTCTACTAATATCCACAGCGGACCATAAACACTTGAACATTTACATCAGATATCGTTTATTCTTTGATATAGATGAAAGCCCTACTTTAAGTCACGTGCTGATCAAGCGAGGGGCGGGGTCGGGGTCAAACTGTTGCAACATATAGTATCTCCTCTGTCTGTGAATGTGTAACGGAGACAGATATTTGCCTTACCTTTTATGCAGGACTGAATGATTAGTTAGAGCGAGAGAGAGTTAAGTGGGAGGAAGAAAAGGAGAGAACACGAGACATAAAAAGACGGCAATGAGAATGCTGAACAGAAAGCACATTTCTCCCAACAGATCGAAGCCACGGCGGCAACAATAACAGTATTAAGGGGAAGAGCAGCACTAAGCGTGACACACAGTAGCTAACAAGAGACTGTTCATCCATAGTACCAGACCTTAAGCGGTGCATGGCTAATGATTCAACCAGACGGGGGAAGGGGCTTTGGTGGTTGTTTTGCAGCATACATTACTCTTAATTTTCTACTTGCTTGATAAAAGAACGCGGCTGCAGTGCTGTGACCAATGGAATTACATAAAACGTATTACAGACCGCTTGCGTCGGATTATTACTGTTTCAGGGTGCAGAGAAGTAATTTCCCTTAGAGCCCATTGAATCACGTCCAAATAATTATGTTTAATCTCTTGAGAGGTTAATTCAGACAAAACATGAGTGTTTGAAACATGTTTAAAGTCATCTTTTCTTCCTGTAGGCAAAACCTTCACTGCAAATATCTATTAGCCAGTAACATTCATTCAAGGATTTTTGCATGTACTGTATTTAGCTTCATAGCCTTTCATTTGTGTCATACCGGGTCTTGGACTTTCTAGTATTTTTTAAAGCAATCACCCAGTGGTGGTTGAGGTACAGTGTGAGCAGGCATACAGAAAGGTTTCGCATACGGTTTAGTGAAAGAAGGCTGGAAATTTACAGTGCATGTAAAACGGCTATGTTGGGATATCGCCATCCTGGCTTCTCATCGAGACGCTGCAGTGTTACGTTAGCCACCCACACCAAGTTTTCTTAGGAACCAAAGTTAAATTTCTGTTCTCATGATGAAATATTGATGTTGTTCCATGTATGTGCCTTGAGGTTGAACTTACAATGTAAAGTCCTTGAAACCTTTAAATGTTTTTGCACAAACTGTAAATACTTAAGTGAAGCTTTTTGAAAATAAAAGAGCCATTGGATTTGAGCGATCACTCTTTTTATTTCAGAGAGCTGTCATCTAAATGAAAGTTTATGTTCTGTTGTGCTTCAATGAGTGATCCTGCATTCTCTGTCTCTTACACATTAGTTAGTGTGCTGGCAAAAGCTGTCAAGTTAACTGAGGAGAGAGTTTGCACAGAAACACGGGCCTAGCTAAATCTATTTTGGGTCAGACACTAGCAATTCTGGGTCAAAGATTTGTGCTGTACACACCATGCCAAGTTATCCTCTTATTTCTATACGGGAAGCCTGAGACATCTTAGCGTAGCCACCGCAGCTTAGCGTTCAGCTGGGGAAAATCCAGGATACTTTCTCATTCTACTTGTATGGCACAACTAAATCCCAGAATGGGCTCTTTTTCCAAATCCCTGTGTTCTACCAAAGTCCAACTTTTTTTCCTCTCCATGACCACATCCCAGTGTTGCCTATGTAACCTCCAGCCCGCTAAAGAACCCACATTAGCCCAATCTTAATTCACTATGACAATTAACCACATGCATTCTGCTGAAACACAAGGGTGTGCCACTTTGGTATTTTGAGCGGGAAATTGGTATTTTTCTCAAAATCCCCAAATGTCAAAATGTGATTTGTTATTGCAGAATTGTAGGCTTTTTGGGGAGGCCAAGTGGATGAAGAGGACTGAGGTTTTGGCACTAAAATCATCTACTTTGCTATTCTCGCCTCCTTGTGTGTTGTGTAGCAAGTACCATGAAAGATTCAGAGCGTGTGATCTCACCCGTCTGCGTTCGCCAGGATTGGATTGCAAGTCCATCACTGAGTGTGTGCGTAGGGTTCTTCCAAGCTAGTAAGCTCTTACCAGCTAGTGTCAAACTAGGGATGTCCCAAATCAGGTTGCACCATTAAAGGTTAGTCTTCCCAGTCGCAAGAAAACATCTGCAAAACTGTTCATTTCAAACTATCTAAACAGAGAGTGACTGTACGAAGCTTCACAAGCTGAAGCACAACTTCCAGAAAATACAGAATTACAGTTTTAGGGGACAAATGATGATCACTTGTCTGCCAGTCCTCTAAATGTAGGTATGACTTTGTGTTTTATCTACAAAGGCAAACATGGTATTCATGCAGTTTAAAGAATGAGTGTGAAATATTTGATGATGCTAACCTAGATTCAATTATTGGCTTGTGTTGTTTTTGTGAAATGTAATTTTAAATCTCCCCAGAATGCATCATAATCAAACAACAATTTAATACGTGTCAGGTCAGATGTGTTGACCATATTACAAATGACCATCATATTATTATCATATTAGCATGCTAATATTAGTTTTGTCAGTTAATTCAGTTTAAGTACCCAGCAGTTCCATCTGGCAGTAAATACATATAGAAACAAGTGGTGGGAGTCATTAAGCACCAGGTATTAAACCTGCCTACTTGCACTTTACTTGATTACTTAATTTTCTTTTTAAGCAACTTTAATGCTGAAGCAGTGATCAGTTGTCACTTTACAAATTAAAATGTGTAAGATGAACTTGTAGGGTGAAGATTAAACTAGCCTGCAGTAAAAAGCTGTTAAAACTATTTGCACCTCCACCAACTGCAACAGTAAAATGCTACTTACACATTCCTGTAGCAGTAATAACAATACAATATATGATAGTAAAAGTCAAAGGCTGCTTTATGAGTACTTTTACTTTTGAACTTTAAGTACAGTTAGCTCCATACTTTTTACTTACGGCACCTTTTCAATGCAGGACTGTTACTTGGATCGAAACTTGTCCTTCACCAATGATAAGAGCTTATCTCTATGTGAGAACTAGTTTGTGTGGTGCAACCTGTTTTTATTTAGTGAAGTGTAAATGTCCACTGAGTAAGCTTGAACTCCAGGCCCCTAAGTTAATTGTCATAACACTGAAAAACAGAATAATAGCAGTGTTTGCCAGCACCATTTGTGTCCTAACACACAATGTTGTGATTAATTTAAAAGAAAGTGGTTGTGTTTGTCACAATCCATATGGCAGGAACTAATGAAATGTGGATTTTTGCCTTTGAATTGTTCACTGAACAGGTGTTAGCTCTGAGTAGCTGTTTTTTAATCTTTCCCTGCCAAAAGAACATTCAATTTTCTGCTTAGTACAAGCTCTCTAACAGCTTCACTTTGTGATCCTCATTTAAGCATCTTCTAATCAGCCTCAATATGGAGGAAAAGTCATTAAAGGATGCAATTTAAAGCAGTCTTATTCCAGGTATTACAAACATCGACATCTGGTAGAGTTAACATTGAACTGGCAGGTTTAAAGCTGTGCTCTGTTGTTATTCCCATCCTCCATTGCCCTGAGTAGCCTTTAATTAAAGACTGAATGCAGGTGAGGCCTTTGCTTCTTTCACGGTACTTCAGGCTAATGTGTGTCAGGATGGGTCACTGGATTTCTGCCCATTTGCTGCCAAAAGTGAATGTCATGAACATTAAGTAAAAGGCAGGCTAAATCAATTTAGGATCATCTTTCTGTGCTTTGAAATTATATGAAAAAACTAAATGAATGGAAAATTGGTCCAAACAGAAATCATGGTTTGCATTTGCTCCTGTGGCGAAGGAGCCTCAGCAGTTCTGTTTGGTCTCTTCTTGAGCCCTGCTGTTTCCTGAAGGTGCTTACTCTATTTGATGCTAGTCATTAAAATTTGATGTTGCGAGTTGAAAGAGACCAAATCACAGCACCGGCTCTATAGGATATCTTCGGACAGCATTAAAACATTGAACACAGAGGGATATTTTAAGCAGTCATCAATCAGGGGACAGTTATGAGATGCAAATTCAATTTCTCCTCCTAGTTTTTAGATGAGTGAGCTGAAGGTTACCATGTGAGGGTCAAATTTAAACAGAATTATTGCCTGTTTTTTTTGTTTTTGTTTCAGCAGCAAAGAAAATGTGCTTTGTGCCATTGAGATAAGCAAGATATTTTCTGTACCAAAATGAATGCAATGAATACTGCCTGACAAGTCTTTATTGTCTGCAAGGAGACTTGTTGTGAAAACCAGAAAACCACAGCACTTTCTTAAACAAATGTACACAAAATGGGCGTTTTTGTATTTCTCTTTTACACCTCATGATAAGTGACTTGCCAGCTGCACACAGTCCTAATTGGTGACAAAATGATTTTTACTCCGAAACTGCCTGAAACCCTCTCAGGCCTGGAAGGCATTTGCAGGTGTTGACACAATGAAAGCAACCCCTGCTGTATACAATATGATGCAACCCACTAACAGAGTCCTGCAACAAATACCCTTGTGAAGCTGGCAATTGTCAGTTTGTGTTGACACTATATCCTGCGGGCATTGATTCGACTATCTGGTCATTTTCAAGGCTGTAGTTTTTGCTTTATTAGATTACATCATAAAGTGTACCTAAAATTTAGGCCTGGTGCACCTTTTAATAAAAATGCAACTCGCATTATGTGTGTGTGTGTGTGTGTGTGTGTGTGTGTGTGTGTGTGTGTGTGTGTGTGTGTGTGTGTGTGTGTGTGTCCTAAGGAGACTGTGAAGGTACATCCATGTATCTTTCTGCCAACACATGGTTAGGATTTGTGTTTTAAGACGTGAATGTGTGAGTGAAGCTGCAGACATTGTGTTACACTCACACTCCACTCCCTGCAGTGTATGACAGACTGAGGAACAGACTGTGAGGAGGTGAGATAGTAGCAAGTTAGCTTAAGTGAAAAGAGTGATGCCATAATGTAAAAACACTCCAGTCCAGCATTGAAAATCTTACTTAAGTAAAAAAAAAAACATAGGTATTATGAGCTAAATGTGCTAAAAAATGCCCAGTGTTATATCATTATGTAGTGTTGGATTGTTAATACTGATTGATGTGTAAGAAGCATTTAGTGGTCTAGTTGGTTGATGTGGAGCTAATTTGAACTATATTGTTGGGTAGTCACTAACAATGCATCATGTTGTACAGGCTTGTGTTTTGTATTGTATTGTAGATCGGAGTCTAAATTAGCATTATATGTAAACACTCAAAGTAGAAGTGCTTCAAAATTGCACTTTTAAATCTACGATTAGTGATTTTTCTGGCAACTTGGGGGCAGCAACACAACCCTGACATCGCCTTTTAAGTGGATGACGAACATGCTAGATAACAGTTGCTGATGTACACATCCACAGATTACGCAACAACATTATGATTCATTTGGAGTCGTATTTGTGTCCACCTGATGAATCTAAGTCTAATATTCTCTCCATTTTAGCTCTGTTTTTGTCTCTGAAATGGCACTTTAGCTTCTAAATAGCAAGCCACTAACTGTCTGTCTGCTGTTTGGTGCAGAGCAGGTGGTGTACAATTGGTCTTAAGAGCTGAAAGACAACACTATGAGGGAGGTGAGAGTGAACCAAAACAGTAAAGTTGTGGATCGGGCAGCTAAACAAGGAGCGGAAAGTCACTATGACGCCAGGGGTGTGTCCAGACTTTTTCGACTGGGGTGGCACAAGAGGGGCACTGACTTATGGAGGGGATAGCTGGTGTCTAAGTTTTCCAATCATTCCCAATTTATGCAATTCCAAGACTGTTTATGGACCCTAGTATGCAAAAATATCCAAATACACTACATAAAACTAACATGTATACCACATGCAAAAGACTGTATGTTTTATATACCTGCATCGTCACTCTAGCTTTAAAGATAGAGCTCACTACAGCCTTTGACAGACCATGCAAAGTGGAAGAGGTAAAGATAATAGGGTGGCACTTCGGATGACCAATCAGATTTCAGGGGTGGCCAGTGCCAGTTCCACTGTTGTGTAACATGTTAGCTTGAAGTATACCAAAAAAAAACTGGTTCTGGTTTACAGTGCAGCTGTTTCCTTAAAGCTACTGCTCTAAAGCACGTCCATATGGTCAGCTTTAAATATGCATAATCAATTGCATTGTCTCTTTATAACTGTCCCTGCTGCTGCATTATAAGTCAGAGTTATCCAGAGAGCTCACCGACCAGATCATTACAAAGTGCAGTCATATAATGCACCGATCTTTCGTCAGCATGATAATGCCCAATTTCCCTCATCTATTTTTAAAAAGCCTCCTAAATAGGTCTTAATTATCTGCATCCATAACTGAGGCTCTGTGGCTGAGCAGACTCAATTCATTAGTCGCACGAAATATCAAGTTGTCCTAGCACTTTCACTTGTTTCTCAAGTTAACAATGTATGTCTTCACTGTCTACGACTTACTTTTCTCTGGTATAAATTCATCCGTAGTTCTTTATACATGAAGCTACACATTTGTATGCTAATTGGTGATATCTTCGTGCGGTGTTGGGTGCCTTAGAGAGGCTGTTATCATGGGGAAAGGTGATTTCTCCAAACACGTCAGTATAGCGAAATAATTGGTACGGATCCAAACAACACTTCCTCTATGCCTGGTTCCGGTGATTGGAAGTACTTGCTCTTTCACCAACAGCTACTGAATATACAATATTAATGTTGTAGAAGAGCAAGCCAAATGAGATTCTTAATAGAGAAAATATTTATAAATGCACAACATATAACAGCACAATGGGGAGGGAGGCAGAATTACTTAAACATTTCTTCACATTTTCAATAAATGTATGGTTCTGGCTGCAAGTTGTTGAAAAAGTAATTTATGGCTAAACTAAATATGAACCCAGCCTTTTTTAAATAATTAAAACGCCACATGTCAGGGAAACTTAGAGCAAATTCCCCAGTAGCTGGCCAGATTAAAGTTTAACTTTCTCCCCTGGACCACATGGAGCATGGTAGCACCTCCATATGTTGGGCCCGTGGGTCAGAGGAGTCACAATTCCAGGTGGGACAGAGCAGCTGTGACCTAGAGCGAGACTCACCGTCTGGTAAGGCCCGTAATGAATGAAGACGGTGATGAATAGTGAAGGCAAAAGGCTCAAGGCTTTCTGGAGGTGACCAGGAGGAAACTCAGAAAATGTTTTTTCTTTTTATTTTATTCTCATGTTAGACACAAGTTCATCCTCCAGCCTATGGGAGGTTTTTTGACAAAGCGCTGCAGATTCTAAATGTTGAAAGGTTTGTAGTGATTTTCAAGAGAAAAGGTTTGAACATTTCTGGTGTAAAAGTTAAATACTGCTAAGCTTGTTATAGTGCCTTTATTTTCCAACAATATGGATGAATCCTAAATGGCAACAAATGACTAAGAATGAAAAAAAAATTTTTTTAAATATAAAGAATTTGAGAACACAACTCCGACAAATAATGCTGTGATGGAGACATGAACCATTTGGGATGTCAGTCGAAATTAATTCATCCCACAACAAGGCCTCATGGGATGTATTTATGACACTGACAATGACTTGATCTTTGAGGGTCGGGTTTTCCGCACATGAGTTATGACGAACCTTGATAATAGACAATGAAGTCTGCATGCTGTAAAAATGCCAACTTACATTCTTTGGCATAAATAAACCCCACAGGTGGTTTTTTAGTTGTGGAATGCAGAACAACCAGCTCTGGGAGTTGACCTTATGTTTACCTTCTAAACTGTAAAATGTTGTTACTAATACGCAAAATCAACTCTTCAACTTAGATAAATGTACATGCTTGAGGCTAGCTACTTGTCTCTTTTATATTTTCTGTTTGGGTTTAAATAGTTGTTTCTCTGATCTAAATTAAAATGATGCTACCCAATATCTTCAACCAACTCTGTACTCCTCCTTTGTAAATCTACTGGCACTGATCTTGTATTTAAGGGCCAGTGTGTAGGATTTAGTGGTATCTATCGGCGAAGTTGCAACCATTTGAATGAGCTTAACTTTCCAAGCACGTAGGAGAAATTACACTGGCTGCAAACCCTACGAAAAACATGAAAGGAAGGTTCAACATGGTGGACTTCGTAAGGAGGACCTACCACTGCAGATAAAAACTGCTCATTCTAAGGAAATTAAAACACAAAGATTCTTACTTGAAAGAGATTACACACTAATAAAAACATACATAAATATTATATTACATTTCTGACAAAAGATCCTCCTATAAATGCAGCAAGGGAGTGATCTGGCTTGATACTAATGATAAATTTGTCATTATGAAATTTCTCAACTGTCTCATTTTTACAGTGCATTCAGGTGATGTAGGTTCAGGTATGCTGTTGGCTCAAGTTTCAACATTGTTCCATTGTTTCATAGTCTCTTCTGCCTTGAGTTCACATAATGATGTGAGAAAATCCTGGAACTGTAATATAAGAACGGTGAGGACCCTCCTCAGTCACAAAGTGTACTTGAGTCATGAACTCACATGTTCACAGCTGCATTCTTTGGGCTGAAGTCATAAATACCCTCCTTGGTGAAAGTAAAGCTTTTGGTACTGAAGGCTCACAACAATACTTTTATGAGCAAAACATATTCTCCCATTTGTAATGGAAAGACTGCTAAATGTTTGTTTGTTGCCTGGCACACATCTGCAGCTGACGTAACGCTGGAAAATAGCTTTTGAGCTTTTGATGCACACTCATTTATAGTCGGACTGACATTAAAATGCATTTTTGCTAAGGTTAGTCATTTCTTTGACTTGACTTGTTATTTGTTCCAAATTGCACCAAAAAGAAGAACACTTAAGTCGAATGTATTTTTCTGCCGTGATGGCGCCCCCAACATTGTGGGGGCTGTGAATTTTTGGTTCAGACTGACAATGTCGGTACTGTTCATTTAATTAGTGCAAATATCTGTCAAGGGTAATATCACTTAAAATCCAATGACCACAGAGGAAGTTAACCAGCTGGGCCCAGATATTAGCCATAGTCCGATCTCTGATTTTAGCACTCCTATGCTACTCCATACATTGGCTACTCAGTTCAAATCCCAGAGTAAGGAGCGCAGCAGGATTGTACTCATTGCTGTGAGTTTATACAGTCTGGTCATTTGCCACGATTGGATCCTCGAAAGAGAGACAGCTAACGCTAGTTAGAAAAGTAGAGTAGGAATCATTCTTGACATTATCAAACTTATATACTTCTTATACACTCATTTATTATACACGTCCAATCATTTTCTACTTGTTGGTGAATATAAGCCTCAGTGTTATGTATATATAGCTGTCTTTGATCTTTTCTGGCATGTCTGTTTAATGACAAAAAAAGAAATATATGAAAAAATAATACAGGCCTTACACTGAGTGGAATAACAGCATAAGGGGTCCACAAAATTTTGGAATGTTATACAGGAACAGATGTCTTAAATTGCTAACAGTATATAACCAATACTATGTGGACTTACAAAATTGGTAAAAAGACTGACTAAAGTAGTTTCACCTTAAATATCAGTGTTTCTCTGCCACTGTTGGGCAGATGAAGGACATCCTGGAGGGGCTGCCAGCGTTGCTGCTGCCAATGGTAGCTTGGCTTGTTTCTCTGATAACTAAAGAGTCCGATGACTAAAATCTTTCATCCAGTCAAAATATATAGTTAAAAATTACACAAAATTACAACAAGTTAATTTATGGCAGCTTCTGGCAGACAACGACAATGGGTGCACAAAGGAGATATGACACCATTGACAGGCGACCGGTGAAATATATAACATAGGTTTAGTGTTTTTAGACATTTTAATGGAGAAATGTTACATATTATATATTTTAGCTATCTTTAATCTTTATCTTTAATCATGCTAGTTAATACTGCACCCTATGGCATATTATTTTTTCCTATACACTAAAATATTAGTTGTTTTTTCCTGTTGCGTAATTGCTGTTTTCTTGCTCCTGGTGTTTGCAATAGTTTCTAATGAGCTCTAAACTCTTCACTGATTCTAATAGAATCCAAACAAGCAGGACTATTTATGTTTGTGTGTATGTGTGTGCGGTAGCTGCAGTCAGTGTTTGTTATCACAGGAAAACTCATAATCTGAGTCTTTTAGTTCTGTCCTTGGCTGCGAGAAATAAACAGGTAATGTACTGCTGCCTCCACTGCGCTCCAGCTACCTGCTAACAACATAAAAATCTTGTTTTTGAGACAAATTTTTTCACTTGTTGAAAATTCAAATGCCTGTCTCCTTCCCTTGAACTCCCACTTCCACTTTCGTGTTTTCTCGCTGAACCTGTATGCTTCCTCTTAGAAGGAATACATTCTTGCAAACATTTCAGTCTAAATTGGGAGCTCATTAGACTCTCACACATCCACTGAGAGCATGGAAAAAGCGAGACATTATGAATTGATTTCTGTATATCTGGATCATAAAAGCAGGGTGCATTAGCATTAGAGAAGATGAACGCTGCATTGGAGATCAGCAGAGGGGTGAGAGTGGTGTTGAATTAAACAGACATGTTTAACAAGCTGTTAACAACTCCCACTATCCCGCTCCCTCTCTTTTTTTCCTTCCCCCTCTCGCTGTGAGTCGGGGAGACAAAGACCAGCCGCGGTCTGATCGAGAGCGAGATCCCACGAGAAAGCGGCGAGAAAAGGGCCACTGTGGAGAGGTGGTGACAGTTCACACAGCGAGACTGGAGAGGAGTCCACCCGAGACAAAAAGCAGAAGCCCTTTGTCTCACAGCTGGGGAAAGTGTGGCTCAAAGCTGTTTAAATGTTATGGCGGGTAGCAATGGTTCTTATGAGCTCCGGGTCCGGAGTGCACATTACATGTTAATGACTTGGAACACAGACAGCAGGGCAGAGGCTCAAACTGCCAATTAAGCATATGCTGCAGACGCCACTGGTGTTCAGACGCAACCATCTGATAGTGCTCAAGCTTGGCCTGCAGATCTGAATCTCTCCATGGGATGTGGAGGCACTCCAATGGTGAGTCATTAGCCACAGACATCCCTGAAAACCACTGAGGAATATAAGCAGCTGCTGATTGGATATCACTCATTCAGCTCCATCCACGCTCAATGCTTGGTTCTTTTGTTCGGCTCACCACTGTCTCTTTGTTTCTCATTCATCTGTTTAGTCTAACACTTGGCGATGATGTTAGTCTGTGAACAAGTAAACAAACTGCACTCCAGCGATTTAGCACTTCAGTCATTCTGTGAAAGTGCCGAGCAGCTGAGGAATGACTTGTTATTAAAGTGACATTAAGTTGGTAAAGTGTTATTGCTGAAGTGGAAGGAATTCCACAGTTATTAAAATGCCCTGCTTTTTATAAGCACTGTACTGTATATACAATGCCAGTGTTGTATTGCTTTTCAATCAGGGTCACGTTTAGAAACCTTTGAGTGGCTGTTCTTTTTAATGAAAGGGAGTTGGTAAAGTGAGTAAAAATGTCTTGGCAATAATAAAGTGTACGTTATTTATAGTTACATTACAGAAAATGATTTATTATTTATATACACTCTTTATTCAGCGTAATAAATGAACTTAAACTTTAAATAGTTTGACATGAAATAACATCAATAGCTAGCAGCTATTTGTAACTCCAAATAGCCTACAGCAGGGGACAGATTGAGACAATGTGCCCTTGGACACAGAAGGCCTCCCACCTCCTACATAGGACACCCACACTGAAAGAGTGAAATGATGTGTCTCTTGGTGGTCGTTTTGCGTCGCTTTGTGGTCATTCTGTGTTTATTTGTGGTCGTTTTGTGTCTCTTTGTTGTCGTTTTATTGACTTAAAAGAAATGTTAACAGTCACTTCATGCTGAGGCCTGCCGCCCCAGAGCCTTTATTTTGTAGGCCTGTTCAGTAGTCTGTTAATGATACTACCTAGTCAACTACATAGGCGGGCTCCAGGGTGGCAATCAGCTTCCACAGGGAGGTCCGGGCCACCCTTGCCTACCCCTATTGCCCTGCCCCTGTTTCCCTGTCTCACAGTGGGTGTAAGTAAGCTTTTTTGATGAAAGAAAAAAAACTCAAAGTGAAAAGAAATCTCAAATTGATCTAAATTAAGACCAAGGATAAAACACACATACAATTGATTGCATAATTCACCCACTTGGTCAATATTTAGTGGAGGCACCTCTTGGCAGCAGCTGCAGAATTGAGTTTGTGTGGATAGGGTCTGACTCAGTTTGCATGTCTGGACACTGCAGGTTTTCCCCATTGTCTTTGCCAAACTGCTCAAGCCCTGTCAAGTTGCATGAACAGTGTGTCTCATGTCCGGCCACAAATTCTGGATGTGATTGAGGTCTGGCCTGGCTACTTCAGGACAACAACTTTGTTGTTTTGAAACTGTTCCTGTGTGGCTTTGGCTTTTTTGTTTATCTTCTCTGAAGTTCTCTTGCACACAGTCTTGATTTCTTTGTACATTGCTCTATTCAACAGATCTTTACTTTCAAAAGCCGTCCCGGGCCAACTGCAGAGAAGAATCCCCACAGGATGACGTCTGGCCACCACCAGACGTCATGTATGGTGTTTTTGTCGACACTAAACCTAACACCTAGAGCCAGATTTAACAAACTAACAAAACGTTGTTCCTGGTGAAGGAGAGCTCGTAGGTGCAGTTCAGAGGAATTTCTATTAGATTATGAGCTCAGAAAATAAATGATAATGTAGTGACCTTGATCACAAAATGTGTACTTTGGCCTCTATTACACCTGAAAACAACAGTTAGCTTACTATTACTCAAAAATATTACTCATAAAATTATAATTTTATTATCTTCAGCATCTATTTAATTATTAATACATTAGGAGGAAATAAACATGTTCATGGGAAAGAAAAAGAAGCCTGCAGTGATTGTACAGTTCACTGATGGTCCACTATTTGTTTGTGTTACAGTTATCAGATAGTGCTCATTAATAATAGCATAATTGCTTCATTTAGATTTCTAATGATCAGAGTTAGTTATAGATAAGCCAATAAGCCAATATTTAACGCACGTTTATTTCTGCCACTTACTACTGTAAATCCCATCTGTGCTGAGTTTATGCCTCCTTTTCAGAGAAGGAGAATTTTTCTATGCAATTCTGCAAATAGTGTAAGTAATAGAGCAGTAAATCCAGCAGAATACAGTACATAATAAACTTTAACATGTATGTTCTTATTGTTTGCCTATTTGCTCTCTTAAATGCATAACCAGACATTTGCACAAATGACACACAAACTGCGACTCTGGCCTGTTTGATAATTACAGCACATAGTTTTTGGGCAGAATGGATCACGTGTGCATGAAAAACAGGCACAAAAGCTTCTGGCCCTCAGTATGCTATCATCAGAGGTTTCATCAGACCATAAAATAGTCATAGTATAGCCATAATGAGTGTTTTTTAACACTGCCTCTCTCTTTGCCCGCAAAAGTTTTAATGTACACTGTCTTTTCCATCTCACTACGGAAGCATGTAGCTCCTTGAAAGATGCCTCAGACCTTTCGGGGGTCTACCTTACTAGTGCCCTTCTCAGACAGACACTTAATTTGTGAGGATGGCCTCTTCTTGGCAGATTTACAGCTGTGCTGTATTTCTTCTATTTTTCTGATTGACCTTTTTGTTCTTTAATCACTGTCTTGGGGATTTTCTTACATTTTGCCCCATATTAGTATGTTTTTGGTGACCTTGTTGGAATTTGTGTGGAATACTCTTTGTCATTGTGATCTAGTTGTAATCAAGAACCTTTGCCAGTTGTTGCAAGTTGTTGGACCTGCTGGATAAGAAATTTAATTTATTAAATTAATATTGCATAATACTCATGCAACCCATTACTTTGATTTTAAGACTTAAAATCTCATCAACTTTAAGGGGGACCCCTCAAGATTTTACACATAAAGATCAGTTACTGTCTTCTGTGGCTCTGGAAAGAGCTTCGTCAAGTCTGAAAAAAAAGACTTCATTCAGTTACAGGAAGGACAATATCAGTGAGAAAAAACACAAAGTAAAGCAGGATTACATGCATAATTTCCTGTGAACCTCTTGGGTCTAGTATGGGAACAGCGGACTCTGCCACTAACACTGAAAATTACTATATAGAGAGGTAATAACTAAATAATAATACATTGAACGGCAGTTGTTGAAATAATGCCAACAACAAATTGTATTCCAAAACTTGATATTTTGCAATTCATTTTCAATTTTAAGAAATTAGTTTTTACTTAGAAGTTTTTTGGTTTCTGTAACTCTGTTGAAGGGATACAATGGCATGCTTCCAGAAGATGTTTCCTCATTTGGTATTTTGATGATGGTGGAGAGTGCTGTCTGGCGTTTTGCTCTCACATAGGTGTTTAATTGGGTTTAGCTCTGGTGACTGTGAAGGGCACAGAATATGATACACATCATTTTATACTCATTAAACCATTCAGTGACCCCTTGTGCCCTGTATGGAACCATCTGCATTCATTAAATATAGCAAATGACGTGATGGTCAAATCAAAAGAATTTCTGCTCATGTGAAAAAAACAGTGAATCTCAGTGACAGAGACAAGCAGGCAGTGATCCCATTCTCCCAGGCTACTTGGGATCTTTGTCGTACAAGGCACAGGACCAGGACCTCATATTGTGCTATTGTTGAGAGTTCATTTTCTTCCTGATATGCAAGCAGCAAAATCAACAGTGACAATTCAATTTTCCACGTTCTACGACTGTTCAGCCACTCCTGAGCCTAAACCACACACATCTGCTGATAAGCGTCTCCACACACCGAGGAAAGTTGATGCCAAAAGCAGTTTGCACAGCATCTCTTTGACCTTGGCATGATTGCCTGTGAGGCACTTTAATTTAATCAGCTTCCCCAAGCTTGAAGCTGTGCTCATTGTTAAGGAGAGCAGGACCGGGGAGCGCTATCCACACATGTACACACACACACACACACACACACACACACACACACACACAGGCACATGAAGGCATACTCCTCCTCGTGCTGAGGCAAGGTTAGCGACAGACTAAAGCTCCAGGGACTTGGGCCTCACATCCACACAAAGGCCAACAGACAGAGGAGTTTGCCAGGCATCTCCATCAAACAGGCCCGTCTCTAATTATGTCATCAATCAGGGATGAGATGACGGGCAGGTACTCAATTAATGGCCATTGGAATGCAGCGCAGGGTCTTCGGGCACGGTGCCATCTCTGTCATCTTAGGCAGGCAACAGGACATACACATCAATGAACTTGGAAAATGCATGAGGCTGGGGCTAGGACAAACACATGCTGCCATTGTACAAGACCCAAAGAATGTTAAGGCTGCATTCTTGATACACGGCTGCTGAATTAATCTTCTACTTCTGAGAGAATTTGTAAATGCATGTTGTGAAGATTATTATGCCATATTGGCTAGTTAGTGCTGTGATGCCCTTCTTCTTTTGTTGTCCTGGTTGCAATGAAAATCATTTTTATCGATGTTGTTATGTCTGCTGGTCCATCTGTTCCTCAGACTTGGAAGGAATTAGAAAGAATGCATTGTCACTGTTGTATGGCATTTAAAATTAGCTATGCTAATTATTTTTAACTCATTTGGTTCAGTTTTGACCAAACAAGTAATTACTGGTATTATATTAAGAAAAAGTGTTCTTCATTTTACAGCAGGGAATATGTGTTTTTGACCATTCCTCAGTTTCATGACCACTATGCCAAAACCATTTCACAGCCTACAGACAGTAGTATGACAGGAGTATGCGCACAAGCAAGTTGGCAACGTCACTTTTACCAGTATGTTAACCAATATAGAGAAACCCAAGGAACAACAGGCTTTATAAAAAATATTTTGCTGCATTGGAATATGTGAAGCAATTTGCTGCAGTTACAGTTTTATTAGCCAATCAGAGAATGAGATTAATAATTTCATTCACAAATGAAAGACAATATTGAAACTTACATATAATCATTGCATTCAATCAAAGATGCAGACACATGTGGAATCCACATAATTAGTTTGCAGAGATGCAGAGGCCCATCATCAGGGCATCTATTTTTTCCATCAGAGCTATTACAGCGAGCTCAAATGGACTTTGATCGGTGATTTGGTTACAAAATGAATCGCACTGGAATTAATGATGTTCGATTACTGTGCTAGCCCACTTGTGAGATGCTAACTGCACTCATTAGCCCCTGAACTGGGCAGGCGTGAAATGGGCGCCCACAGTGTGTCAATGCTAGCCTCTGCCTCAATGTGCACCGCACAGCATTATCAGCTGCTGTTTAGACGGAGCCAGCTGATAAATAGGAGGGCAGAAATGCACTTAAACTGATTCATTTGATTAGTATTGGATGTGTTTTTCTCTTGGTGGAGACAACCTGTGCCTTTTCTGCGAGGGGGTTGAGTCTGTGTGTCTGGTTATGTGTGTGTTGGCTGACGGATGTTCTTTCAGTCAAATCTTGAAAAATACCTCCCCAACAAGTGAATTAAGGTGAAGCCAATACTTATGCCCCCAACAACACATTCTTTATACCAGCTGGATCGATAGTTTTCTCGTCAACGGAGAAATATCCTGGGAACAACAGACTGGACATTCCTTTTGGCCAAATTTAAATGAATGCTCACAAATAATGAGGCAATATGTATGTTTTTTTTGTAATTTTTAAAATAATTGGTCCTTGATTTTAAATAGACTGGCAGGCAAATGCAGCAGGTGCACCTGATGGCTACATACATATCAAAAGACTGATGGTAAAGCAGCTATCTCAAATAATAACTTTAGTTGGGGTTGCTGTAGTGTAACCTCCGCTAAATCCAATGAAGAGTCGCACAGAGCTGCCAATGTTAGCCTGCGTTCTCGTAAAGTAAAACCCAGGACCAGTTTCCAAACAGTGAGGAAATACTACACAGTGGATGTGCTACCGTGAATGTGGCTTTTCTTAACATAACATTCTGGTCCAGGTTCTTTTCACCTAGCTTACTTTCCAACTTGCTCCTGGCTGATGTGCCTGCATTTGCCATCTGACCTCTGCAGCTCATCTAGAATGAGCTGCAGAGGTCTTCAACTTACCCAACTTCCCCCACACTACACGGCTCCTCTGCACCCTTTACTGTTTACTGGCTCAAATCTGATTCAAGACACTGGTACTTGCCTACCGTGTTGCGAATGGCTCAGGTCCTTCATACATCCAGGACACGGTCAAACAATACACCCCAGCCCGTCTACTATGCTCTCCTACTGTCAGCTTGCTTACGACTCCCTCAGTACGAGGGGGGTCTAGCTACCGTTCAACCGAATCACGACTGCTTGCTGGCTCCACAATGCTGGAACAAGCGCCCCCTGACAGCAGGAAAGCAGAAACTCTACACATCTTCCATTACAGACTGAAAACTCATCTGTTCAGACTGCAGCTTGGCCCATTAAAAAAAGAAAAACATCTCTATCTCTTATTAGAAGAAGAAAAAGGACAACAATTACTTTATAAATTGTGTTTTTCCACTGCGTTATAGAAGTTACACACACATAGGTCCAAAATACAGACACACACACACACACACAAACACACACACACACACACACACACACAGGACCCTCAGACAAGCAAGTGAGGGGGGAGGTGTTGGAGTGATGAGCAATTAGGGGTTTGGTGCTTTGCTTAAGGGCACCTCGGCAGTAGGAGGAGCCAGAATGTGAACTTGCACCTCTACTAGTAACAGTTCACACTCTGTACTGTGGTCTGTGTTGGACTTAAATCAGCGACCCTTCGGGTTCCCAAGCCAGGTCCTATAGACTGAGCTACTGCCAGCCAATTAAATGTAGCACTTCCAGCAGCTCAGAGATTTGATGACGTGTATGCACTAAATGCTAAATAAATGTAATGCCATCTAACACAAAGTACTTAGTGTTGGAATTAATGCTAGGTTAGGTTACTATTATAGGCAGTAAGCTAGTTAGACTTGAAGCTTATGGTAGCAGACAAACATTCTTTCCATTTTTGGTCTTGTATTTTTGAGCTAAAAAAATACAACTGCCTCAATAGGTGACATATTGCTCTTACTACAGATCCATGCAGAGCTGCAAAATTTCTGAGGCCTGCCGTGCCTTGTCGCTAAGCTCTTGGACAACCGGAGAAAGGTTCAGCGAATGGTCAGTTACAATATTACAAAGGAATATTCCTTGGCTTTCAAAGATATTTCAATAAAAGAAGTCACTCTAGGGAGCAGTATATTTACATTTTCTGCAAATTATTATTTCACCAGCTTACTGAGACTATGGTAAACAGTGCCATCTAACATGCCGTATTGCACATTTTATTCTAAAGCCCAGAAGTAAAGAGCCGCAGAGAGCAACAATACTCATTTATTCGGTGGAAATCAGAATGAAACCCTTTTATCTTCAGCCCTCTTGAAATCCTGTCGACAGATAATAACGTACTTCATTTTCAAGTGTTTAACAAAAGGAAGCCTCATTCTTTCTGCTACTCCTTTCCTTTACTGATAATGGTGAAAAACTATGTAAAAAACAGTATGCAAGTAAAAAATTCAACTCAATAAGACAAGTATTTTACATATCTGAGACTGATAAACAAATGCTCCACCAACCCTTGCTTTGCTCTTAGGGCTTTCCGTTCATCCTCATGTATCCGTATTACTGCAAAACTTCTTAAACTGTGATTATCTTCATTTTTCATATTCGCCCTGTCTTGGTCAACATATAACATATAATGACTTTAGACCAGGGAATGGCATGTAGAGGGTTGAGTTAACCTTTAATTACAGCCTTATAGTACAAAGTGTTGAAAGGCAGCCATTCATCGCTTAATAACTGAAAGGATAGTGGGGTATTCATGACACACACTAACAGGGGCATCATCAGAGATTCAACGGAACATGACCTGATTGTGTCTTCATACAGTCTGACCTGCTACCTGCTACCACTGATAGAAATTCAAAATGTTGTTGTGAGTGTGTGCTCCACGGCTGAGGTCCACCTGATAACATCACAGGGCTCAGTTTCAGTGCCTGACTTGGCTAGCACAGGTTGAATCCAAGGTTCAGAGGTCCTCTCCTATCAGTGTGACCGATCATCTGCCTGTGTGCTGAAGTTGCACAAACTACGCATTGCATTGACTGGTATTGATCCAAACATCCCACCTTAGGCACACAACGCCTTATAGAATAATTGTAATGCTCCATGAGTGTGTTTTTTGAATTACAGTCATCAGAGATAAGGACAAGACGGAAAGATAACTGAAAGATGTTGTCTTTAGGGCTAAATGTTCAATTCCAATCAACATTAGAAGTCATGAAAGAAAGCAGATAGGGATGGGTTAAAATTAGTCGTGCTCTAGTGTGCTTATGTGAAGCAACAGACTATGTTGTGTTTCTGTCTTACAACTGACTCTACATCGTTTCTAGCAACCCTATTCTCTGATTTACCTCTCATTAGCGTTAATTTTCAAATACTGAATTAGTGCTTTATTAAAGGAAAGTAAGCTGAACAGGACAAGCTATTAAGTCTAAAATATGCAGACAGTGCTTGTGCAACCCTATTGCTAAAGAACAAGAGTTAATATTATACAAAACCCAAAAATTATGTTCAGTGACATTTTAAAGAAATAATTGTTTTATACAATATCTGTATGGTTCAGATTAGGGAAATACCGTGGCTGTGGTAAATATGGTTAAGGTTAAGCAACTCAAAAAGCAAACATTAATTGTATGTCTGTGATAGGATAGAAACTGCAGTTTCACATTTGCTGCACAGCCCAACCTCCGCACCCTCACGTTCCACCTCACTACATAAAGGAATTAATGTTGGAATTGGATGCAAATTGCAAGGTGTGGGATGTGGCCACTATGAATGTAATTCTGGATGCTGGGCTGACTGGTGTCAAGGACAGGCAATTACATGTACCTAGAGCGCTCAAGATCTTGGCTAATTTATTTAAATGTACTTTTGTTGTTAACATATTAGAAGTAACAAAAATCCCTTACAATATATCTATCATGGGCATAAACATACTCTAACTATACCCACTACATGCAAACAAACATCCCCATTCCCTACAGTCTAGTTTCTCACAATTCAGCTACAGTATGAAAGTCTGAAATGATGGCCTCAGGCCACGAGCACCACTCCAACATATGATAATTCATCCGTTTCTCTAAACAGCTGTCACTGTTAGTTATACTTGGAATCAGGGTACCATGAGTTATATGAATCAGGCACTGAGCCTTTAACGTGACATATATTTATTTCTGAAATGTAATTTCTGAACACCACTGTTAAGGTGTAGGTGGTACGTTTATGTTAATTTGATAAAATACATTTTCTTTGCTGCCATTATTCCAAAAGACCTCATCTTGGTATGAATAAAAGACTAATTATTAGTAATTATTGCAGTACTTCCTACAGTACATGTCAGTGGAAAATACTGTACTGGCCAGCTTCTCAATGAATCATTAAGTTCTGAATAAGTTTCTAGTTGGCAGATAATCAATAACCAATTATTATACCTATGTTACAGATTGGTTACTATTTTTGTGTCCCATCCAAGTAAAACAGCATTATGCTTACCTCGCGAGTAGCTGAGTGATATTCATTAGCAAGTAGTAGATGTCCATTAATTAGCAGTTTACAACTCTATAATCAATAGATTAAAACGAATAGATGTAAACTACTCAGGGTTTTTTGTAGATTATTGTGGTGTTACTGCTTTGAATCGGTCCGTCAAGAATTCTGGATCTCCAGCACAGCGAATGTTTCACTGGAGGCTAATGAAGGCTGACTGGGTGAAAGAGCAGAATGGCGCCAGGGAGCTCGCCTGGCCTCAGCCCCTCCAGGGAATCACAAAAGACCTGCAAGTAGAGGAGATCATGGCCCTGCCAATCCCTGATACCCTTTGAAAAGGACAGACATTGTCTGGCCTGCGCTCTGATGCCTGAAAATAAGCATTCCTCTGGGCAATTTGAGCTGTTATGGGTGCCAGGGAGAGGAAAAAGGATCTGGCGATGCAAGGTTAACTTTGGCAGATTACAAAGACTCTTCCACAGCTGGTTTCGTTTTTGTGTAAGTAAATTCAAGCATTTGTATTTAAAATGTAATTAACAATGTTGGGCAAGTTCTTTTAAAGATGTACTCACTTAATCATTATTATACTATTACTAATAGTATATTACTATTGAAAAGGTATTGCATTACTTTCCTTACCTGCTCTTACATTACTTTACAAATTAGTCAACAGTTAAACAAATGTATTAGCTATTACCTATGACCTTACTTTTGATAAGCGTACTCAGTACAGATTAGTCAAAGGTGCCTTGTTACAACTGCAAAGTCTGCACACCCAGACATTACATATTCTGCATAATGTAAACCCTGAATTCCAAATTGTAATCACTTACACTACAATAAGCTACACAAAGTCCTTTGAAACAACCAAATCAATTGTATTGAGGAGTAGAATTCACTGCTAATTAATAAATACCACTTACTTAAAGGTTCAGTGTGTAACATTTAGGATTATCTACATTGTATGATATGGTATGTTTACATTCCTGTATAATTACCTGAATATAGGAATGTTGTGTTTTCATTACCAGAGAATGAGCTGTTTTTATCTACAGATGAAGCAGGTCGCCTTCCACGGAGTCCGCCATTTTTCTACAGGAGCACAGAGTGGACAAACCAAACACTCTCCTTTTGAGTTTGAGTTTCGCAGCCACCGTAGTTACCCGTTATACATACGCAATCACTGTGCAGTTAGTTGCAATCTGCACCTTCACCTCTAGATGCCACCAAATCCTACACGCTGGTTCTTTAATACATCGTAAAGAACTCAGTAGCTACTTGTGATGATGATGCTCTTAAGACACAAAGATAGTAACTAATATGTATACATAAATAAGGAAGTAATAATTAGTTATTGATTATCTGCCACTCAGCACCTAATTAAGAATTAATTACCTAGCATTAGTTAACAGTAATGTAAAAACTTTTCTCAGTGGTAACAGTTGCAGAGTAGTTTAAGGAGGGAATACTAGTACTGGCTGACACTGGTATTTACTCTAGCGGATAGCTAATTTTCTTTTAATGTTTTCTGCTGTACTTATTGAGGTTCTAATTTTTTGTCTGTAAATAGTCATGTCTTCTTTCAAATATTACTTTGAAAGACAACATGAAAAAGTCAGAGCTTTTGTAATACTGAATAATTAGTGTTTAATGTCAGATCTAACAGTTGTCAGAGATAACAATTTCACAAAATAATACATTTGGAAGCAGACATTTTCAGTACAGGCACCTTTTTGCAATTCCAGAGCTACATGGAATGTCACCAAATGGGCCAGCTGGAGGAAGTATAACTGCAAAGCAAGAGTGGTTCAATAATTGCCATAATCACAGAGAATGTGTTTCAATCAGTGAGAGTAGCTTACTCAGAAACTTGACCAAAACGGTTAGCAGGTTAGAACAGCTGGCTCATTTCTGAATGCAGCAGCTGAAAGGATTTACATAGAAAAGATAAAAACACTGCAGACGCCATCCACGTATCAATCACTTCTCTGAGTATTTCACATGCAATCATGAGCTATGGATGAGCCTAGATGTCAGAGGAAATTGTCCAGGCCAAAGGAAAATGGAAACACTCATCACAGACATAAAAAAATTGTGGAACTGCTTTATCGAGCATGTCAGGATTATATTTAACACAATGTCTGCTGTTTGTGTTATCTTTTTTGCCTGTTTTGTAAAGGGACATTGAACACCATCAATCAGAATAAAGATATAGGCTCGTGAGTTAACCGCTCCTTCTTTCTCCCTTTTTCCTCTCCCTGCCATATTGGGCCATAGATCTACAAGGCCTGACACTTCGATGAGCCCATTCCAAGGGAGCGATATTGCACCATAGATTTTAACAACGTGACAGAAACACCAATACAGTGCTGAACAAAGAGGCATTAAGGCAAAGATAAACCTCTGTGAAAAGCACATAAATCTGCAGGGGCCTGGTTTAAGATGGAGCCCAGAGTGGTGATGGCCACCCTTAATCAATAAGAACCTCATCAAGAAAGGTTTCCGTCACACCAATGAAACTTATACCAAGACTGGAAGGGAAATGTACTTTAAGAATGCACTTAGATTTGCTGGTCGAATTAGTTTCCAATTGTGCAGTCACAATTTAGTAGTATTCTTAGATCGATCCTAGGCCAGAATTATCTGGCTGAGAGTTTTTGAAAGTTTATGAAGGCTTCTTTAGAGTATGTGACATTGCAAATCTTTAGTAGTTTTTCTGACTATGCACTGCAATGGTGTCCTGTCCAAGGTGAAGCTTATAGTACAAATAAAATAATAAATCAAATGAAATGTATGGTCATAAGTAATGATTTTGTTGACTTTCTACAATAGGTAAATCGACTATCAACAAAATTGAACTCAATAGGTACGTTACAAGAACTGAACTAACTACTTGAACAGTGGAAAGGTCATCTCGAGTACTAATCCCCAGACTCCATCAGTTAAGTGGCTGGCCAATTAGCTGAAAGTTCACTATGAGTTCACTATGGAGAGACGTCAGTTAACATGAACTCCTGCTCTTACCCTTTTCACTTAGCATGAAGTCTAAAGTGTGATTGACCTTAGTTGAACCGATTTGTCACTGATGTGTTGTGGTTGCTATTGGCAGTCTTGGTCAGTTAAAATATAAAGTCAGAGAAAAAGCCAACAATCATTCAATTGTTTATTCAATGTTTACATTTGGCGACCTTCATCAACCCAAATTAGTATGTGTGTCACAACATGGGGTGTGATCTCCTTGACTCCTCTCAGACTACAGTCACCTTTAATTAAGACCTAAAGCTGAGATGAAAATGAAAATGCCTGTTTAACCCTTTCCGATTACATCTCCATCATAAAACAAAACACGTGTAACCAGTAATATCTATTAATATTTATTTCTGTTTTTCCCTCTGATGTCCTGCAGCAGCTCTGTCTCAACTCAGCCAACTGCTGCTGTAGCTGGGATTAACATGCAACAGAACGGGGCTCAGCAGCCTCCCAGTGAACACCGCTGGACCGGGACCAAACACAGCCTCTGACACAGACGGAGGCCATTTTGGCAACAGCAGTAGGTGATTTACAGAGTTTTCTTATTGTGCTAAATGTAGCTAACTTTGGTGATTTCCTGACCTTTCCTCTAGCACCACCATGAAGTTGACATTTCTGGATTTTTTGTCTTGACAACTGTTGATAGATTTTCATGAAATTTAATGTGAACTTAATGTGAACTTATCTCTGGCCATTCACCAATATGCACTAGACACTGGACAAATATAGGTATATTTTGTAAAGTAACAAAATGTTGGGATAGCACTTGCTCAGCTATCCTAAATTCTGTTTTCCTCAGCTCGGTGCTAACAACCATCTATAACACAGGATTCAGCCAGGTCACAATATGCATATTAGGACAGATGTGAATATGGCTTCATCTCAACTGCAACTCCATCTGATTGAAGTTCCTGTTGTATGAAGTCAAGGCAACATGTCGCCCACTGACATGCCTGCTCTTGTCTTTGACATTTACTGCTGTACTGCTGAAATGATTACACAGCTGCAGAGATCAGGCCGACATGATACAATGAGAAGAAAGTGGCAAGTGAACTTAGACCAATTGCAGACAAAATAATGATCCAAAATGTATCTCGGTGCTAACCCTGAGGTGCTGCATTATTCTGCTTTCAAGTACGGTGTACCATCTTTTTGAGTTTAGTAAGGAGAATGTAATAAAATAGGATTTATTTGTTTAAAACAAATTCTTAAGTTTCCCTGTGCATATTTTTGGAAGGTACCTGAGTTGAAATGAACAGAAAAAAAGAGGAAAACATGATAAAGCACGTAATACCACTGAGCTCTGTGGGAAAGTCTGTATGTGCAAGCTCCCATTCAAAGAGATTACAAAACTACAGACTCTCTCATGGAGTGTTTTAGGCCTTTGTGGCCTGTGGTCAATTTTCACGTTATATTAAATATATGAAAGTCGTATTATGTGAAAGAATCATCTGAAGGAGGCCTTTGAAGAGGCCTTCAGACACACCTTTGAAGGCACATTGATCTGGAAAGGCGAGCAAAGGCAAAGAAAAGGCTAGTAAACTTCTGTCAGCTTGCAAATAAATATTGATGCTATGTAAATATCCATTATAGTAATTATACAGCACGCCTTCTTTCAATAGCATTTTATAGTAACGTTGCTTACAGCTTGCTCGGATGTATATAGATTTGGGTATTTATTTTTTGACTGGTCAGTTTGTCTTCTAATTGTGTCTCATAACTTGAACTACATGTCAATTAATGCATAAAATTTAAAAGATCAATATCTTTTTTTTTTTTGGTCCAGACCAAATTAACTGAACTATGGAGACACCCTAGGACTTTAATTAGTTTATGCTTTACTTAACCAAAGAGGTTCCCAAGGCTTTTCATCACAAAGCTTTCTGTAATCTATTACTATTAGATGATGAAAAGGTGAAGAATCCCTTTACATGGACTACTGGTAAGACAGAAAGAGCTAAGGCACATTACTGACCAAATTACATTTCATATCTAATTATTACTGTTTTGATTCTTAATTAACTTCCACAATGAAGAAATGTAACACTTGCAGTAGATGACATCTAAGTCATTCATTTCTAATATAAAGCTACATTCAGAAGGTCTAAAAAAATATCAGACAATTCTACTGAGAGTTCTCCAATTCAAGTGCAGTTTCGTTTTTCCACTGCTGTGTTTGACTAGCGAGTTAACAAGACAGACATCATGTACATGCAGAAGGTCTAGGTCAGGGTAATTTCTCTGACAGGCACAGTGAGGATTATTTTTTTTCTCTTAGTTTCACGACACACTAGTTTTGACAGCTGTGGGACCCCATATCTTCAGTATTCCACGTAACCCCACAGGGTGAGCACAGCCCTTAGAAGCTTTGTGCCTCCTGAGCCCACAACACACAGACTGCAAACACCTCGCTCCTCAGGCGACCTTGTCCTCTGGCTTCAAACAGGAGGGCGTCATGAAAGGCCACAGATAAATCAGAGATGCTGGAAACGACAAGGGCCTGTCGACTGACAATTCTAGTGACAAGACTGATGGGGATAAAAGTAGGTTTGTGTAATCTCTCCAATCGGATTAGGTTTCACCTTTCTCGCACTGGAGTGATGGCGATATTGTGTATCACGGCTGAAGGCTTTCATAATGAATGTTTCAGCATCACCGTGATAAGAAACATAGTGTCATCTCTGATTGTTGTCTGCGTTTCTCATCTTCAGTTGTTAAATCCTGCCATGTCTGCATGCTTATTTTCTCGGGAAAGCTGCCTGGTACAAATCTTATATCAACCGAAAGACACCAGTGAAATCGACACAAAGAAGGGAGATCTTTGTGACACATGATGAAAGATCTCTGACAGCAGCAGGTGGCTTTTGTGCAAACTCCCACAATTCAACTAATGGTTGGACAGTCCAATATCACCCTAAAATTACTGACAGTCTGGAGAAAAACAGGACATTAGTATTCCAGTTCATATTTACTGTTGTACCATTGTGAATAAAACTTCATCTTCTAAATTATAAACCTTTGTGTAAAGAGGATAATAGAAACCATCTTTGATGAACACTCATTGTGAATGATAAAAGAAGTGGTTGATATTTACCGTTCCAGTGGAACAAGAGGGAGATAGTGCCATTCAGCACAAATCTGATAGTCTGTAATTATCAGCATGCAAATATCACCCATCTGTGCTTTAATGTGGCCTTCAGTTTATTTTTTCCACCGGGGTAACATTTCTAAAAAGACAGTAATTACTCAGCTGAGAATGTGGGTCCCATTAATTTTTGCTTTGGCACAAATACTGCATGTATACCCTATACCCTCTGAATGCTGCAGCTGAGATTTATTAAAGTTCAGATGGTGCTATTCCATGATGATTACTGCACTAGCCTACACACTGTCAGTTGTTTTTACAAATAATCATCAGATATATGGGTATACAGTTTCAAAACATATGCTTAGTCGATTCGGCACATATGGTCTCAATAACAGAGATACTTGAGAATTATCTGGTGTAAATGTACATTCACGGAGAAGTAAAAGTGGTGTTTTATAGTGAGTCATTAAAACCACCAAGGTGTTGTGCGAGACTCACTTAACATCTTCTCTTAATTGAATAAACCAATTGCCCCATTTAGTGTTACACCTGAGCCTTAGACATATGCGGTTAAATAAGAACGATAGCCAATTTGCCACTTTTTTAATTTGATTTGACATCTTAAACAAATACATATACCTCGTCAAACATGAAGGGAATACATGCATATTCATGAAAAAAATGTCAAGGATTAATACAAAAAAGTTTGAAAAATAACTTCTTCTTTCCATAATCTTTCCACTCAAAATTTTAGAATCAATGGGTCCTTGATTTCAGACTGAAATGCTAACATTAGCTGCATGAATTGGTTGAATATGCCATGTTCCCAGCTGACTTATTTTAAAATGAGAACCCTGTAAAATATGTCTTAATATGCACTTTACTATATTGTGCTAAATGACTAATAATAAAAAATAGCAGTCACAGTAACGCTAACATTAGCTTCAGTGTTGCCAACTTGGCGACTTTCTCTCTAAATCTGGCGACTTTCCAAATCCTCCTGGCGACTTTTTTTGTCAAAAGCTACTAGCGACAAATCTAGCGACTTTTTCTGGTGTTATTGAAGACTTTTGTGGTGTTTGGAGACTCTGACGTGAAAGCACGTATCACTCTGCAGTTACTGTGCCCAACGAGCAGCGGGTGCTGCCGTGAGCCCCTCCCCTGTCTAAAAGCACTCACAGGTGGTCAGCCTCACAGTAGCCCCGCGCAGCAGTCCCAGCCTGCAGTCAGAGAGGAGACACACACTAGTGATGTGCGGGCCGACCCATAACCCGCGGGTAACCCACGAGACCCGCGGGTTACGGGTTGGGTCGGGTCAAGAAATGTTAACTTTATTGGCGGGGCGGGTGGAGCGGGTCATTAAGGATTAAATATGTCCAATACAGCCTACTTCTTAACAACACTGTTGGGTAAATCCACCTGCGACCTGACGACACAAAAGCGCCTATATATATATTTATTTTTATTAAGATTTGAATTTGTTGTTGCCAGTTTCCAGTGGCACTCGAAAGGCTGTTTTCAAGCACATTTGTAAGACCAAATAAAAGCCTTATTTAATGACATATTTAACGTGTATTTAATAGCGGCGGGGCGGGGTGGGGCGGGTTGTGAAAATAGATGCGGTTGTGCGGGGCGAGATGGAGCGGGTCAAATTATTAAATAATACCGCTCTGTAGCGGGGTGTAAATGTAAATGTTTCTTCACTCACTCTCACCAAAAATACATTAAAACATTTTAATTTATTAAATTTAGGTTGTTTTTTTTACTCACTTTTTGTCTCTCCCGTGACGTTATTCCTCTCTCCTACAGCTACCATTAAATGCGGTTAACATCAGGCAAATTGCCAATTATGCAAATTAGGTGATGATGTCATTTAGCGACTTCTAGTGACTTTTAGGACAGCCAATAGCTCATTTCCTTACTGAGGAGTTGGCAACACTGGCAGCTTCTTCTCAAAGTGGGGGGAATATAACACAGTATATGTGCTGGTGGTGTTACCATCTTTTAACACAAAGCATAAGCTGACAAATATAGCCTAGCTCGTAATTAATGTGTTCCTTAAGGCCTTGAAAGTAACCCTTGGTTACTCCTGTAGAAAGCAAGTTAGCTGCACTACCATTTACAGCGTTAAACCAGATCAACACATTGTAAAATTCATTCCTTACACTTTGGCTCTTGTGGTTTTGGAAAGGATAAAAAACACTTAAAATGCTGAGTGTTGCTCTTACGACAGCCTCATTACTGAACATTCACAACCACAATACACAAGAGCATGCTTGGTCCAGAGCAAGCAAGCAAACCACTGTTTGTGTGAGTTTGTGCTGGTCATGTGTTTTATATGCTTCAGCATGAATCTGTACACATTCCTATATGTGGTAACAGCTGGTTACATGCTGTTACCCCTCAAAATACACCACGTGTGCTGTACATGTCAAATTCATAAGACCTAATCTAAGAACATATAACACAATCGCTCACTCATTTCCAACTGTCTGTCAAGCAAGATCTAGCTTTGGTGCAATAAATCACTCACTGACACACAATGTAATTGGCCATGTGATGCAATGAAGTATGCTTGAGTATCTGATGGCCGGAGGGCCAGTTCTTAAGACAGCTCCCACTTTACTTCCCAGCACATCATAATTACTCTGTTTCCCTACTGGTTTGCAATCCGTCTCCATAGTGATCCATCTTTTACATTCAGGCAGTGTAGGATTCACAAACACACACTCACATGCACACACGCACACTGCTCCCTTCGCGTTTCTCTAAGCTCCCAATTAATCTCTGTAGCGGACCTTTCACATTCATTTTTCACACGTGTTTGCATTCACACATTTATTACATCAGTAAATGAGTATCAACATCATGCTTTGCTCGTGTAAATGAAACATGGGGGACTGGAGCTGGCAATAATTGACTGTAATTCATTATAAAAGGTTTTTAGACTATTGGGGTGAATCTGAACTTTAATAGCAACTCATGAATTCTCCTGGAAACCTTGGGACGAGTGCAGTGTTTTATCCATAATGTATCATAGTACATGTCCTGGTCCCAGTGATCACATTAGATCCAATCATTTCTACTTGACACATTTTGAATATTCAAAGAACAGAAACGGTGTAATCATAACCTCATGAATAAAATAGTTCACCATTACAACCTTATGAAGACTGTAATTTACATTTCATGGTGAGATAGCTTAAATGATAGCCCAGGGACAAGCTTAGTACTCGTAGTCATCATTTATAAGACTATATAGACTTTTAAGAGAAACTTTTTGGGGTAATTTTGTTCATCTCTTTTAAAATTATTCCTTAAGGCTTTTCCCATTACATGGTTTCATTGTCACGGTTTTGGGACAGGCTCTCTTTAATGATAGGTCATTTACTGGTGATATCCTGAGGTTGTGGTGCCAAGAGCACTAGCAGTCATTTCAATGACAGTCATTGTGAGCCTAGTACAATTACAGCCAGTTAAATAGCACAAAGGGAGAGTAATAACAAAAGAAATGGGAAGGTAAGTCAAGTGAATGTCTTAAATAGTAAATATCAAGCTCTTTATATAACCTAGTTTATTTTAATACATTTCCAAGTATAACCAGTGTAAACAAACCAATAATCTAAAAATAAATATAAAATGTCCTAATCTCCAGCTCCTTACCCTCAGCCAATGAATTAAGTGTGTCTTTGATGCAATAAAGAAAAAGAGATACATACACAGAGAGAAAAATCCAAATTGAAAAGTTAAAAGTAAAAAGACGTCTGTGCCAGTTAATAATAAAGATTTAAGCAAAGAGAGGAGATTAAAACGAAAAGTTGAGCCATTTGCAGCACAAAATGAACATAACAAACTTACATTTCTAGTTTTGGATTAGGGTTTCTGGTTTAGAGAGTCATAACATTTTATTCACAGGATATGTGACGGAGTCCCAGACTGAGAGAGACTGTATGAAAAGGCTTGAATGATGCAAAACGGGTGCAAAGTGTCAGATGTTGCTCTATACTCTGTTTGGCAACATATCCAGTAATAGCGCCGCTGTGCCTTTCCTCTTGTTTTTTCACAGTTGCTGCGACTCAAGTCCTGAGATAGAGGTCATGAAAAAAATCACTGAAATAGAAATTGAAATAGAAACTGAAGAAGAGGAGGATGTGTGGGTTTTGGCAAACATCAACAAATTCATTCTCCTTGTGAAGCCTTTGAGATGTGACAGTTTGACAAGTGGAAACCTCTGGGGAGATGCTTCCCATAACCCAGCAGGAAATCAAATATGGATTGTCAGGAACCATCCATGAAGGACACGATTGGCCATATGTGTGCGGACGGAGAAATTAATTGTAATGCCGACAATATTGTACCCTTAACTCGTGATCTTTGTACATCCATGCAGTGAAATTTGCATACAACCTGTCAAAGCATTGGTTTATTATGTTTATTGGGACTGGAATGTCTACATGACTGTGAGTCAATTGCCTTCACAAAGTGTTTCTATTGTAGTACCTACTCTGAAAATCTTCAATCATTTTTTTGATTGTAGAAAAAAGAAAAAAAAGAGGACAAAACCCAGAAGGTCAGTTTTATTGGTGATAAAATTACTCTACTTTTTACTTGATTTATTACCTCAGTAAACTAAAACCTTTACAGTCTCAGTTGCTAGTTTTAAGTCTTCTTACAGCATGCAAGACTACCAAATCACTCTCAGAGACATCCTGTGCAACGCACAAAACCTAGATTCAATACGTTTCAAAACCAACCACAATAATGGGTGACATCACAACAGGTTCACACTTAGTGATCCCCAGACTTTACCTCTACCTCTAGCAGGTTGACATTTTTTGTTTTGAGTGCAGTGTTTCAACAACTATTGGATGGACTGTAATGGGATTTTAACATTCATGTCCCCAGGATGAATTGTAACAACTTTGATGATCCCAACATATCTTCTAGCACCCTCATCAAGACTAAAACTGCAATGTGTCCAATACCATGGTCTATGACTAAATACCTTTAAAACTAATGAAATGATTGGCTATACTTTGCATTTAGTGCTAATTAGCAATGTGCTCAAGAGAAACATTACCTGCTAAAGATTGGCATTTTGGAATTGAATTTGTAGCATGCTGATGTTAGCCTTAAACTCAAAGCACTTCTATACAACTTCACAGAGTCAATAGCATGGTTGTAAATCTTTGTCTTCTTTCATTAAACAAAAGAAGCCAAAAGTCTAAAATGCGAAATACTACAACTCCCATGAGGCATCCTGCCAGTGGCTCTGACAGTGTGAATCTGTATAACACACACACACACACACACACACACACACACACACACACACACACACACACACACACAAGCTCAGACAGCACAGGTATAACCACAAGCCGATGTACAGAAACAGTTAGGAACTATTTGTTCCATAATTTACTCACAGAATAACAAATTTGAGCAGATTTTCAGAACCAGGTTCTGGATACCTGTTGTTATGGACACATTTTATTCAGTACAAAAAAGAAAAGGTATTGTGGTTCAGTACCCAGCTCTAGTTACAGTAAAAAAAAAAAAAGTTTTATCTCACATATAGGGTTTGCTCCCTAGCAGGTCTCTGTAGGTTACAGCTGCACCCACTTACCATGACACTGACACTGTAATTTGTGTCCCAACTGATACCAACAAAGTGGGCCACCTCTCTAGAGCCAATCACAGTGCTCTGCTAGAAGGTGAGAGGGTGAATAGTTTACCGCTCTGAGTCATAAGCCTAAGTGACTGCGAGTGAGCAGTAAGTCAGCTCCCACTCAGGCTGAAGTGAGGAGAATGGGATGGTATGGCCCTAATCACAAGTCCCAAGATGAATCATAAGTTCAGCACTGAAACATCATGTGCTTAACTTTAATTCCATGAGGAATCAGAGCAGGCAAGCATTACTTTGTTAAACTGATGTGTCATTCCCACAATGTGAAAGTTTGTATCCCCAAAAGTCAGCAGCTCAGGAAAAACAAATTAGCACATGATTTTTTTTAACTATAGAATGTTTTTTACTGGTTTCATCCACTCTACAATGAATAAAGAGGCACAACCACGTTAGGATTTGCAAGGTTTTCTTGCAGAAGACCCAATCTATTGTAGTCGTCTACTGCTGTGGTTCTTATCCAGGTCAAGAAAGTCAGGAAATATGATATATTTTATGTGTGTGTATATATATGTATATATATATATATATATATATATATATATATATATATATATATAAACATATATTGTATGTTTATCTTTTGTAACTTGATACTTGTATGAGTTCAAAGGTGGTAATTACACTTTATTGCATTTTTGAATTGAAATTTAGTGGATTACAGTTGACAGACAGTGTTTCAAAGTGTATAACCCCTAAGATGATGAAATGTATTATGCCTGTTTCTTGCAGAAATATGAAACAGGTTAGCCTGAAGGGGCTAATCTATTTATAACAAGGCTCACCATATAGTCTGTATTAAAATTAAAATTTAGATTTCAGTTTTGGTTAATTTGGTAACACCTGTGGTTATCGGTGACTAGAATTGCAGTTCAATAAATACTACAGGTCCAAGAATTCTGGGTGCAGCAAACACGGATTCAGCAGCTACTTTGTCAGAAATACAACAGAAGAGGACCTCGTGTGTCTGTTAACAGTGCAGCAAATTTCAATGGTTTGTTTTGTGTCCCCAGAATTCTGGGACTTGTAGTATTAAACCACACTTGCTGCTCGGCCTACCACCAGTAACCACAGGTGTCGCCAAATCAACCAGGACTGACATCTTAAGGATTACAACTTTAAAAATGTTACCAGTTTGTCTCAGTTTCTTCTTCATATATGAGCAAAATGTCACGGCTCACTCCAGTGCCCTCTGGCAGAGTATCACTGGTCTACTGCACTGAATGTCCCACTGCTCCTCTCTGCATCAGTGGACAACATCTGGCTCGGCGACCTCTGAGACTGGTCTCACTAGACGGCACCTTCTGCTGCTTTTTGTGAGAGCAAGTGAAAGAGTGCCTGCTTTCACCCATATACGTGTGCCTCTTGTCATGCATGTCATGCAGCCGTCTGGTGAAACACCCGACATGAGACCTCACGTTTGCTCATCCTCACACTCCCCTCTCCCTTCAGGCCTGAGCGTCCCAGCCTCCAGAACTTGCAGATGAAACAGAATATTAACTCAATGTAAATTGCATCTTCTCCGTGCATTCCCGACCCTACATCCCAGCATTTCCCTTCAGTCTCAGATATTGAGTGTGTCGAAAAGGCCCAGGACGGGAGGATGGAAGAAATGTGCGTGAGAAATGAGGAACGCTGTGCAGCGGTTAGTGAGATAAGTGGCATTTGTGTTTCCTCCCGTGGCTAATTATGCTATTTATACCCCGGCAATGGAGGAGATGCTCTGAGCTGGTACACCAAGATTAGTATTCTCACTAACATTGTTTATCCTCCTAAAAGTGATAACAGCACACACCTCTTGCTTTAGGGGTGATAGCTGTGTTCGTGTCTGTGTGTATTTTTGAGTGCATGGTTATGTACATCTCTGTCTGGATGTGCATGCATTTATCTTCTGAGCTTATGTATAATAAAATAATATCCACTACATAACAGTGGCAGATTTGTATTCATTTTTTTTCTTCCAATTTGTTTAAGAGCATCCTGAAAGAAGACATATTAGTCAATGTTCTGTGTCATGCAGTGAGGATCACCTGTGGTTTATCTAAAGGTGGCTATCAGAGTTTTTACATCTAGGGGCGAGCACCAAAAGCTGTAAAATGCAACACTGAAATATGATGACCTTATAAAGTTGTTATGGTGAACATGTTGGCAAACAGTTGTCTCTACAAATCCAGCAGACACGGAGCAACACAAGCATTTACTGTGAAACTTCAATGAATAGCCCAGGCTTTTATTTGGTTCAGTTACTGAACTCAACCTGCCTTTATTTGGAACGAGCGTCTACATGGGACAGACCTTTAATTCCTTTTGCATAAAACAATGAGGAAATACAATCAAATTGTTTATTTAAACAAGTATGAATATTACTTGTATAAATATTAGGCTATCGAATCACATATCAATAGCCAATCCTTAATTTGATACTTTGGTGCTTGTGATTTCTTTAAAATGAACTGAATAATTGAATTGTGGAGAATATAAGTGATCTACTTATGTGTAATATGTCCATATTGACCAAAGTTTTAACATTAATATTTGTATATGCGACCTGGTGGGTTTGAGGGGTTTTATACATCCAAAGAAGTTCTATAAAATCCAGAGCAGGCCTTTAATGGAGACCTGCCTTTCTCAAAACGTGTAGCTTCACCAGGCTAGTAAATGGGACCTGCGTCTAATGGGAGATTTTGTGTTGTTCAAATTCAACTGAATACAGGAGAGGAGTAACAATATGTTAATGTGTCCCTAGTTCTTGACACCCATTACATAAAGTTAGCACCAGAGTAGTGATTAGAATATATTTCTGTCAGAGTTGAGAAAGTGTTTAAGATGGCCCATCGGGGAGAGAGTGCCTTACCTTCATTTTCACTGACCCTGCATATGGACTGAATCATAAATATGGTCATATTTTGCTTTAGGAATATTGTTTGTGTAGTTGTGTGTTGTTTTTCCTAACACTGCAAAATATGAACACTATTATTCAGTGTTACAACAAGGTAGACTTCATCTAGGCGTCTAATCGGGACCTTGCATTCAATTGTTAGAGTATTTTAATTTGTGTTTCTGGCCAGATGATAAAGTCCAATATCCACTGCGGTCTCCCCCACCTCCTAAGAGAAATATCCGTCTCTAAAGTGGCTAAATGCTCCTTTATGTTCGGAACCAAAATGAGCCGGAACACCAAAAACAACAAGTATAGAAATATAACGTTTTGTAGAATGGGGGGATATTGCAGAATTGGGTGATAATTATCTGTGTGTTCGAGCAAAACAGAAACAAACAAAAACTCACAAAAGAGCATAATTCACTTCTTCCTATTTCCCCTCATTGCAGCAAATGATGATCTGTGGTACACGTTGTAGTAGAACAACTGCAAGAACAGGATGGTATTGTGATAAAACTGGCTTCAGGCTGTTTAGAATAAATGTCATGCCTCATTTACAGTATTTATGGACATCTGTACTTACCGCATACTTCTCTAGACTGCCACTGCAGCATCCCTCCATGCATCACAAGGACAAACTGGAAACTGGAAATCATATTTTGTACCTTTCCTTTTCACGCAGTACGCTGAAAGCAGGTGACATGACTTGACAACTGGCCTAGATGAAGTCTACCTTGTTGTAACACTGAATAATAGTGTTCATATTTTGCAGTGTTAGGAAAAACAACACACAACTACACAAACAATATTCCTAAAGCAAAATATGACCATATTTATGATTCAGTCCATATGCAGGGTCAGTGAAAATGAAGGTAAGGTACTCTCTCCCCGATGGGCCATCTTAAACACTTTCTCAACTCTGACAGAAATATATTCTAATCACTACTCTGGTGCTAACTTTATGCAATGGGTGTCAAGAACTAGGGACACATTAACATATTGTTACTCCTCTCCTGTATTCAGTTGAATTTGAACAACACAAAATCTCCCATGAGAAAAGACTGGTCGTCACTTAGAATATACTTTGTAAGATAGAAAAATAGGTGAAAAAGAGACCAACAGTCGACAGCCATACTAACAGCTCTGTGAGGCTCTGCTTAGACACTGCGGTGCTTCGAGCTAAAAAACAATATGCTAGCAGTGCTCAATTTAATTTAGTATGTATGTTTTTATTAGTGTATATTCACCTGAATATAGGAATTGTTGTGTTTTTGTTACATTAGAATAGAACTGTTTTTCAAATATACCTTGTTGGCCTTGTTGAACCACTATGTTTCTACAGTAACCCAGAAGTGACAAACCAAACACTGGCTCTAGACAGTTTTGCAGCTACCAGTATTCAGTCTGCAACTGCACCACTAGATGCCACTAAATCCTACACACAGGTCCTTTAAGGGTTCACCAAAGTTATTACAATTTATTCTGGGGGGGAAAGAAATTTCATAGCAATCCAACTAATAGCTGTTGAGACATTTCACAAAAACAAAAACGTCAACCTCATGGTGGCGCTAAATGAAAAGTCAAAAGATGACCAAAGTCCCAGAATATATCACCTGGGGACCATGACTGTGTCTAAATGTCATGTTGACCCATCTAATAGTTGTTAAGATATTTTAGTCTGGAAGTGGTGGACTGACCAAAAACATGACATTCCCATACCTGGAGCCATGTCACCAGCATGGCTAAAAACGTATATCTTGCCTCCTTCTTTCTTGTCTGATCCCAGATCCTTGCATTGAGTATGTTGCTTCTGCTGCTTCCATACTGGTGTGAAATTGGCTACCAGTGGGCATGACTAACAGGCTAAGCCTTTTCCTGATATTCTGCATGAGTCCCTGAGATTTTTGCAGATAGTGAAGAGGCTTGGCTAGATTTGGGCACTTTGAGAGTGATCCGATACACGGATTGGAACACACTTCCATTTTCTCATGTGTTGGAAAGAATCCTTTACAGTGCCATGAAGTAAACTACATTGCTGCTTTAATGAGTGTACACATAAAGTATCTTAACTATAATTATGTGGGAGCTGTTCTTGGATTAGGAAACAGATAACCATATGCTTCACATTACCTCGCAGCTGGAGACCTGAGACATGCAGCCACAGTACAGTACAGGAGACTTTCCGTCAAAATCCATCTGACTGTAAGTCCTCTAACCCTCTTCTTACCTCAGTTTCTCAATCTGTCATAGATGGTGTTGTAGAAGGTAGATAATGGATTCTGCAGCAGCTCGCTGTGATAAACGGCGACACAGCTGAGTCATGTGGTGTTATCAGCTCTTTGTGTTCAACGTGCAGGACAGATCATCCCACAGCCACAAGAGAAGCCCATTGTCTCCTTTTCCCCTGCTCTGAAAATGATTTCTGATTAGCAATTCCACAGATACAGAATGGGTTACTGTGCAAGATTTTGAAACAAAAATCCCATTTTCTCCCTAAAACCTGCTGCAAAATGAATCATGCCAAAGTTTTCATTCCAGTCCTCCGTTCCACCCCTGCCTTTTTTATTTGAATGTTACAGAAGAGTTAAGCTTATGAATGCCTTTTTTTAAAAAGGAAAACATTACAAAGTCTGGCTCAGGCAAACTAGAATTACAGCAAATCGTTCGTAAAATTAAACTGTAACAATATAGCAAACACAATTTAATTTTGTGTCAGGGCCATAAATCGTGTCTACCCTACAAGAGCTGGTTTGTTTTTATGTTGTTTGGGCTTGTTTCAGGTTCTAAGCACAATTTAATCAACCTTTGCAGGTGCATAAAAGAGTGACGACTGTGGTTTGTGAGACAATAGCAAAAACACAAATTGGATTTTCCATTCGCTTCTACAATTAAACAGTTGAGCTGCTGATTAACAACACTTTTCAATTTCCTCCTTCCCCAGCTGCAGCTGCTCTCTATCCCTCGCTCCCTCTGTCTCTGCACGCACAGTATCTATCTATCTATCTATGTATCTATCTATCTATCTATCTATCTATGATTATTGTACACTAAAAGCCAGCCTCAAATAAACCTAACATCTAACGTCAAAAGATTATTGCAGCCACCTGTGCACACTTATGAATGAGCCTCATTTCAATTTTCATGAACTGTTTCATGTGTTGTTCCTTTCAGTGCTAAATCCAATCATTCCAGTATCACCACTGGCCCTGCATGGCTGATTTGTGTGACATTGGGACAATTTTGTTGCATCTATTGCTTGTGATTGATGCGAGTAACAAAAATCTATTTTGTTGTTTTCACAGACAATATGAAAAAGCAGGAGGAGCTGTATTGAGCGTTGGCCAATAGATAATGTTATTAGGACTGCAATGACTCTTAGTTGGCATGTGTATAATTGATGAAATTAGTTATCTGTCAATTGCTGCTTTCTCATTAAAGTCTCACACTGCTCCAAAGCAATGTGAATTGCTATTATTTAATAAAAAACAAATCAATTAGGCCAATCTCTTTGTTTTGATGTTATTGCGCAAATCAAAAAGCTGTCCCTTCGAAAAGAAGTGGTAACACTGTCTCATAATTGCATTTTGAGTGTAGACAATATTGACATACATACAGCATATGACTTGCATTTTAATAAACGAAGAGTCTAGTATGACAGTTTTATGAAAGTGATAGTTATGCACCTCCAGAGACCTTGTATCCCTTATAGCAATATGTGCTGTTCTGATGAAAATACTAATAATGTCACAGTCGTATACTACTACTTACAATGTGATTAAATCCCTGGTAATATTCCACCAAATATCAAATTAAAAACCCTCATTGGAGTCTCTAAATGTATTTTTCAAAGGTGAGTTCACCCTCATTACAAAAAATATTCAACAGGCTGATCCACTCACCCCTTGTACAAACCAGATAACCAGTATTTTAAGATATCCATTTCTATAACTCTGCTGCTGCGTCAGAACTGCTCAAAGCATTCAAAAATTCAACAGGAACTTGTGTTCCCTGAAATAATGGCCCATGAATGAAATTCCATGAGGTTTTAGGGACAGACAGTGTGTCTTAAGGGAATACAGACATTTAATACAGGCAATACAGAATTAGATAAAAAAGATTGATACCACTCTTGTGTGAATGCTAATATGAAGGTAGTGGTAGCAGATTAGTTTAAACAAGCATACAAACTGCTGGAAAAGAGAAAGCACATAACCCTCCATAACTTCTTAACTCAGGTTGTTGAATGGATTGAACAAACGTAGTTCACTAAAACTAAACTAAAAACTAAAACTAGGTATGAAAGAATTTCAGTTAACTGACTCTAAAAAAATGGAAACTAACTGAAATAATATTGTGTACTGACTAAACTAACTAATAAAAAATATGCAGGAACGTTTTGTCAATTTCAAGCATTAAGAGTCATTGGTGCCAATCTTTTACTAAGTGTTCTCGCCCTGACTAATACCGATTGTACAGATTGTAATAAAAAAAACTAAAACTAACATTGAAACCAATAGAATTTTTTTAAAAAAAAAATTAAGCATAGCGTTAGTTCAGGCAGGCCACAAAGTCAAGATCAGCTCTCAGTTCCAGCTACATCAGCTGATCACAGCTAATCGTAAACACACCTCAGCTGATGGCTCAGCTGATTCCTCCTAAGCTTCCTATTGGAAAACTATATACAGTCAGCTGACGGGTCAGCTGATTCTCTCAAGCATACAATTGGCAAATGTCATTCAGAGCGCCTTATTTAAGCTGCTTCAGCCTGCCTATCTTTGCTGCTTTCTCTACAAGCCGTTTTGCAACCCACCTCCTCTGTGCTCTCCTTGCCTTAAGGTTTTCCAGGTATGCACATGGAAGGGCAAGGAGGTCCCAAAACAGAGCCATACTGCCAAATGTAACATTCTGCTTTGGAAATAAAAGTTCTTTAGACAAAAGTGGTCCTGACTGAACTAAACATTTTTAAACAACAAAAACTAAACTGAAATGAGCAAACCCTCTCTAAATTAAAAACAAAAAAATATGAGAAATACAAAGCTCTGGTTTACATATGCTTTTTTTTGTTCCTCTGGACAGAGCCAGGTTGAAACAGCCTTTAAATGCTAATAGCCAGCTCTTAGCTTTTAGTGTACAGATATGAAAGTAGCATTGTTCTTCTCATGTAACTCTACCTTTACTCTAACATCTAACTTAACCTTATAATTCAGAGAAAAAAAATCTCCCTAAAGAAAACATCTTTATGGCCAAGTGACTCAAATCCATACTTGGCATTTAGCCTTCGCAAGTTAATTTGCTTTGCCATTTGGTTTGCTATCATTCCCCAGACTGTCTCCTTATGGTCATTAAATAAGTGACCTGAATGACAAAACAGTTAAATACAAATGTTACAGTTCCTCCTGCTTCTTGTCTTTATGCTAAGCTAAATGCAGGGTTGAGCCAAGTACTATTTTGTATGTGCCAATATGAGAAAACTTATTCTGTTATTCAGTATCTTGTGATCAAACACATTGCTCTGAAGCTAAATTCTGACTCTGATCAAGCCATATCAAGTTCAGGCTTAAATTAACAACTTCAAACTATCCCCGCCCATTTCAGGTTTAGGCACCACCCACTTTGGTTTTAAGCCCCGCCCATTCCAATGGTACGAATACAGATAATTAAGTTGGTTGAACAGATACAGATAATGGTGTGCTCGCTCATCCCTAGTTAACTGTCTCTTGGCTAAATCTTCATATTCATCACACAGACATGAGAGTGATATGGATCTTCTCCTCTAGCTCTTGGCAAGAAAGTGAATGTGCTTATTTTCAAAAATGTTCAAACTATCTTTTCCAACCTCAGCACACAAAAACCAACACTATCTACATTTCTACCCACAGCAGTAAGTAACAAAATATGTGTTTTCTGTATGTTCTTTAAAAGATGCCTCTGGAGCTGCAGGCCTTCTTATGGTGATAGAAATGAGGCAATTAGAGCGTAGAGGGCAAATACAGCATTCAAACTGTCCTATATAGGGCCCCACACATACTCAAACAGCCTGACAATCACCAGAGTTCAAACACACCCACAACTTTACATTGAGTGACTCACACACTCCAACACACACTCCGTTTTTTGTCCGATGGTGATAAGGATCTGGTGAAGGTCGTGAGAGGGATCTCATTCTCAGCAGAGATGAGCCTGCCGATAGCGCCAGTCCTGCGGCCAGATTAGCCCAGTCTGATTCCACTGCCGCCCCAGTCGTCCCAGTGGTGTCATAGCTGCAGCACTGATGCTATCGCGTCCAGCCAGCCACCGATGACCCTTGAAGTCCATTAAAGATTCCATTTAACTCAGTGTCATGCACGGGAATAGTGTGAAGAGGACGAGACTGTGAGTGCGCGTGCAGATGTCTGAGTGAGAGCTTGTGGTTTTGTGTGTGTGCATGTGTTTTTTTTAAAGGATGAATAAAATCTGAACCTGCTACACATTTACCCAACTGGGAGCTGCCAAGAACAACCAAAGTTTTTTGAGCAGCTCAAGTGGAGTAATTCTGGGATCGTGTCTTGCTCAAGGCACATCAGGGCTGGTTGCTGAGGGAGGGGTAAGTATTTCTCTGTCAGCCCCCCCCCTTAGAGTTTCCCAGCCAGTCTGGAACTCAAAAATAATAATCTGGAGGTCAGAGAAACGCTGACAGCCTGAAGGTGAAAAGACAGACATAAAAATGGAAAAAGCAATGTCTTGTCTGCAGTCATTGTAGCTATTACATTGTGTGACTTGGTGTTGAAAGAGAGGTTGTTTTTCTTTGTTGTCTTTTCGGAGATTCAAACTTGACAAGTCGATCTATTTTAATCACGAAGATCTTAGGCCACGCAGTGCAACTCACTGCTTTGAATATCACATTATTCACAGAGTACTGCAGGTTGTTGTTCGAGTGTGACAAAAAGCCAAGTTTAAAAATAAAATAGTGGCTAGAAGGTACTCATTAGAGCTGTTGCCATAGAAAAGATGTATTAAAAAGAAAGACCCCCTTCATACTTTGTCAATAATTAGAATGCTTCTATTATGGTGTCACGCTGACATGAATATTTAAAAACATCTTTTGATACAAATACTCATTTTGGCTGACAAATCATCAGTGTTGTTATTAAGGATGGCTGCATACCTTATCATCATTTAAGTATGAAAGACCTTTAGTAATGGATTACACAGGTTTATAGTGTGAATTCTTAAAAAAGGTTTTTCTGGTATTTATGAATTGGCACAGGATTAAACTGGAAGGAAGTAGTCACTATTATGTTTACATTTTGCAGGACTGCAGTGTCGGATTGTGATAATCCTTTTGGTTCTGGTCTTGTTCGTTGTGCTTATTCCTTATTTGCACTTTACTGTGGTCTGATTCATGTTAAATAATCAGTGTTTCCAATGGAGAATGTTTTAGTCATTATTAGGATGATTTGAAATTAAATCCAAGGCACCCTTTACACATGCAGACTAACCTGAAATGAACCCAACTGAAATACCTGTGGTATAATTTAAGAGTTAGGGGCTGTTGGGTAAAACACATTACAGTGTAATTATTTTATTTAGTATACATGTAGTGGAGAAGGATCTAGCCCCAGTTTTGAGTCTCTACGGTTTGAGACAGTCTGGAAGGTCTCATAGAAAAGCTCAGAGAAAGTTAACGGAGGTGGGTCCGGTAGCCATACGATACCTTAAAGTTAACTTAGTCCTAAACTACGGAGGTGTGAGGAAGCACGCGGAGGCATTTTCAGTGCATGCACTCAGTGAGCGACTTTCATAGGAACGAACAAAACGTCATCTTTGAACGTGGTATCCATATTGAGGCTCTCCGTAACATCTAGCATATATGAAGTAGTTGTACTTGTGGCATTCGGGGGTGCAGTGTTTTTTAAGTATGCTTTCATTTCCTGCAGGCATTGTGGATGCAGCACAGGCTGGCCTCTTCAACAGGTTGGCAATACAGTGTTTCTTTGCAAATGAAGTACAAAGAATCCGTCAGAAGATGGAATGATGAATGAAAGGATGTTTTGATGCCTTTTCATCTTACTGACTTGGCTAGTTGTGGACTAGGGGAATAAAATGCATCAATTCGCAAGGCTACCTGCAGCTACCAGCAGCTTTCAAGATGAAATGTTTTCCAGCATGTATGTAATGATTCACATTGTGAATCAATCAACACACCTTGAATGCCAATATGACAACTTTGACCATTACATTTTTATTGACTCTCTTGCATGACATACGCTTTAGTGATGATTGGATCTTCAAACGCTTTCCATATGCAGAAAATAGTATTTTGTCGGATGAAATCTAAAGCTGTACCGTTAGTGGTTTTCAGTGTTGTTGAACTATGTGAAGCCCTATGAGAGTGTATTGGGTGTGAGAGTGTGTTACTAGGGGGGAAATATTCATAAGTTTATAACCAAGACACATTATCGTTCATCCTGTACAAACAGACAGCCCCTGGTTCCTCACACATCCCATGTATAACAGTTATTAATTCCAGTTATGAAGAAAACCTAAAATGAAATGTACAGAGTTACATCCGACAGCACAGCAGCAGATTATACTTCATAGCTTTCAAGTCAATGCAAGGTTTTGTATTTTCTGTATGGACTGAATCAGGGCAAAGGTCCAAACACAGTCTTCATCTATGATAGTCTGAATAACATTTACTTAAAGCCATCTTGATTCAGATATCTAAAGACCCTCTCATCCGTTCCTACCTTGAGGGACTCATGTCTGATAGCGTCTCACGACCATAACAACCACCAAAGAAAAGGTCATTTCAGAGAAAATGTGATATATTCTCCATCCTCTGCATTGTTGTGTCTATTTTTTCATTCATTGGAACTTTTTCATTTCAAAACGAAACGCCATCATATGTCCCTTCCCCCAGGAACTATGCCCTCTGAGTGTATCAAATACCAACTCATATTCACAATGTGCCTGGCCTACGCAGGAAAACATTCTCAAATAATGCATTCTGTTATGAAACCCGCTGCTTTCATGCGCACATACTACAGTGTATATGACCCTTGCATATTTTCAGCCTTCAGAAATGACAGTTTGGGTGTTTTTTCTCTTGAATGTCACCACTGAAAGCAGGAAATATACAGGGGACACATAATTGTCTGTTGTCTATTGCTGCCTCTAAACATTACTGATTTATATTTCTGTTTTTTGTACATGTTGTATAACTGTGCAGTTGTCCTGGTAGTTCCCACTGTTGGAAGAAAACAACCATTCTTGAATCATGGCTAATTGGTTTCAAGGAATGGAAAACCCACTGTCTAATAATGCCCACTGAGCATTATTAACAGGTAATCACCTCATGTGGCAACATCTTCGTTTATGTCAGCTATAGAGATGACTGACAAGCAAATCTTTTCCCTGCTGTTTTATTGAGGTAATTTGCTGGTAAAACAAAATCATCTCAGACGTGCAGAGTTGTGTTGTGTTGTTCAGCTGTATATTCTGGTTTCATTTTTCTTGTACTGATGAAGCAAGCCCTACCAGCAAACACCTTGTGAAATGGTAATCAAAACACTGTGTCTGTGATTTCCCAGTGTTTCCATTCATTAATGGGTGCTTCCAGAATACTGTTCGCCTAAATAATAATGCTGGGGTTTTAGTGAAAACACAGTTACAAAAGGTTTACAAAACAAAACAATAATTTTAACATGCTTAAAAGCCATTAGCAAGATTTTTGAAAGACTGCTCCCTATGTAATAGCAGTATAAAGCTGCTAAACCCCCTAAATTTCCCCCAAAATATGGGAGACATGAAATCATGGCACTAGCTGTTGCACTACCGTCTCCCTTTCATATTAAAGATTTCCTGATTGACACAAATGAATTCTAACAAATCCACAAGTACAAGGGCACAAAGGACTTTTCTTTTTCTTTGAGCCATTGCATGTCGCAAGCAAGTGTGAACCGTGACGTCACCCATTTGTTTGAAGAGTACCGCTTTGAAACCTCGAGTTTGGCATTATGGTCGTCTTGTCTGTAGCAGGAAACAATGGCCGCTCACCTGGTCACACACAATCTCATACTATAGATAAACAGTACACTAAATTATGTTTCTGAAATGATTTTAGAAATAGGCAATGCAGTAACAGAATCTTGATTCATATTTGATCAGCACTGAGTTTGACAGTTTGATCTGAGTTTCGTGGGTTGAGCTGGATGGACTCACTGAGAGTGACCTGTCAATCACAAGGTAGCCACGCCCAAAAGCATACCCTGCTTTATTGTCTGTTTTACTCTAAATGGGACCATCATTTACTTAATGAACATCATAGTGTATGGAAGAAGACTTGAAACGATTGAGACCATAAACTCATCACGAAACTGTTTACTGAGCTCATAAATCAAGTGAGTATTCTCCATAAGAGTGCGTGCTTTTACTGCAGCCCATAGAGGGGACCCCTGCTGGCCATTCCATAGAATGCAGGTTTAAGATACCTTGTGTTTGCTTTACTTCACAGACTTTCTGTCCATTATATATATCGTCAATGGTCATGACTTAGCATGCTAAATATGCGGGCTGTTAGCAAGCTAAAAAGGTGTAAATAGCTGTTTTGTTAAGGTTAATTAAGTATACTGTGTTAGCTAGGCTAGGGGAATGTGGCTAGTTAGCGAGCTAAATAAGCACAGTCCAGCTACAAGCCTTGATAGCGACACCCAAGAGTCGTAGCCAGAGGGGGAAAGTAGAGCCCTGCCCTCTGCAAACCAATGTCAGAAACTGTTTGTGGAGAAAAGAAATTCAGGTTTTTAATATCACTATCGCAACTGGACTGTGTGTTTTCATAGTCTGAACAATGCAAACACAGTAGTACTACTGACTTAATTGTGCTTCTTGCTATGTATATACATCATGTTCAGCTCAGAAAGATTTATGTTTTATTTGATCTAATTTTCTATCCATAAAACTTTTAAGTTTCAACTGAATCTTTGACTTTTTGTTATTTATAACTTCAGTTACAATCAAAAGTTGAAAGCTAAACCTAAATATGTTACTAATGTAATGAATTCATGTTAATGAGAAGATGCAGTGCTGAATTTAGACAGAATAAAATCCACATAGATAGATAGATAGATAGATAGATAGATAGATAGATAGATAGATAGATAGATAGATATACAGCAATAGAATAAAATACTTAGAAAAAATAAAAAAAGATAAATAGGTAGGTAAGGTGCAAAGAGTTGTAGTTGCAAGATGGTGGTAATAGTACTGATGACATGATGGTAGTGTTATTGTTAATAACAGTATATAATAATAACAGTATATAATGATAATATTAATAATATTTATAATAATATAATAATATGTCTATATAATATGATGACTGAGCAGATATACATGTATACACATAGATATTATACATTGATATTGATATAATGTAAAAGCAATACATTAATTGAGCACAACGTATCCTTATCCTTTGTTAGGTCCCAAGTATCCCATGCTTCTGAACTTTTCAGTCATCAAAAAGTCTGTCTCTTGCACATACTGAATGTTTAAGGCAAAAAACCTGATGCATGTCAACTATGCCCCTATACTTACCATTTTTAATTCAAGTGTAGAGGTCTGATAAACCAACAAAGCATCTACACTGCACACTGTTGTACATTAACTGCCGCTGACTTTGTCCTTTTGCAGGAAAATGAATTTAGACTGTGTCTTCTTTTAAAGTTAAAAATAATTGGCATTACAAAATGCACATTCAAGGACGCACAATTTATGGCTTCCAGCCAAACAGCCTGCAGATCTGACTCCAACTAACATACACAGACATGGAGGGAAGGAACAGGAGCTGCTGCCTGTGAATGCTTTCATCATCACAAACAGCCTTGCGTCTTGCTAGCCAAGATTTACTGTTAGCCAGGTTAATTTAGGCATTGCAAGCAGGGACACTGGAAGTCTGTCAGAGTTGGGGGTGCTAAGATAAAGTCTGTCTATATAATGACATCATATTAATGACTACTGCATTCATGGTTTGCATTCATTTGAATGGACGGGATCAATTATAGCCTATTTAATAGTATTTAACTAACTTTGTACAAACTGTATTAATTCTTGGTGGATAAAACTGATAAAAAACAAGGCAAAATGTTACTTTCTTTGACATAAAGAGCCCTGTATAAATATAAATCCCAGTAAAAAAAGATTTTTATTAACTTTTTTTAAACATTTTTATTATGCCAGAGTTTATATTTATTTATTTTATTTATTTCCAGCGCCCATGATTGTAAGAGAATGTAAAAGGATTGCAAAGTAAAACAAAAACTGCTCTGAGGGCTCAAAAAAGAGTTTCAAAGAACATTTCCACAGGGGCCCTTAAGGGTATATGTGACGTAGACAAACTCAGTGTTGGAAAGTCTTAGATCCTGTATCTTTCCCAAGAATAGAGGCAAAAAAATTCTTCTTTAATCAAATCAGAAACTTATGAAGTTTGTGAAGTAAGTTTAGAAAAATTCTTTGTAAATACAAACTTTTCAAAATAGAATCACTGCAACAAACAAGTGGATGACAAGCTGCAGATTTATATGAAAAGCTAATGTGAGCCACTATGTTTATAGATACAATGAAGTGACAAGAGGGGAATTTGTCATGTATTGAAAGAAAAAAAAATATCACACCCTCTAAAATCGTCCATGCATAAAGCATACTCGTATTCTTCCTCACATTAATCATCCTGTCAGGGTTTAGATCAAGTACATTTATCATTAAATAAATTAGTCAGTGATGGTGATGGGGTGGGGGTAGCTCGGGGTCTATGCATGTGTGGTTTTATAATTTTGTGCTAATTAGATCCTGGAGAACATGAAGGCTGCGATGTAAAATTGTAACGTGTCTGATTCTGTGTTTCAGCCAGTAACAGAAGCTAAATCCTCAGCAGGATGCTGGTGACATTTGAGAACAGCTGGCTGGCCTTTCTGAGCTCCGTGCTTCACTTTGCAGGTGTCACAGAGCAAATATCCAGTGGTCAGCTGACCAAGATGTGAAGAGGTGAGACTGCATTAGTTTTAATTCAACAGTCAGAAGTTTTATCTTACGTGTCCGTGTCCAACGTCCATATCCAAGTGCTGCTATTGGCAGAACATCTTGTTGTGCAGGAGGAATGCAAAGTTCACGGTTCTGAGTTTGTGCTTATGTCGTGAAATTTAATGAGACTGTTTTGTTTCTTGGCTCTAGGCAAGACCACCTCTGTTGAATCCAATTCAATTTTATGATCAGATCCAGTCCTGTTTGAGTCTAGGCCATGACCAACGAATTCTTGAAACTTTTCAGTTTACATTTTTCTTTTAAATAAAACAGGTAAAGGAAAACACAGCTATGAAAAATTAAAATGCATCATATTAGGAGGTTTTTCTGATTGAGATGCGTGGACATCACACACTTATTCTCTCACTGTGGTGTCTTGTTCATAGTTTGTGTATTCAGTGACGACTGAAAGATCCTCGAAAGGCATCCCGGGGCAACATCCCTCTGACTAGTAGTAATTACGAAGCGACACAAAACAGAATTACCTGATGGTGCTATACTAAGCCCCGAGGGAGAGCGTTGGGCTTCGAAGCCAATTTGAGCTCAGTTTCATGTTGGCCAAACTGTGTAATTACAGCAATGGCGTCTATCATGTGATCTGGCCCAAAAATACTTTTTCCAATAAGATTACGTTGTGAAAGAAGTGGTTGTAAAATGGTGGATAAATGTTTTTGAGCATCTTAACCTCTGTGAAATGACTCGTTTCACTATCAGAATTTGAGCCATTCAGTCCGTTAAAACTTTTGGTCATTTGTGAGTTTCTGTTAACGTTATACATCTTCTATTGTGTTAATAAGTCCATGAGTATTATTTTTATTCATTTTTTGGAAGTTATCCATTGCAAATAGACAGTATGTTTCCCTTAGTTCTACTGTGGTTTTAGTTAAGGGAGTTACACTAACAAGACCCTCAAAGAATGCTGTTACATAATGTCTTATCTCGGCGAACATTAGCCACCCATCTACCCCCATCTTTTGTTAGATTTTGGTATTTACTGGGAAATACATGAGGAGAACTAACACAATGATCACAATAAGTAAGCACAGCAGTAACACTGTGCCTGTAAACGGATAATTAGTGGTAGTATACTGGCTAAAAGCAAAAAAGTTCCTCCAAAAGTCATGTTTATTCACTGACATTACTGCAGTTCACTGTATAATGAATTATTAAGTGTACCAGCACTTGGTGGTGGTGTGTGAAGTAGCTGCAGTTTGGTAGCTGGCAGGCAGGCAGGCTGCGAATGTGTTTAGCTGCTTTCAGCACCAGCAAAACCCTGCACTGTTTTGGCAGCATTGTGCCCTCCATAAGCCATGACTCTGGGCTTTAAACTGGCTATATTACAATCTTAGTAATTACAATAGTATGCTAATGCAAGATCATATTTTATGAGATCAGAAATAGCCCTGGAAATAGCAGTAAAGTGTACTATCAACTTTTAAGAAATTTGAAATATATACTGTATTTTCTTTTTTTTTTTTTCAGTTGCCTGATGGTTGCCTTGTAATGTACTTAAGAATGCAGACTCACATGGTGCATCTGCTGATGGAAAACTGAGATATGACAGTTGGCTGTGAGCCGAATCCATGAGCTGTACTGTTGGAAAATCAAACCCAGAAGACAACATGGATTTGGTTAAAAGTGCGAAACTGACAGCTCCTTGGACTAATAAAGTATGTATGTTATGCTGTTTGGTGAATCAGATGATTGTAGAAAATCTGTATCCAAATAATAAGGGTGTAAATTATTTACAAGTCCATGTCCTGCTTTTACCATTCTTGCTTTTTTTTCCTGCTAGACTCCACCGTTTGTTTACTTTTAATACTTCTGCCATTCCTACAATTGCACATTAACAATCAATTAATTGGGACTCTTAGAAATCTCATTCCTTTTTTTCAGCAAATGAAACAGCCACATCTTAAAAATAAATTAAGTTGTACCAGAAATACAGTATATTCCTAGGTAATGGAGCTACTTTCCAAGGTACAGCAAAATCACAACCTGGCTTTTAGCATGTTGCTAGGAAACAACAAGAAAGTCAACTGTCACTTTCATAAAGACACTTAACAATTTACCCATCAGCCTGTCAAACATGATAAGCCCATAATCTGATGCCTTGCTGCAAGAGTCACTTATTTAAAGGTTAATAATTTGTACCCTTATTATTAAATCAAGCAGCCAGTGTGTGTGAAGGTTAGATCTGGCTACCAGTCGTCTCACAGTCACTACACTTGTAAATGCAAGCAACCGTAAAGTTATTTATTCTGTTACAGACTTTCGCAGGCAACATGTCCCGGCTTACCCTTTCTCTAAGTCTATATCTGATCTTACCCTGCTGCAGGAAAAGAACATTCTGAGGCCCTTAACAGCAAAACCACATATATTAATCTCAACAGGCCACATCACAAATCTGATCTTGGTTTTCCCATGCTACATGAAGATCAGGGCCTCTAGCCCACGCTAACATGCTAAATTAAGATGGTGAACATGGCGAACACTATAGCCGTTCAACATCACAATATTAGCCCTGTCATTGTGAACATGTAAGCGTGCTGGTGTCAGCATGTAGCTGAGCCTTGCCGAGCCACCAGCATGGCTGTAGACTCTTAGTTTAGTTTGTTATCAGGTAGCTATCTGATCTGCCCGAGACACATGAAGCGGCAAAGTGTAAATAGATCTTAGTCCCTAATATGGGTCAACTACACTTCCCATAATGCAATTAGTAGCATATTTTTGTTAGATCCTCCCTGACTGGTATACACAGAGGGAGGCCCCAGTTATAATCCAGGTTTTCTGTCATAAAGGTGTAGTCTCCAAGCTCAACTTGAGATGAGACATCATTGGGGTTATTTTCTCAGCATTAACAAAAATTCCAGAGTTAAAGTGTTTTAACGTGTTGAATAGTACTCACTGTAACAGACCTTTATATATACACACACAAAGAGCATTATCACACAATGGTACCTATATTAACCAACTTAACGGCATGAGCTTACAGTGAAGTGAGTGTATGGAGAAATAATATTCACTCATATAACATCTCACACATTCATCATGACAACCTCTATTAGCCAATAGAAGAGCTCAGACGAAATGAAGAGGGAAGATGCAGAGCTGCATACGACAGCGTTTTGACAAGAGAACGCTCACTCCGTTCCAGGGGGAGTCATTATTTATGCATTAGCAATGTGAAACTAATTGTATTCATCACCACCTCGCATGAGCCCACAGAGCTGACACGTCATTTGAATTTAACACGCAGAGACATTTACATACACCTACCAAGTGCAGCAAAGAAACGAAGGGGCGAGTAGTGCTCGTTCATGCATGGGTGCTCGGATTGAAATTTCAAAACTGACCGCTGTTTTCTCACGGTTATTTTCCGCTTGTGTAGAGTTTATTCGTATCATACAGTTTGCATTAAATTTAGAATGCACTGAGTACCTTTGGATGTCAGAGGATGTAAGAAAAATGCTTACAGGCACTCATGTGGACAGAAATTGTAATAGATGGTCTTAACATAGTGAACAAAGAAAAAAAAGCACAGCTAACCCTGGAATGGAAACTGTACACACTTTTGTTGCTCTCTTGGCCTGCGCATTGAAATATTAATGCGATGGAAGTCCAAAGTGGAAGTCATTGCCCTTGTTTGCTCAAACAACATTAAACCAGGAAAATAATACAGTGGCAATTTTGGCAAAACCCGTATTACAAACTTGGCAGTCTGGCATGTGCAATAGCCTTATATCTCCTCCAAACTAGTGGTCCAAAGCTTCATCTGGGCAATGGACTGTGACTGGCAAAGCTTGTTGAAAAGAGGGAAAAAAAGACAATAGGATGAAATGTGCTGGCACCAGAAGGGAGCAAGTTTGGCTCTGCGTTTCCTCCCCTCTGTTCTGCTCTCAGCTCCAGCCCCTCCACCCCACCCTTTGTCATCCCACTTGTATCTCTCTCTTTGTCTCCACTTTCCTCCTGATACTACACCTCCATTCTACACCATTCTGCCTCCTCGCCCGCTCCCCTCCTGCAGCACAATCTAATCGGAGCAGCTTCACTCCCCTTTGAACCACCTCACAATTAGGCAAAGAGGAGCGCTGCCCTTGATGCATTGTAGTTACAACCACTCTGCTCTGCTGGAGTTTGACTTTGATCCCCTTAAAGGCCGGAGCAAAACGCCGACCGGCTTCAGTACAGTATGCCCTCGCTTCGTCAGGCACCGCCACGCAGATCCGCTCCATTCAGATCGGTCTGACAGCCCCCGCCCCTGAGGCCTGGTGTCAAGCAGATATGGAGAGGAAATCACTGTATCACTCCCACACCTTCTCTTAAAAAAAAGCAACGGTAAAAAAGTGTAAAGTAACAAAACAAACGGTGGCATCGATATTTTAAGCGCTGTCGTTTTGGGGGGAGTTCACTTGACACAGACTGTAATCTAGCACTTTACCTGACACAGTCTGGCAGGATGGGCCGGATAAACTCTGTGTGGATAGAGAGCGATGTAAGCAGTGCAATAACAGCATCCTTTGAAGATTAGAGTGACTGGTGAGCGTAGTAAATTGCTCTCCCCGTGTTCCTTGGTGGCAGAGACAGTTGTGGAACATTTGTCGCCAATCTCTTTGACAGCGAAATGTTAAAGTCTCTTTAGAGCAAAATAAAAAAAACACCCTGGACAAGCTTTATTATCCAAAAATAGCTTCCTGAAAAAGCCTGATGTTTTTTTAGTCCTACAAATAGTTAGAAAACATGCAACAACCAAATTTAAAATACAGAATGGAAATGATAATGTTTAGGATTGGGCCAATTACCACTGTAGCAGAACAGATGATTAATGAGATCAGAACTGGGATGACATCACAAACGCTCACCCCTAAAATGGGTCATGAACACTATTTTTGCATTGGACCATAGTTGAATTAACACACAACAAAAAATCGGACCTGTACAACACATTCACAGTCAACTCCTAACTCCATATTTGATGCATCAGACTGAACAATTCATGATTTCTTTTAGCAGCGCAAACAAACTTTCAAAAAACAAACTAAAGACGCTGATGGGATTTGGGATTGTCTCTTACCAAAGAGAACAATAAACAGAGCATTCCTGTGGCCTCAAAATGGCTGTTTGACATTTTTTTATGTGAGCATTGCATTTGTATGATCAGTAGGGATATAATGCTTTAACTTATGAACTATATTATTTTATGTAGAAAACTCAAATTCGCTTGGGGCCACTGCTGGTATTGTCATCTCATAGGAAGGCCATTTCAATGTTTAAGTACTACAAGAAAGCACAATATTCTGAAAATATTTCCATTGCTAAAATAATTCTTGACAGAAAAATGCAAACTGCAATTTCTATACAGTTTTATATCATTTTATAGAATCTTTGTTGATTGCAGCCAAACAACAAATGAAGGCCCGAAACCGGCTCTCTTCTTATTAACCGCTGGCAGGCACCTTTGACTTTTGCAAGTATTTTGTGCCAAACCCAAATAATTTTTTTAAAATAGAACTGTGTTTATATTTAAATTGTATATGAAGGGGTAAATAGATATGAAACAACTACAAAAAAATAACAAAAATGTTGTGAGCCACATTATATTGTATTTTAGGGTGGATGGAAGGCCGGTAATGGCCCAGCAGTTTGAGATAGGAAAACCACTACTGTGAGTTTAGCTAAGGTTTGTTAGTCCAGCGAAACAAATTCAAATTCATTTAACTATTAGTGAGCAAGGTTTTTACTAACATAATTCTACTAAGAACAGAACTTCACTTTTCCCAATTTAGAAAATTTTACTTTTTTTCCACCTTGCAAATATGTTTTCCTTTCTCAGTTTTGACCGGTTCACACAGCCTGCTTTACCTTGTGTCCACATTTTTAAGGTGGTCATTTAGCCTGACACCACTACAGATATCGTATTCAAATAAATCTTTGTTAAAGTTATTCGGTATGAACTAACTAGTGTAGGTGTTGAAGCAGTAGTTGGATGTTTCTATAGTTGAAACCTCCAATGATGAAGGTTATTAAGTCATTAATATTATTTGCCTTCTTGGCTACACTAAACCAGCTGATTTTTCCTTTATTAGCCTGGAAGCTGATTTATAAACATGGATTAAACACAACTTTATATTTCAGCCAAATATATTAGATATTTTAATGATAATTTTGATAATTTTGAATAATATGAGTAATACAAATGCAGTTGCAGTTTAACAGTGTTACATAACATAATGAGTCTTCTCTGGGCACTTTGCTTAAAATATATGAGTGCACGTTTTAATAAAACACCTGATAAAGTACAAATACCAACACATTCTGAGAGTTATCTGATCCCAGTGCAGTACTGATCTAATTAGCGCAGCCATGTAGCAGAAAGTCTCTCATTCTCTTCCAGCTCTGGCAGACCTTAATGCTGTTGTTATAGTGATACTGGTCAGATATTTGTTAAAATGTCTGTGCACCACCTATACAACTCTTCACATTGACGCAAACAACAGAGTCAGAGCACTTCCTTTTTGTTTAAATATACCAAATTTAAAGCTAATTTTCCTTAAAACACTATTAAATATGTAGAGAAATTCACATTTTCAGAAATTCACATTTTCCTATATGTGAGGAAACAGAGAAACAGAGATCCTCGCTGACCCTCTTATGGTAAGAGGGCTACATGTGGCTTTGGTTTCATGAGTGTTCTCTACACAAATATATTTTCAGAAACGTTTCTATTCAGATTTTATGCAGTAATGAAAAAGCCAGCATTAGGACAAAACAGACGATTCAGTAAAACTGCGAGTTTCACGATGCCTTCTGTTCCAGTCGAGCCTCATTAGCTCAAAAGCATGTTAAACGTCCGGACATGCTGTTATTCTACAATAAAAGAGTGAAGAAGTTTTCCAAAAGGACTCTGACCTCATCCAACAAATTCAAATAAAAGCCAACAAGATCATTTTTACACTCATACCAAACTTTGTGCTGATTAGATGTTAATAAAGCTGTCAGACAAAAGCTTGACATGAGTTTAGATGTATAATGCTGCCCCGTATTTCGTGAGGTGAAATAACAAATGTTTTTAAAAATTTATTCATAACGTAATTTATTACCTCAGTGATTACTCTATCTCAGAGGGGAAAGTATAAAAAACAATCGTTCTCAAAAATGATTTTGGAAGTGCTGATTTGTTTCATCTTCAGTATGCATGTGCACTCAATAATCTTTGCTTCAGCCATAAATTAACTGACAGCAGAGCCAAAACTGATTGAAGGCTCAGTTGAATCAATAAATCTCCCAGGCCGAATCCAACATGGCCAGCCTGCAAAAAGAGCAAAATGTTTGCATGATAAAAAGACCTGGAGCTGAGAAGCAGTTTGCTGAATTCATACATTTTCTTTGTTTATGCCCTCAACAAAAACCTCCTAATTACAAATAATTAGCCTCACAAAGCATTTGAGGCTATAGAGCTATATTAACAATTCCTTTTGATTCTGGCATCATTTTGGATGTTGGTGCTCTGTGACTTATGACTAATGGATGAGCAATTATTTGACCTCTGAAATATTTACAGAAAAAAAATAATACACACGTTGGGGAAGGGAGTCACAAAAATAAGGTGGCAAGATTTATAAAATATACACTCTTTCATTCATAGAATAAAACAGAATGTTAAAATACAAACACAAATCAAAGGCTCTGTAGGATTAAATGTTTTGTTTGCCATATCTCATAAGCCAAATATGGGCATGAATTGAGGACAGAATATAAAGCTATTCATCCTGGCTCAAAGCGTGTTGTTAACCTCTGTGGAAAATGCGGCTTACAGGAGTAAGCTGTAATAATACAGCAGTGCCATAGCAGCAATATGTCTGCTATAAAGGGATTTCACAAATCCAGCATTCTATCACTGGAGCAGGAATCTACACTTTGGAAGGTATAAAAGTTAAAAGTACTCCCATCCAATGGAGAAAGAAAGTACAACTTCCTTGCCTTTCCCAGAAAATCCTCAATTTTGAGTAAAGTTCGTGTTTTGAGCTCCTTTAGAGATACTTAACTTTCTCATTGGGGTTCCTCCTACCTCGTTCTGCTAAAGTTGGAGAAAAATGAATTCTCTTCTTTTATTCTCTTCTTCTTCCTCACAGTCCACACAGTAACACTTGCTCTCATTTCATTAAAGCAACGTGAATGTGCTTGATGGGGCGGAGACATCGAGGGTAATTGATCATCTCCATGTCCTGGGTACAGTCACCCAGTTGGCGAGCGAAAAGAGAGGAACCGCAGCGCCTCATTGTCAGAATGACGGGAGAGAAAAGGCAATAGAACTGCTGATAAGAGATCGTCTGTCCTCATTTCCCTTGCCAGTTCAATTGTAGGAAGCTGTGTGTGTCGGTCTGTGGCGCACTGGGAGCTCAGCGGTGACTAAAAGAGGTCTGGATCCTTATCTGTTAAAGAGAGGGGAAGCGTCGAGTTTCAACCCTGTCAGCAGGTTTTGTGCAGCAGACGGTGAGCAAGGAAGTGTGCTATCGAGGGCTTTAAGCCTGACGGGCTCATGTCTTGTCTTAATATGAGATAAATAGTTAACATGCTTCATCTTCACCCCGAGCCAGCTTGAGCCAGGCCAGAGTTCAGCCGGCGTTATGAATAAAACATGGCGTTATTATTTGCCTACGGAGATAACTAATGTGATATCCAGACACATTTTTTTTCATAGTGGGAAACAGCTGATAAATGACAGTTAATTTGGTTGTGGTTTTACTCCCAAGCATCGGCTTCTGTTGAAATATGTTGGTAATGTTTCCCTTACAATTTAAATGATATCCATTCAAACTATGCACTTGCTGAAATATGGTATGTTCTCTGTTCTGTGCTGGTTTGATTTATTCTGCAGAAGAGCTGCTGAATAAAAAGAAATGTCAGTGATGCAAAACATGCACCTTGGTAATGACGTCTAAAATCTCTAACATTGTAAGAATAAAACAAAATTGGGGGGGGGTCTTAAATGTGAGTTTGTGTGGTATGTGCGTGTGCGTATGCTCTTAGGTGTTATGCACCCAACAGGGAGGGTAATGGAATAGAAAGATGTAGGATTATTGACATATTGATTTCAAGACCTTGCAGTGATGGAAATGCTGAGCATTCTCTAAATTGTATGGACTAAAGAGTAATCTCCCAATTTAAACTGCTGGAGGGTGCTGTAAATAGATTTGGCAGAGAGAGAAACTGATAATGACTTTGGGCTGAGTATTAAATGTTGGGTGTTAGTTGGGCTGAGATATGCAGTGCCCACGTGGACAATTTCTAAAGTGGAAAGCACAGAGAGCACATCATTTTCAGTTCATTCCTGTTGTGTGTGTCTGAACTCTATTGTTGCACCGCCGCCACTGAGCTACAAGCAGCTGTTGCCAGCAAAAGAGTCTGGCTGCTCCAACAATCTTTGCCCGAGGTGGAGGACGTACACTAAATCCTTATTTTATGACTTTAAAATATTGCATTTGCATCACACTGAGCAGGGCGCTCATGAAATGTTCTGTTACAGTATGTGCAATCAATATAACCTCAAAGCAAATAAAAATCTTTATTGGACTGTGCACTGACCTTGCAAATAATGATCCCATCTGTGGCACTTATAATATACAAAACAATCCTTTAATTATAAAACAAAAGCATTTGATGCATGAGTTAAATGTTATATACGTATTTTTGTTAGTCTTGTAAGTAATTTTTTTTTATTGTTGATGGAAACTAGTATTATCACCAAAATGACGATAAGTGCAGGGCTCATTCACCTATTCATTCAGCCGTCCATCCATTTTAAATAGTAGTCTAGATGCCACTAATCTACATTGAATATTAATTTATTTCACATCGTCTCCGACACTGATCCATGTAAACAACACATAGCAATGTTTTTTTGTAATAAACAAAAACATTATGTTGAATATGTACTGTACCTTGCAATTTTTTCTTCCATTTTTCTATTCAGTGTTGGTTTTTCTGACTTCAAAAAGCCAACATAGACTGAACAGGCACTAAATTAATGTCACATTACACTGCTATCATATATATATAAGCTCCTTCAATAAAAGGGCCAATTAATGTAAAATGCATTCAAAGTCCTATTAAAGTAAAAAGTAAAGTATCAAAACTCAAAGTACTGGTTGTGCAGTAAAATGGCCTTATGACTGATATATTATTATACGAGACATTATTAAATTGTTAACTGATAACTGATGTATCTGTGTGTAAACAACAGCTCTACTGGTCGCAGTGGAGCTAGTTTTAACTGCTTTGTTTAACCTTTGGTAGTATAAAATAAAGTAATAAATACTAAACTAAAAATCTGTATCTACACATCTGGATCTGCATTCAGACACAGTATTGAGTGTAGTTCACCTGGGTTTTTGCAGAACTCAGAGCCCAATACATAATCACTGTAGTTACGTGCACAGTTACAGTAATTATACCTACTAAAAAGTACACTATTATTACTATTATCCTCTGAAATGTACAGACTACAAGAAATAAAGTAGCAGGAAATAGAAAGACTGAAGTTAAAAGTACCTGCAAATTGCATGTAAGTACTGTCCTTCAGTGAACGCAACTGCTGTTAGTATAGACGAGGGTAGTTTCCCTCCCATCCACTTGTTTCAATGCTCAATTTCTATTTGCTGTGCAAATGTCCAACATAAAAAAGCTGAAAAATAACAGCATTTGATTCTCCTAAGAGGAACATTTTCCCATATCAAAAAAAGAGAATAAGAATTTCTGTTCCTTGATTATGTAAACTCACATCTTCTCTAATACATTTGCATAAAGGTACATGATAAAAAATATGCACTGATTCACATTTAAATTTTAATTGAAACAGAATGATGACGACCTCGCTTCACAGCAAGATGCACTAGTAGAGTGTAGACTGAACATTTTACCAGACAGACACTGCTAGAAACACCAGATGTACTACAGAGTTACTTGTCTTTTTAAGGGTCTTCTTCAGCTAAAGGAGCAAGTGATTCCCCTTGGAGACTAAATCAAAGAGAGAAGACGATAGACAGGAGCAAGAAAAGAGTTGAAATTTAGGCAACCAGCACACTTAAGAGACAAGACATGGAAATGTGGTGAGCATATATGAGTCGTTATCAACCATCTGCACACCTCTCACCCATTATACCTCCTCGTCCAGCCTCTCTCTCTGTGCTCCCGCTGAGCGCTGAGGCTGGCGTGTGATGCTTTGCCAGCTCCATCTGATTGCTCAGATCAGATCCAGGCACAACCAGATGCGACCCCGACCCTGCGTGCGCGGGTGTCATCACCACAGACGGTGCCAAGGAAGTCTTGCCTGTATGTCTCGAGGAGGAGAGGGCTGGACTTGGAATGCTACTTTCACAGCATCATCTTTAAGCATTTTGTAAATTGTTTTCAAAATATTGAATAGGATTTTCAGGGTGACTTTTGAGTGCTGCATTATAATCAGTGATACAATTACTACAACTTTACATTCAAGTCACTACAAATCCTACAAACAATGGAGGAAGTGTATCCCTAACAAGATGATTCATCCATCTAAGTTCCATCAAAAGCAGACAGGTGGCCTTTCAAGTTTTAAAATTATGACCTTTAATAAGTGTCCCCATGAGGAACATCCGTCTAATGTTTGAATGCTGGTGCAAAGATCCATCATCCCTCCAGATTCTCTCAGAATCATCCTTATGGTGTCTGGAATATCACCGGAGATAACACTTGTGACGGACAGTTTCTGGACTGAAAAACAAAACTCTTTATGCAGTAACTCAACTAGCTTTTCCCATGACAATAGAGATAATGTTGCTCATTTACAAGTTCATGGATGAATTTGCATCTGAACACCTGTCAGTACATTTAATATGGATTTCATCTGCATATTTTAATGAGAAGGTGAGTGTGTCTTGATGTTTTCACCGATGGTCATTCACTTGTTCCCGGTCACTTGCTTGTAAAATGCAGCATGAATTTGCCTAATTGAAACTTAACTTATCTGAAAGGTTGACTTTGTTTTTCCAAATGCTTGTTTTTCATTTTCACATTCTCAGCAGTCTCTGTGCGCTGGTGAAGTTTGAGATGGTATTAATATGTGTAACATTTTCAAATATCACGCAAGCAAAGAGTAAATGGATGTTTGTTCATCCCCTCTCCCGAATGTCCCATTAATATTAAACACTAGATGTAACGTTACATTATAACTGGGATACAAAGTTGAAGGGATGACATTTGTACCCAAAAGGTCAAAGGCCAACTTCACTGTGACATCATAATATCCTCTAACAACCCTTTTTTTGGGGCCATTATTCAACACCATAACTCAGGAAGAGAAGGGGAAATTGTGACCATATTTCACAGTTGGTTGGACACTGAATTGGTGACAATTTTGACTCAAAGGTCATTGTGACCTCAAAACAGGTTTTTGTACCGGAGAGACATGGGTTTAAACTGCTTCTTTACTGGCTGGTGGAGGCATACAACCACAGGGCGGTAATTTTAATTTACAAATGGGTTAATTAAAACTACAGAAAGTTAGTGAACTAGGCCACTTTGCTGTTAGCTAACAAGCAACAGAGTTCTGACTCTGCTACTGCTTTATAACTCTAAAGTTATTGCTGATTGCTAGATCTCAACAATATTGATTTGAGGCTGAGGGGTCGCACCACTGATATAGGCGGCTTACACTTAAGGTTACATGATCACCATATATAACGTTAGCTAACCCAAAATAAGCCAGCTTGAATCCTGTAACCAGTCATCATATATTATCACTTCTGGTCGGCTAACCTCATGCCTTTACATGATTTCCCTTTCAGTAAAGGAAAGAATAATCCTCGTCCTGAGATAAAGTAATCCGGTCAGAGACAGGGTTTTTGTACTTCAGCAGTTCATTGCAATTTTTTCACAGTTCCTGCAGCTCCTCTGCATTTTCAACATTATTTTGTGATGAGAATGATTGGCTAGTGCTTGTGGCTTTCATTGGTTTGGTTGGTTAGGTTGAGGAGTGGGATTAGTTAAGGTTAGGGTAAGAATGCAGGGTTAACTAATCAGAGCCAAAGTAGTTTGGATCATGAAAACATCACTGCTGGTGGAAGTGACAGGGTTTATAGGAAATGGGGTGTTTTTTGCAGAAGGTACAGTTCTCTAGGATATGTTAAATTCATTCTATTATACTGTATACTGACCATATGTTATGGGTCAGTCCTGTGGGAATAAGATCCCATAAGATTCAAACAGAGGTCTGGAAGTCTTAATAGAGTATTATAGATGCAGATGAGTATTATACAGTACACTCACAATCAATCCCATTAGACTTCAGGGTTCTCTGAGCAGAGTAACTTAAAGCAGCAACATGAATATGGCTTCAAATCCAGCCATTATTCACTGGCTAGCTTTGGTTTTAAAAATCTGTCGATTCACAATTTATAGTATAGTAATTCTGTATATGTGGTATTGGGACCAGAGCTATTGCTGCCCAAGCCTTGAAAAGATAAAAAAAAAGAGGCTGAGTATTGCTGATATACCCATTCAGCATTTAGAGAGAAGGGTTAGGCACACTACACAGTAACATATCTCAGACATGAGGTCCCAACATTGCTGTGCACCTCTTCAGGAGGAGCAGCAAACAATACCCAAGAGAGCCAACAAAGTGCTTTATGCCAGTGCTCACTTTACACCTTTATGGTCCAAAGGCATACGTGTACTTGAAGGACACAGTAAAACTCCCCTTACCTTCAGTGAGAACATTAATACAGAATTCACTCCCTTCATATTTCATACTCTGATGGAATGTTGTCGTAGGGACTAATAACTCGTCTCTATGAGCACTACCTCTTCAGATATTTACAAAACATGATTTCTTAATGCAGTTTAGGGTGATGAGCCAGGCATCAATGAAGTGATCTGAATGCTATCAGAGTTCAGGCTAACATTAGCAGCTCTAGCTGATCTTTGTTGGATTTGGTCAATTTACACTCCAGAAACCACAGTAATGTTACCCAAGATAGTGTTCAATTCACCAACACATTGATTAACGTTAGTCCTCATCCTAAAAGCATACTGTTGGAACAGTAATTGAAACACACTGCTTGAAAATACAAACCATGAAGCATAAACTGAACCTAGCTACACCTAGCTGCTAAAATGAGTATGTTAGAATGAATCTATCTGAATGAGTCTAATCTTACATATTTCCTTATAATACTCAGACTAGCTCTAATGACAATACAAGAACAATGTTTCATTATTTCCATGGAAATAAAGCAGGAAACATCTGCCGGAGAGATTGTTTTCAACCAGCTACTGTTAGTGTGATTAGCTATAACTCATGAAATCTGCTAGCTGTCATTTCTAGCTAGCAAATATGGTCGCCAGCTATAGACCGAATGCAAGAAGCTTCTTTTCAGTACCCATCTGAAATCAAGGAGACATCATTTCAAACATGACTATGAATTTTGAAAAATAGATTTTCCACCATGTGCGAGAGTAGAAAGTTTGACAGGTGAAGGAACAACTAACGCAGGTTGAATTTTTTTGTTTTTTCCCGCTCTGTAGTTTCTTAGCATAAAACAGGAAACTAAGTGAAGACGGATTTAAAATTTCTCTCCCCACTGTGTGTGACAATGGGCCACCATTAGAACTGATATTGAGTACGTTGGTGATATCTTTGATGATCCATCCCTCTCTCAGAGCATCTGTCCTTTAACTGCTGACAACTCATCAACTGAGACAATGTCCTCAATTCTGGGGGGGATAATCACTGCAACTTTATTAACAATTCAACAATGACCTAATACATGACTGCATTATTAAGTCATCATTCTTACTTGGAAAAGTTGGCCCAGTAAAAACTAATTAAACTTCTGAAGCAGGCTGTTAGCCTGTCAGCCTTTGCCAAAAAGCCTAAAATGAAAATTCTCAGTGTATGAACTACTCACACACTAATCCTATGGATTCTTCTGCATTCTCTGCAAGGGGTTTAGGAGGCTCTTGAGCGCCATATGTTGTGTATCATCACCTTAACCAGAGGCATATGTCTAATGGTGTGTGCATGTGTCCACATGTGTGCAAGTGCTCAGATGTGTTTGCTCGAGTGTGTACATGCTGCATGTTTCACTGTTGACATGATACTTCAAGGCTGACAGAGATGCAGAACAGGTGGTATTTTAATGACTCGCTCATGGCTTGCTTACTCTATACTTCAGTGATGGAAGCAAGAGCTCTCACTGTGTTCACTTTCCCCCTGTCTGTTGTGAAGTGAGAATGCTAACTGGCTGAGGGTAAACTCTCTGCAAGCCCCTGTCTTTAATCTACATGCAGATATCTTTGATGTGCTGTCTTGGGAGCAACAGAAGGAATTGCTCAGCCAACCTCAGAGCTCATTGCTCATGGCCAAGGTGACTGCACCTGGGTAAGGTGAAACGTTTTCTCAGCGTCCTGTGAACCTGGTCGGTGAGAGCTGCTTGTCACAGCCGATCGGCTCGCAATTCAATATGATTGACCCTGGCAGGAAATCTTTAAGTTGCTCATGCATGGATAGAGAAGGAGAGACGGCGGCACATCAAAGCGTCGGGGATGCAGATTGCTCATGCATGCTAACATGGCAGCCAAGGTCAGGAGGATTTGCTAAGTGACTGCTCCCAGTCCAACCGTTGAGACTGAAAGTGGACATTAATTTAATGCCACTGTTAAGGGATTCATTCAGTCTCTGATGTTACAGCTGTACAGGTTTTTTTAAGACAGTCAGTGTAGAGATAGACAGGAAACATTAGGAAAGAGAAGGGCATGCTAGCAGTTCAGTAACATTTTAATTGTTTTCACTGGTATAAGAACCCAAGCAAAAATCTGCTTTTAACAAATGTATTTATCATTACTTATTTCCACTTTAATGCTCTTAATTATTTTGACATTTTTTCATAAGCATTGTGAATATGAGCTTGCTTGGCTTAAGAACAAGTTTTCCCTTATTTATTGGATGTTCATTATGTTTATGCAAAAATGTTAAAATGAAATCAGAAAGAGGAAAGCAAAAAAAAAAAAAAACACTTGAACAAAATTCAATAATAAAATTACTTTTTAAAGTAACCGAAAAATTATTATTTTTTTCATTGGACTGTATATTATTATTATCACATACATATATATCACATATTATTGATTTCTATGAATAATATAACACACTAACATACACTGTTTGAATCAATGGCTTATACCTGATATTACCTGTTGTGACAGGTATTAATAAATAATGGATTGATAAGCATTTTGGCTTTTTGCTTTAGTGGTTTGAATCAGCCAAAATTGATTTTCCACCACTGGTCCCCTATCTAATCAAACTAGGTATGTGTTGCTGATAAATAGAGTAGTGTGTGTGTGTGTGTGTGTGTGTGTGTGTGTGTGTGTGTGTAGAGGGGGCTGGTGGGTAGGTTAACAATTTGCATTTTGAATGTTTTCTTTCCCAACAGGTTTTATTATTAACCATAAATGAAGAGATTGTGTTTAAAGCTGAGGATTGAAAGGCGTCTATATTTTCCATGACCAAACACAATTGATGTATTCATTACTTTTCAGATATCCATGATAATAAACACAATGCACTGTACATGCTAACAGCCTCTATTGCGCAGTTCAGGTTTATGCTTTGTCCACCATCAGGGCCATTTCAGTGGGGAAAACAAAGAGGTTTGTGGCTGTAATTTAATTGTTTTTGAAGCTTTATATTTGGAGGATTTAATATGAAATACTAATACAGTGGGTTTTGCTCATCTGAGGCAGTGACTTGAAAGGTTGATAGAATGCTGCTGAGCACAAAAACTCTCTCAGCTCCCTCTCCAGGCCCAGAAAAGCCCAGTGCGTGCACTGCTTCATGATGATCAGCGCTACATGCCTCTGCTTCACGGAGTGGTGGCCAGCTTTTTGTTTGTCCGTCCCTGCAATTCTCTTAACAGATGTGTTCGTAAATTAACATTCCCATCATTTCCCGCGCTCCCACTTTGCCTTAAATGCATCTCCAGAACTCCTCATCCTTGAACGTGGAGCTCCCTGAGTTGAGTGCGAGTTACGCCACCAATCTTTGTTGGGGGACCGAAAGGGTTTATTTCATATCATGCTCCATAAACCAGCACTAAACCTGGGAGGGCGAGCAATCAGGAGGTGAACACATTGTGGGCCGCGGGGATTCTCCAACATGGCTGCACCTCCAACTCCCCCGGATTCACACCAAGCGTTAAATCAAAGATGGGGGAGCTGGCTATACGCAAGGTTTGAGATTAGTGCTGGAGAAATGATTCCATGCTAATTGGAAAAAGAAACCCTACGACACCTTATAAGCACAAAACCTATTATGCGGCATCATGGTGAGAGAGAGTGGGAGAAATTGAAAATGTGATGAATACAAATGACGACAGAGTTTAAAAGCGAGTGGGCTGAACTTCTGATGGATGGATCAGTATAATAGGGGATGAAAGTATTCAGAATGAAAATCACAAAGTTACCCCCCCAAAGCTTGATTTGAAAGCAGAGGGCTCTGGGACATTATGTCGTCTGGTGGGATAGTTCTAGTTGAGCCATTAGATGGGATGAAAGGTTGGTCCCCCCAAAATCGATGGATGTACCCCGCCTGCCCCGCCATTACAACACCTGACACAAAAGGACAGCAGATTTCATCATTTCATGATCATGCCCTCAAAGGCAATTCTGTGTGAAAAGGAGTGGTTGTAATGTACTGGAGGGAGATGAGGAGCAGAGAGAACCTTGGGAGAAAATAGAAAACCGTGCCGACAGTGTCGGGGCTAGTAATGGGCAGAGGTTGGGCTGAAAGGTTGGGGTTGTACAGTTAATTCAAGCTGACAGGGTAGAGGATAAAAATGGGTTTCTCTCTCTGCAGCCAACTAGAGGGCCAACCCTGTCCAATCTCTTTGATGGAAAGAGGTACGCACCCCTCCCCTCCCTGGTAAAGGGTGAGACAGGAGCGAGAGGGAGGTGCTTTATTGAAGGTGAAAAGTTGCAATGTTTTCTGAGTGGACAGCCTCAAGGGCAGCTGGCAAGAGATTAGAGGATGTTATTAGAAAGCAATGGGCTGTACCTTCCACTCATAATCCTCCCACATGGGAACGTGTGCGTGTATCTGTGAGTGCACCTAACCTGATGCTATCAGTGACATTACATCCCCTGGACTATGAAAAACAGCCTTTACTCCTCTGCTCAGGTAAATGTTTTGTTTCTGTTTTGACACACTTACCTCTACTCAAATTTTTCCAGTCTGAACCCGCACAAGCCCCCCTCCAAATATCCCCAAACCAGAGCACAGAACACATCTTAAGCACCTCTGTACTTCACTGCATAAAAATGCTGACAATTTTACATGAAAGGCTTATGTTTGAATAAGCTCTTGAGACAGTTGTACCCAGTAACATTACCGTCATACTTCCAGCACAACACAATCTCACTTTTTGCGTCAGGAAGTATAAACTATAATGATTCTGCTGCCACTGTGCATATTTTTCTAAAGAGGATAGAATGGCCCCTGGAAGATAATGTTCTATAAGTACTAATACTAATCTGTTATTGTAACACTTGCTGAGTCATTGGCAGCTCCTTGCACTCAGTGTTGTGTTCATCCCAAATTATACATTATATACTGTATAGGGGAAGTCTACATTAGAGTTCGGTAATTGTCCAACAGAAAAACATAAAAAAAAATTTAATATATTCCTTGCTTTGGTAATTTAGTTAGTTATGACTGAACAAGTAGGCTGCACACACACACACACACACAGCACACACATGCACATATACGTATATAAGAAATAAATATTTAGATTTCAGCTCAGCTTTATAGGAAACACAAGTTAAAATTTTTCTTCTCTTTTTTGTTTTGTGAAAAGTGTGTTTGGCTAAGTTGTTGGATCAAATCAAATCAATAGCACTCTGATAAATTTGATATATAATTCTTCAGCAGAACAAGATTGTTTAATAAACCACAAAATACTTTCAGTGAGGTAATATGTGGTTGTCAGTGAGATTGTCTGTGTCAGATCAGTCTATGAAAATATGTTTGCACTAGTTGTTTTTGCTTATGTCCAGCAAAAGTCTACCCACAGCATGAGTCACAACCTTTACCTTTGCTCGGTCGCTGTGGGAGTGATCTGTTCTGTTTTCCAACTTAAATGATAAATTTAATGAGAAAATGTATTATGGAATCACTATGGTGAACCCCTAATAAATGTTAATGACTATTTTGAGTGTTACCATCCCTCATGCTCACAATGGTCGTTAATTAAGGAAATTTAACTGCAAAATAAATGTATATATTAATCACTGATGCAACATGTGAGAGAACTGAGAACACTTTCCTACTGTGATACCATTACTTTCCAACTCTGTATTTGCTATTCTGTCAAATGCCAAATATCCCGTGAGCACTGCATCTCTATCCAGAATGATTCTGTCATGTGAAGCCAGCAATCTAACAGATTCCATGTCTGAAGAGGGCTTAACACTTAATGCCAGATGTCTAGTTTTCCAAGTGTGATCATCTTGGTATGCAGTAAACTGGGTTGCTTAAGTTCAGCATCACAAAACACTAATTTTCTTTGCAGCAAACTTGGCATAATAATGAGTTTTTTGTCTTCTATTTGCAATTTTCTCCAGGTGCTCTGCCTCTCATCGGCCACCCATGACAATAATTGTTGTTTTCTTCATGGGGATGCTTTGAACAGGTCTCTCAGAACAAGGTCACCCAGGTAGACATCCTCTCAGTGCACTGTTTTCCGTATCCATTCATGTGGCCCTCCTTTCCTCTTTGAACAATCAAGGCTCTTTCATTTATAGTTCCATTAGTATGTACTTATTATGTTACCATAATATCTTATCTTGCTTTATGTGTCACAGAAAGCCTCATATCGCACCACCCTTCATATCGCACCACCTTAACCCTTAACTTAACTTCAGTCATTCTGTTGCAGGTTCATTAATTGATTTAAACTTTAGGTGTGTGAATTCTAATGCCTTCTGTCCCATTAACCTTATTAACCAAGGAGAGGACCAATGAACTCCCCTCAATGCCCTCTGTTTTCGCCATACAGTGGGTGTGTGTGGATTTACTGTATGTTGTATATTTATAGACGTGCTGATAATACTGCCTTAATGATCTTGTCAACAGGACTCAGTGTTAGCATTAGAATATCTTTGTATGCATTAGTAAAAGGTGTACTAGAATATCTCATATGTGATGGATAATAAAGCTATAGCAGTACATTAGTATTGTCAATAGCTTGTATAGGTCTGACTAACCATATCTTAAAGTGTATAACTGCCTTTCAGAATCATTTAATCTTCAATAATAAGCCCATCCAACAAGTGGGTAAACTGTTTTAGATTTTAAAGCTGTGTTTATTGAATATCAATGTTTATAATTAAACTTTCATAAAGCAAACATGGTTCTGTATTCAACACTATTCTCTTGGTGAACCACAGAAGAGCTGTAAAATCCTCCTCCTTTATCAGTCTAAATTATCATGGCTGCACACCTGTGACTCAAAAGCTATTTATGCTATATACCCTATACCAATTATATGTTATACATGCATAATGTTATGCTATTCCTAAAAACTTGCTCTCTAAAAAAAAATGCCTGCGATTTGTATCTTTCCCCTACAGTTTTAATGCTACCAAGATGACCGATGTCAAACTGTGTGAAATATATTGAAGATGTCTGCTATGACCTTGCTTACTGATAACAGTTACACTTTTTACAATTTTAGTCAGTTAATATCTAGCAGTCCCCATAGACATCCATTGTTTTCATGCCTTTTAATATAAAGTTATGTATTATATAGCACATTTTTCATTATTACCCATAACTGTACATAAGCTCATTTCACAGGATAAGATAAGATAACAAAGACTTCACTTGCTACAGAAGCTCCACATACAACACAATAGATAATAAAATACACAATAAATAAAAATACAAGATGTAATAGAAGTGAAATGAGAGTTTTATATACACAATACTCACCATTTTAAACATAGCATGAGGTAGTGGCAATATTTTGAAATAAATATATATGTTATGTCATCATGTCACATTTGCAGTTTATGAATGATTAATTATAAGTTATATAATGCATTCATGTCTATAGGGGCCCATTCACACCCACTGTATTTATAACACAGTGCTTGTATACATTACATTCAAATCAAAACATGTTTAACACACTGCTGTACTGTACATAAGTTAATTATGATGACAATTTAGCAATTATTATGACTTATTATTTTGCATTAAACTCTGCGGCGCCCCATTCACTCCCACTGTATTTATAAATTGGCAACTGCTTACAGATTTTATTGTGATGGCTGTTGCTGATCTGTACATATGGTCATTATGATGTATCTAAAGTAGGCCTATAGTACATGTACACTTCTTGAGTTATATACCATACTGTATTTAAGCTTATTGCATAGGGATTTTAAGGGCCCATTCACGTTCACTGCATCTATAAGTTTGAGTTTTCATAAAGTCAAAAACCAGTGCCAACCACTGCACACATCATCATTTTCTTTGGGAAATGCATTGCATGTTTTTTTATTTCATTTTATTTTTTTACAAACCCTTGAGAAACCGATTTAGCATCAGTACGATGTGGATAAGTGAAATATATAAATATATCAATACAAATTATTGTAAATGTCTATACAATTTGCATTTCCCATATCTAAAAAGCATTTTATTTGAGGAATTTCCAGTCAAACTTGTGTTTGTTTGAAAATGTGTGTGTGTCTGCATCAGTATATTTCTGAATCATCTGTCTACCATGTGTGGATGCTGACAACCACAGCACAGCAGCTTCCTTCACTCTCTGCTATTCACACACTACCCATAAACCTCTGACCAGTTTCCTTCCTTCTCTTCTTCCCTCATCCAGACACTACGCTCAGCAACATTTATAAAATTCAATAAAAACAGCAAAGCTTATGATCACTCTTCATCTATAATAAAGCGTGAATTTGTCGACATGGTGATAATTATAAGAAATTTAACGTAGGGACTGCATGGGGGAATGACTCGCCATAATTGCAACGACCATAAATGCATGCTTTATTACCTTTATAAAGTATTCATGCTGTATGGTTGATGTGCTCAGAATGTTTCACGACAGCAGCACTGATACACAGCATGACTGATCAGAGTAATAAAATCCAAAAAAGGGCAATTGGAGGATAATTCTCAGGAGTGAAAGTAGCCGGAGTACTACTGTTTTAACATAGTTGAGTTTTTATACTGCCATTTCAAAGCAATTCTAGTTATTCTGTATGTAAAAAAAAAAGGAAGAAGATATTTCCAATATTGCAGAAATCTCTCTGCTTTCACTCTGCATTTATCCATTCTGAGCTGTCGAGGAAATGAGCTGCAAAGGCTGTGCCAGTCTACCAGAGTCCTCAAAGATAGAAAAGCCAGAGGGAAAATGAATGCTCTTTGGCTTAGCGACTGGGTTACAAACGTCATCAATCCAGGTTATTCCAGGACCTTGGCGTAATGACTGTGAAGTCAAACTGACCCACCTTTTCTCCAGTGACTCAAAGCTGGATGAGGAGTGGATCTAATTTGTATAATTAGTTTACTGAAAAAAGTCTACCGTCACAGTGCTGTGCAAAATATCCCACATTAGCATTTAAATGAAGCTACAATTCTTTAAACATAAAAAAGAACATTATTCAAATCAAAGTGTTATATGTATTGTGACATCCAGGAACACCTTGTGTTGGGGACTGTTATTTCTTGTCTGGGCAAGACTGACTTTCAGATGGGTGCAGCATTCTCTCACTGTTAGTGGCAGTAACTTTGTGTGGAAAATTTGGATTAAGGATTTCTCACATCATTAAAGGCACACTATGCAAGATTTTTACTTTAATATAACAGCTTCGAAGTCATTTCGATGGTAAACGAACTTATAGTATAGTGAATCCTCCCGATAGCAAAGCAGGAGAGGGACGCTGTTGGCAGAACCAGCAATACAAGTCTGAAAGGTGGCGTCCCGCCAAATCTCGCGAGAATCACAAATTGCTTTACGGCGCGACGTCACATACATCAGCGACATAAGAAGCAGCCTCAATGGAAGACATTAGCAGGCATTCACTCAGACGTTACCTGGTCAGTAGACATCTTTGGAGTCTATCTTTGCCTGTTCTGTATATAACAGTAATATACAGTACAGTATGTAGATTAAGGACAATTTTGCTAAACCCTGATAAGTTATCACACTTTTTTAAACATTTGATTCTAGTGTGTAACATTTAGGAGGCTCTACTGGCAGAAATGGAACATAATATGTATAATGTGTTTTCATTAACGTTATATCCACATGCGGCACACTGGCTGAGTCCACCATATTGAATGGCATGTTTATACAGTATTCCAGGGACAAACCAAACACTGGCTCTAGATAGGGTTTCTCCTGTGTTTCGCACCCACTGTAGTTTCTCCTACGCACTTGGAAAGGGAGAGTGTAGTGAGTGAGTTAACTAGATGCTTAGCCAAATGCCACTATATCCTACACAGTGGACCTTTAACTCATAAATATTTAATGTTATCTAGTTTTGAGGGGCTTAACCAAGGTTTTAGCTTATTTAACAGCACATTATGGGTTAATGTGCTGTTAAATAAGCTAAAACCTTGGTGTAAAGTGCGTCAAAGTTGAACATCACCCTGCTTCCTGTATTGTTCATTGAACACTGCCATTGGATGTAAATTTGTACTGCAGAGAGAGACTGGGCTTTCTATCATTATCAACTCACAGAGGAAAAAGCCATTCATTTCATTCATTTTTCCACCTTTTACTAATGATGGCTAACATGTGGACCTACTTATGTACCCGATGATGTTTTAGATGAGCCTGTATCCCATGCAGTTCTCCAACAGTAAACAAAAACTTCAAAAACTTTTTGTTTTAATTGCAGGCAATGGATGCATAAATGTATGTGCCTGCAGTGTCTTTAAAACTGCTGGAGCCTAGTCATCAATGCACCCTCCATCCCCATCAGTGGTACAATTTTGGCACACATCACTACTGTACATCAGATGTTAAATTGGCCGTCTCTCAGTACAAGCCGAGAGTGCTGTAGACGGGGGTTTATCCATCAAACAGTATCTTAAAATGACTGGATATTTCTTTTATTACACAAAATTACACAAATTACAGCCTAGCGAACTCAGAATACAGACAATCCTGGCCTTGAGATTACTTCAAATTATGAAATAAAGGAAAAAATCTATATACACTTTCAAAAGAAAGCAAATCGGATTGGATTTTCACTGGTTGCATCTGCCTCTTTATAGATGTGAAACCTGTATGTTGGCATTACTGTGCTCTGTTTTCATGCTAATGTCAGTGAATGGATTAAAAATTAATCAAGCATTTTCATATTCAAGTTAAATTTGGTGCAATTCAAACAGCCACTGAAGGTCAGATCTTCCGCATTATTACTGCCTTGTTTGCGTTTCAAATCTTTTTTAAGCAGTAGCGGTGTCCTGAGAATCAGCAGGGTGGAGAAATAATGAGATGCCAATCTAAGGGAGCACACAGGGGCTATAGAATGTATCGTTAGGTTGTTATGACAGTTTTTTTCAAATGAATACACTTTTTGAAAAACCAATTGTAAGCCTTCTGAAGTGCTACTTGTTTATTGCCCTCCACGGAACAGCAACTTGTGAGGAACGTTTGAATTTGTGCAACATTAATGAGAATTTTGCATGCATTCCATTGATTCAGTTTTATTATAGCCTGGTGATCTCGGATATAGATGCATACAGAAATCAAAAACATTCTCACACACACAAACACCAATCTCCCAGCTCTGGCAATCATCGCCCCCCAAGGCCCTCAATGGGTGTTACACAGCCTTGGCCCCCCCTTGGCAGGTTGCCGCCTCCTGGCAATCAATGCTCATTTTACTTACTCATCCACACCCCCCGCATTGATCTGTTTCGCCCCGGACATCCTGCATGCAGGCAGCAACTCAGCCCTGCTTTTCTATCTAGTCTGGAGCACAGATGGCCTACATGGACCCAGGAGAGAGGACTTGGTGTTCCAGGTCTTTAGTAGTGGGACATTGGGAGATCAGGGGAGGATACTGGGCAGCGCAAGGCCACTGGCAGCGTTTAGCCAGACGGACTAAATGATAATGTTCCATAATGGTTTGTACTTGGACGGATAGGCGGGTGGGTGGGCAGATAGATGGATGGCAATAGGGTGCCATAGTGATGAGGGAGGTAGAGCTCAAGAAATCACTGCCATCATCTGCCCTGCTGAAAAATGCAGTAACACCAGGGAATGCCTAGGTGTCATATATATCCCTGCAAAGTTACACTATTAAAGGAAATATCATGGTGAGGATCTAGAGGTAAGAAGGCTGAATTAGCAACCAGGCAGATGGTTGACTGTGTGTTAATTGTTATTTTGTAATTTGATTAACTGCAAATTAGTTGGAGAAATTTGCACAGATGCAGGTCCTTCAATATTACATATAAGGCACTGTCCTCTGTAGTAACATAACCCGTAGCTTAACGTGTAGCCATTGGTCACAGGTTCTGCTTTTGTTTCCACTGCTCTCTGCCTGTTATGGGGATTGATTCTGGGAACTGAAATTTGGCACTGCTCAGGAAATGATACTAAATGCAAGTTGCAGAGGCAACACAGCCTTAATATAGTACAATCCAAGTACTATAATAGTATGTAATATTCTTATTCGATTCATGTGTTTTGCTGCCTTGCAATGCATTTACCTGTAGGTTATGTGTGGTTGGGTTCCTGTGCACAAGGCCTGTAATTAAAGAAAACATTTTGGGAAATACACTTTTTTGTTTTCTTGCTGAGAGTCAGATGACAAGATCCGATCTGTACGGTAGATATAAAGCTACCGACATTAGCCGGTTAAGGTTAGCTTAGCAAAAAGACTAGAAAGGGGAAAACAGCTAGCCAAAGTTAGAGTTAAGATGTACTGTGGGGGGACCGATAGGCACCCGACAGCGACTTCTTGCCCCAAGGCCCACTGACTGGGTTTATTCGCCCACGGATGACGCACGCTCATCACATAATTTACATGCCTGTTCATCACAAGAAATGGTCTCAAATTTGGGGCACACAAGTTCCCATTCCAGTAATAAAATCATTAACATTTCCTATGTTCATGCTATCTCTTTTCTTAAGCTCTTCTTCCCCAATTACCCTCAATACGAACTGCTGTGCTGCAAGAGGAAATACTAACAACTCATCAGGGTTTTAAAAAGTCCACACTGTTCTAGCACTTCAGATCACAGTTTCATTCTTTCCACGCCAAGAACAAAAACATCTTAATATGACACAGCAGATTCTTCAAATAATAGATGTTTCATTGATCTGACTGACTGGTGAGATTGTTGAATTCCATAAACCCTTGAAAATAATGAGCCGCTTCAAACAGAGACAAAAGTGTCACTGTGGTCTGCATAACAATGTGTATACAAGACAAACTTTGAGTACCTTGAATTATATTTGTTTGTATCAAACCTGATTTTTTTTTCCTATTCTCATTTTGCCTGCATCACTTTTTGAAGTGTGTGACGCCTATGAAGAAGAGAGAACACAAAACAACCAATTCAATATTAGGAGAGGCACAGTTAAGTCCCTGGGCAAACTCTGAGTTGCCATTTCAAATGAGGTCACTTTCTTCCCTTCGGATTCTAATGACGTTTATTGATGTCTTTAATAAATTTCTCCTTTCTGTTGGGTATTAATGGACAGTGTGATTCTCGGGTGGTGCTCGTGCTGCCACAAGGAACAGAACAGAGTACGAGACAGGGAGACAGATGGGGAGAGAGCGAGACAGACAGAGATTGAGAGAGAGAAAGTGGAAGAGATCCCAAGAGTTCAGTCATACTAATCCCTTTGGCCGAGAGCTGTGAGTCAATTATTCTTCATTTGTCTTTTATCTTGCCACTACTGTCTGGGAATGGGGCTCCCTCCAAGGCCTGTCAGGCACTTATTGATGCTGTCTGGCCTGAAGGGTTCACACAATTTTGAGGATGGTACCAGAGGCGTGCAGGGTCCGAGGGGGTAATTGTGTCAGGAATTGGGGTTGGTTGCTGCACAGCTACCTTGTATTGGGTCGTGAAAAATGACACAAGATGAAGATATCATGAAACTAAAATGGTGTAAAGGGTGTTTGGCAGTGTTTGATTTGAACTTATTGGAGTGAGCTCTGTTTGGTGTTTGGACAGGACACAGTGGTTATATTGGACACAGCTGCTCCTGCTGGGCTGTTTAGTCTTAAGGTATACTTATGTATGATGACATAGTATAGGATATGTCAGTCGTGATTAAGATCAGATTTTGAGTAATATATTTATTTGATTGTTGAAAGTTAGATGGGAAAATTGATATTACTCTCATATCTGTCCAAAAGGGCCAGTTAGCTTACCTTAGCATAAAAACTGAACAGCTAGCCTGGCTAACTTTAAGGACATGTTGTGGGATTACAGACAGCAATGTGTGCTGGGACTATTTCCCATCTCAGTCTTATCTGGTTACCTCACTGTGACATTGGTTCTCCCAAAAAGTTGGTCCAACCGTTAAGAATTAGTTGCATCTCGTAAAAATTAATTCATTTTTGTAAATAAGCTATGCTAATATGCCTGACTCCAGCTCTATATCATGTACAGATATCAAAGTGGTATACATTTTCTCATGTAACTTTCAGAAAGTTTCATTTCAGGTTGTATTCCCTAAAATGTCCATATATTCAATTTAGGATGCAAAGAAATAACCAAAACGTAGTGACAGAAGCCATAATTAACAAAAGTAGCTGTGCCAGTTGTTCTTGTTGGAGACTGTCCAAGAGGAACGTCAGCATCAGGTAATTATGATGGGAGCAAAGGAGGAAGTCCGTTACGTTATTATAGAGCGGTAAAATCAATGTAGGGAGGAGGTCAGAGCGGATGGATGGGTCAGCAGAACATCAGATTTCAACACAGAATACAAAGACAGCTGTTGTTTCCCGTTTCCAACCAACAGTCAACATTTTTTTTTTTAAGCATGACCACCATCGTTCCATAACCTAAACCTGTTTATTACTGTCACCATGACAACGAAAGCTCCCCTAACCATAGTGAAGTAGTCCTTTGAACCCAAACCGTGATATTTCCTTAAACCTAACCAAGAAGTTTCTGTGTCTAAAGCCAGCCAAACCTTAACCATAGCGCTGTCAGATCATAAAACTGATTTCTTTTCCATCAGTGATTTGTAACAATTTTGAAAGGGACAGACAGCAGCTTCAGATCAGAAAACACATCTATGAACAAATTGTATGAAAATAAATTCCAGATTCAACCAGAGTAAACCCAGATACGACATGTATCTTGGACTCTTCCTTGTTGTATATTTCTCATAGTTTTTCTCGTCTGCCTCAGGTGGCTCCTCTCGTTTCCCTCTCCCTGTCATTCTGTCGTCATAATTGTGAAGGCTCAGATGTCCCTGGCCTTTCACTCAACTAAAACGCATCTGCATACAGTTCCACTCTGGCTGCTTGCGTGCCAGCTGAAAGAGATGTCCGAGCTGTCATAGATTTAGAGACAGGGTCTTTATGCTCAGTGTGGCCCTCTAGTAATAAGTTGGTCAATGCATTTGCCTTGATCTTAGATTACGTGATTCTAATTATTAATTTAGACTCACATGAAATAGGAAGCAGTCTGTTTGTCTTTCGAAGAGCCTTAGAGAAAAGCCTTCACTATTAAATTACATGGACTAAACAGCATCACAATTAATTCTATTGCTATTCTATTCTATTAAAGATGTATATGTTGATGGGATATGGATCTAATAATTGTTTTAGTAGCAAAAATGTGTCACCGTGGCCTCGGGCTGGTAATGAGGCTTTAAATGGTGCAGTGTTGGTTTGTTTCATAACTTCCCCGGTTAACCTTCAAATGTTGCGACTAAAAAGGATTTCATAAACCAGCGTGTCAGGAACAAAGGTGCTGATTTCCTCTAGGTCAACATGTCGGATATAGACTCTGTGTGTCGCATATTCTATCAGTAGCATTACTTTATTCCAAAACCCACATGACACATGGGAGTAGAAAGGCTAGTTAAAAGGGAAAAAAATGCTAACAGACAGCCAACAGAGTGATGGAGAGAGAGAGAGAGAGAGAGAGAGAAAGAGGAAGAGTGGCGTCCTGCTATGAAATACCTCTTTGATGCTTCAGTACAACCTGAGATGAAAAGTCTAGTCTTTCATCTCCAGTTTTTGAGAGAAACATAGATGAAAAGTCTCCATCTATGAAATCGTTGCAAATATGATTGGTGACAAATCAATTGTTTTGAGTTTTTTTTTTTATTACAAGCTAAAAAGAATGCACAATTAGTTTGACTTCCTCTGCATTTCAGACTTATTGTTCATGAAAGCCTTGATTCAAACACAAGATCCCATCATCCCTCATGCCTCCCGGGCCCTTAATAGAAGACCATTTACAGCTCATTTTGGGCATGGTGATGAAGTAAACTGTTGGCACACTGTAGCTGTCTTTTTTTCTCAGAACTGTGGAGAGTCAGATGTTTTCCTAAAAAACAGGTCAGTTCATGTTATGTTACATATCAATTAATACACTCACCAGAAGTAAACGTCAACGTTAACATTACCTGTGTGTGGCGCTGTTGGTACCAAGAGAGGGGAGAAGGCATTCAAGCTGCAGTATATTTCATAAAAAATAACTTGTTTGCCATATTTGCTGAAACTTTCACTATATATATATTGTGACATTGTAAAGCCTAAAATATGGGCAAAATATTATTTACTCTACATTTGTTATTTAGCTGTTGAAAAAGATGCACTGAAACACAAATGGAGCAGATAATCAACCCATACAGCAGACCAGTTTCAAGAGCTTTTTATTCCCTCTTTCCATCTAAATTTTGTTTCATTTTGTTGGCGTGAACACAGTTGTCCTCTCAATGACAAAAATACAGTTTATCACAAAGAAATACATTGAATTTGGTTTGATAAATCTAGCTATCATGATCAGCATTCATTGCCTATATCATTCACTGTACAAATAATGTACTGTTTGTGTCGGCTAAAAGGTTACTTTATGGCTGGATCGAGAGCTGGCTGAGAAAATCCAGTCTTATTCCAACCTGCAATAACTGATTTTGAGAAACAAATTGCGAACACAACCAATGTTCCATGTTGCCATGCCTACGATACCCATATACACTGTACAAACCACGATATTGGTCTATTTCCAAAGACCTGCTGCGCAGCTTCAAAAGCGGAGGAATAATAAAAATGTGAAACCTGTGATGTTTTAAAATTCATGAATGGAGCAGGATCCCTGTAAGATGTCATCATGACCGATGTCTTTCTAAATTTGACTCTAGTTATTCTTAAAGGCACAAACAGGGACCAGATGGAGAAGGGTCACAAAAGGGACGATTAAACCAGTAAAAATTATAACAGGGTTAGAATCTGCCAACACTTAAAATTGTCTTTAATGCAGAGGCCAACACTAGACAGCTACTAAACCTGACTGAAATTTTTCTGATCCTGTTACATAAAAAGTGATTTACATAAATTATATTTGTGAACATGACAGTAAAACAGGCCTTTATTTTGAAATATGATCAGTTGACAAAAAGAGAGACACCAGTTTACACTGTAATTTAAACTCTATGATTGTGTATGAGAGTGTAGCTTAAATAAATATGGTAAACAATTAATTTTGCATTTAATTAGACATGTAAAAAGACATTCTGAAACGAGGGCCCCTCTGACAAATGTTACTATCAACTTAATTACCAGGCAGCTGACACACTCTGTGTTTTGTTATTCTGTTTTGAGAAAAATATCTTTCCAGTGTTTTTTGTATTGTTTACCTCCTTTATTGTATTCCTCAATGAAGTATTGATTTGTCCTCTCAAACAAAGCAAATAGCTGGAAATAAGTATCAGCCAGTCACTGTGGGAGTGTGCTCTGAGGTAAACCTGCGTGTGTGTGGATTCTCCTTACATGACCCTTCACTCTGTACAAAAATGACTAATTGGTGAAGAAGCATAGCGCTCGGCCAATTATCAGGTATGACTTATGAATTTCAGATTTCTTGATTTGCATGAATTAGCTTCAGTATTTTCCTGCACGAAAGTCACGGCTCATAGCTTTTACTGTGATGCAAGCCAAGCAGCTGTCCAGCATGTAACTTCCTTTGGTTAATTTTGCTGGAACTGGGAAACTTCCAACAAAATCAGTCAGAAGTTTGTCCAAAATTTGAGTGTCATGCACCACAACTTTCCATTTGGTCAATGAGCAAAGGCCAAAATGAGCCAGTTATGACTCCCAAAGGGGAAATACAAGTTATCTCAAATGTATATTCTGTTACACGCTAGTTTAAAGATTCCCTCCAGACATGTGTTAAGAGACAAATATACACATGCTTGGAACAATAATCTGGTATGATTTTTTTCGCACAAAAAGTTTAATTTCCACATTAAAATCCTTAAAAAAACATCTACTCCTACCTCATTAAAAATTCCATAATATGTGCACTGCACATTTTGTTTTCCTGCTGGACACAAGATGTCTCCTACTTCACTGTAAAGTCCATTCTCAGTGGATGTGCACAGGAGGCTTCAAGTTCCTACATTGCATATGGGACGACTGACTTCCAAACTATTTGATGACGTCACAAATCACACTCATAGGCCCCGCCTCTTAAAATAAAAAAAAATTAAAATTCACTTATAGCAGATGAACGTGAAAACATCCTTCTAGTTTTTAACTCTGCACATACATAATTCTGCACAGTGCAGCTCAAACATCCAGAATAGGAAGAAAAATAGACTTTTGAGTGGAGGGGGAGTTTACATTTTATTTCATGAACAGCTCAATGGAAAACCAACAAAACAAAGGTCTCGCTCCAGTTTTGCTGTTAGTGATGATGCTTATCCAATTAGAAGTGCATTTCCCGTAAACCCTGTTGCTTCCTGCCACACGGAGGATACGGCTAATTGTGCCCCCCTCCATCTACTGTATCTGGCAGCGCTCCACATGTTTGTTTTGCATTTCGCTTAAGAGGATAAGCAGGTTGGAAGTGCTTTTTCACACAAAGTGAAATGCTGTAGAACTGGCTGCCAGTCCTCTCGTCAGTGGTCTCATCTGATTACAGTAATTATACTCATGTCTCAGAATGAATGCAGTAATGATTTATTGATGCTTAAACAGCAAAAGCAGGTCTCTGTACAGTAGCACATTTAAGGAGAATCGGTCAATGAATCAGTCAATTAAACAATCAATTGAATTCAATCAAGCGCTCTGTGTGGCATTTATATTTCAAATTGATTTTTGTGTTCCTGCTTAAAAAACACAACAAATATGTGTGTGTGTCTGGATATAGATATAGATGCAGAAAGAAGGTGTGTGTGTGTGTGTGTGTGTGTGTGTGAGAGTAAATACATCTGAATACATTATTTGTATATGAACAGATGCGTTTTGAACAGACACAAAGAACATCCAAACTATTGCAATGATGTTTTTTTGCCTGTCACCAATTGTCACAGTTTGCCAAAAAAGCAGCAGGACTTTCCATGATGCAAATAGTCTGCAACCATGGAGGTGAAGTTTTGATTTAGACATCAGCGAGGTTTATTGTCAAACTTTTCGTCAGGTTTCATCAGATCTGTTGGTCAGTGCAGAATGAAGCTTGACTTGATGTTGCACAGACGCTATTTTAGCCTCAAGAGTCTGTATTAAAGCCTGACGCCTTGAAAGTCTTGCGTGGCTTGACAGCAGGTGGGCTGGAGTCAGGGACCGTTTCAAAGCTTTTTAGATTTTTGTCAACAGCTTTCTAAAGTTTTTTCACAGACATTTCAGACAAACTATTTTCATCTGCACCTCTTCCCATTGTACACACAGAAGGAAATAACAGCCACAAGCTAAATTAATTTCTAATTGTGAAATTTAATCACTACTGAATCCTTAAAACTTTTTGTCATATTTGATGAAACTTTTACTGTATCCTGACTGTAGTACATGAGAGAAATAATCTGTGAAACAATCAGGTTCCTCTGACTCCTCCTTGAGCTCCTAATGGTATTAGCAAGAATCCACCGCATCCGAAAGAAAGCAACCAATCAGAGCCGAGAAAGGTAGCTGATTGTTGAGTCTCATTCCCAAGCCGTCTGTATTTGACAAACTGACTGTGAGACTACAAAATGAACTGTCTGTCTCTTTTTCCAAAGATACCTCATGTAATTCTGTCAGGAAATAGTGAACATTTCAGCAAATATGACAAAAAGTAATTTTTCTAACAATTCAGCTTTAATGTCGGAAATATAAATACTACTGAGTTTATAGGGCTGAAATATTGTACTTTTACTTTGACAACCATTTTATGTGGTTTGAATTCTAGTGTATTTAACTTCAAATATATATATATGTATATATATATATATCAAGGGTACACAAATTCAGAGAAGAAATTCAAGTGCTCAGTATTATAAAGGTTTACAAAGGCTGTCCATACCACTTCTAGTTTTGGGTTAAACTGGCAGTGGTAACGCTATGGTTACACCTCTGTTAACAGATTCAAATTTTGAATATATCTTATATATTGTACTAGATATATACATTCGAGTGCAAAATCCATAATTATTTATTAACAGCGACAAACATGAAAAGAACAGTGGGAATCAATGTTATCCTTACATTAATCAATCATTTAAATACCGAACCTTTGTAAAATGAACACAGAACATTCTGATACATTATATTATGCTATTTACATCAGAAATGGGTTTTGGGGCAGAATTAGTGCAAATTTTAGAGGGACACAGTGTTTCTTTGTTGTCTTTGTTTGGGTCTGTGTTACTTGGTTATTTTGCAGAGGAACCAAAAACTGCTTTTGAAGCTGGGCTCTTAATGGAGGAGGGATCATCCAAAAAGAGGTTTGTGTGTGTGTTATCATGTGTTGTTCCCCTCTTTCACACACACCCACATCCTGTCAATGTGAGGAGGGTGTGAGAGATGAAGAGGTTAGAGATATGATTCATTTTTCTGCAATAAACAAATACGGATACAGATAGAAGCTTACACTGCTATTATGAGTAGACAGCTTAAAAGGAATATGGTGTGTGTGTGTGTGTGTGTGTGTGTGTGTGTGTGTGTGTGTGTGTGTGTGTGTGTGTGTGTGTGTGTGTGTGTGGTTACCTGATAGACCTGGAGGTTGGAAAGATGTGAGGACAGCAGCATCTGCTTTCTGGCCTTCGTCTAATTTAGGCGCGCATACACCTCAAGCGCTGCACCATAATTCATAATGAGAAAAAGATTAAATTGGACTTATGAGGGAGGCAGTGCTGTGTTTCCGGCCAAGGGTGTCTCTTAAAAATGCATCAGCGTTCATTACATTGTGCTTAATGGCCTTCGAAGAAATCTGTCCCCTTACCATTTTGGTCACAGCTTAGGAAAAGTGGTGATAATAGATACAAATGAAGTCATGAGCAAAGCTGGACACACAAACTAACACACACACGCACACACATTGCCTATCTGTGACTCTGCTCTTGGACTGCCGTACTATATCTCATCCACGGTTTGACTAAAATTGGCCGCAAATATGATTCCCAGGAAATAGCAATAAGTTATGATTAAAAAATGATGGAGAACCTCATCCCCCAATTAGGACAGAGATTGTTTCCAACATCTGAAAAGACTGGCTGGAAGTCCCCATCCGCTGATGTTCCAGGCATATGTGATGACTGCTCCCAGCCAAGGCCTGCGCAGGCTGAGGCCGTGAAAGCCTGATTCGCATTCCTCTCGGCCAAAAACTTTTATCAGAGAAGTCAACTTTTAATGATTTGAAAAAACAAGCTAAAAAATACCTTAATTTTACACTGGCAGTCACATAAAGTCACACGGATTCCAGTTGCTTTATGTGGTTTCTCCTCTAGCTTATTTAGCTTATGAAATTGCTGTGTAAGTTTTAAAATCAATTCGAAACTAGCACAATGAGGCCAAAACTGACTTGAAGTGCTCAGTGATCCCATTGAACAAAACTATAATTATCTAGTCTCCATCTGGTCCTGTGGCCTCCTGTGCCAGGAGTGGACCTCCTGCTGTCTGCTGTCTGAGCACGGCCAAACACAGTTAAGCTTCTCAAATGAGGTCAAAGGAGCGGGCTTGGCACAGCTTAAGATACATCATGGACATTGTAGTTTTCAGCGGTATCCATGTTGGCCACCAAATAACTCTGGTCCCACAGCTCTTGCTGCAATTTATCATGATTTGTTGTGATTGTTTCATTTTAGTTTTAAAATGTTGTGAGTGTAACCATAAGGGTGCTGTGGGGAATACAAATGCATGTGTGCGATCAGAAACTAAGAAAAAACAATGTGTCTTTAGTAGGCAGGATGGATGTGCAGATATGTGCCTGCTCAGCATAGCATTGCACTTCTCTAACTAAAAAATCTAAATCGACGCTGCATAACCCCTGGTGTTGTCTTTTTTATTCCATACATTGTTCTTCCCTGTCAAAACCTTGCCCCTACATTGCCCACAATGCATCTTCGACTTTATGTGACTTTTTCATGCACTAGTCCTCCCCATGACCTATAAACACCCCTTAATGATTTGTGCCATATTGATCCAACTGAGATTAAGTTATATTCTGTATTGTTCAAATTACGAGAGCTCCAGAGGTCTCTGACGGTGTAGAGAAGATCGTAGATGACTGCAGTACAGACAGAGACAGGTTATTTTTGCATTATTTGTACTAACAGCAAAAAATAAAAACTGACATTAATTCTGTTTCTTTCCCCGCATCTTCCCTCTCTACACAAGACAATGTGTTTTTCTCTGATTTCTCAGCTGCAGGATTTCTTTCCTGCTCAAGTTTACTGTTTTGTTTCCACTTTAGCCGCTTTCCTATAATTTAATCCCTGTTTTTATATTAGAAATATATTAGATTGTTGTTCAGTATTACTTTTACACTGACACGCTGTAAGCTTAAGCTGGCTTAATAAATAGTGTCTTCACACTCTTTAGCGCTCGGGGCCTGTATTTACTAAACTTCTAAGATTCACACAAGATTAGCTAAAGAGCTGAAAGTAAACAGTAAGACTAATGTTTATCAAGCGACTCACTCCTGCTGTTCTCACAGAGAGGTGTAAGGCTGTGTCTGAAAACACTCCCATATAGTAACCAATGTATTTACTGTCCGTGCGTTTGAATTAAATTCTGATTGTGAAATGTTAAATACTATAGTGCTCTTATAAATTTCTACAATGGAGCAAAAAAGTAATATATTGAGTGCTGTAAGGAGTAGTAAATGAGCCAACACCTAATCAACCTAAGTATGGATGATTAAAAAATAATAAAGACACAGTGCTGTATACATTTACTGTGTGACAACTAAATGACAAAATATATGTTAAAGGGCAATTATTTTGCTTTTTGTCTTTACTAGCTGAATGAATTGCTTTATGTTGTGACATGAGTTTTCTATGCCACATTAAAATAGAATCACAACACAGTAACAAAGTAAAGAGGTGTGATCCATTTCCATGTAGTCCGGCAGAGGACAGCTTAAATACTAAAGGCAGTGTCATTAGTTTTCATAAGTAGGAGCAAGGGAGCTTTGTTTCCTTTTTGAGCTGGAGATTCATTATCTACACCTTAATGAAAAAAAATCAACCGTCCAATCACAGCTTGGGGGCAGAATCATGGGCTGATCTTAGTGCCACTAAATAGATAAATGAAATAAAATGCAAATATAAATTGTACTGTTTTTGACTTTACTACTTTGTTTGATTTGTTTTTATTTAGGCATTTTAAATCTTCCATACATAAGAGACCTCTGGGGTGCTCCTACATCTAAAAGCCTTTTCAGAGCCTTTAAGAAATGTAATACCTTGTAATGTAATGTTATAGCTTTAGTTTAAGTCCGATATTTCGCTTTCAGACGTCTGATAAATGTGTTTCTGCACACTTTTTTTGGATTCAAGGAATATGAGCGAGAGTTTGTCACTTATACTTACAACCTGAAGCTGATTCAACACTCAAAACTGTTTACATCCATTGCTGCATATATTAATTATTAAGAAAGATACATCTTATGCATGCTGCTTGGATAACTTACTAAACTAAACCTTAGCAATATTGTGTTTTCTCCACTGGTTAAATGATAACCCCACGGTGTCATGTTTCATTTATATGTTGCTGCTTCAAGCTGTTTCACTACATGATGCAACTGGACGTGCACACAGAAACAGTTTCAGATACATCAGTGTTATGCTGTGCACTATACAAACCAAAGAGTTTATACACACACAAGTTTGAATGCAACCACACACACGTACACACTCTCACAGACTAGAGCTCAGGGCTATCTCTCTCACTCTACATAAGAGTCAATGTTGTTCTTCAGTCAGACAGCCATTCACTCAGCGACACTGTTCAAACAATCAGTCTCCCTGTCCAAACATGTTAATCCACCTACTTCATCCTTATTCCCATGGACACTGGCAGCCACGGGTGCACACACACATACACAGAGAGAATATGCACACAAGAGTGTCAGCAGCATTAGCGAGCATCTTCAAACAAATACCCCTTTTTTGCATATTCAAGTGAGAAGCGAATCAGATAACACTGCTGGGACTTTACATGATGTGGGGAAATACGGGTGGATTTTCTCATTGGAAATAGAAATAAACAACTCTGTTGGGAGATTACTGAGATGTTCTGGTTTTGTTTCATGTTTTCCTGTGTTCCCCCGTCAGAGAACAGATATGTTGTAGTATGATTATACAGTGTATTTTACATAAATTAATACATTGGAAACTAAAGGGAAAAGATTTGTATTCAATTTTTTTTTTGCATTGCTTCCAACGCTGATGTCATGCTGGTGCAGAGCTCATGTTAGTATATTTTTGTCTGCTCTGTCCGGTGCAGATTGCTAACATCTGCTGTGCTAATGCTGATGTTTGAATATGAAGCCAGATAAGTCAACTGAAATGGCTGGCAGGGGAAGCCATTATAAGCCAATGGTTATAAAAGAGACAGCTTTCTGTTGATATTACGGTCTGTGTGAGTAATCAATACGTTTTATGTGCATTTCATATTGATTGTCATGGGTATGTTGTATGTACTGTAGTTTAAGAGCAGCGCATTTAAGAGATGAATGTGGTCAGTTATTTTTCACGCCTGAAATACACTGCATGTACCGCAACACATTTCTTTTAGAGAGATTGATGGATATAAAAGCACATTTCTGTCAAGATACTGACATTTCAAAAATACATTAAATATACATATGTTGTATATATATTTATATATATGTACGCTACATCAAGTATTGATTTTTATGTGCCTGACCATGGAGACATAGTATTGAATGTTAAATAAATAAATACGTCATTATGAATTAAATATTCACATTAATACATTTTGTAATACATATATATAATTAAAAAAATAAAAACCCTATAAAAACGTATTATGAAATTATATTTCATCATTCTCATTTTAGTTTTATAGGAGCTCATTTGTTATTTCACAATACACATTTTAAAAAATAAGATTTTTCCAAAAAAGTCTGTTTATTTCTTAATAACTTACTTCTTAGTAAAACTTTTATTTCATGCCATTTTTTATCTCATGATGTAACTTTTCATCATCATCAACTTTCTGACTCACATGGTCTTTTTACTGCCCTCTCACTTCTCAGCCAATCACATGCCACCTGCCTTCTTGCCAGCTATAAGAACAGTCTAATTGTTAACAAAGGAATTGTGAATCAACTGTCTGGCTGCTGTAAACGGAGTTCAGCAGGAATGAGTACTAAAACCTGGAAATGAGTTAGAATTTCCACATGGTTCCCCGCCTTGAAGTCAATGGGATTTTGGTTAGATGCCTGAAATGAGGTTGGTGGTTAAAACATGCTTAATTGAGCTTCCCGTTTTGTCCTACAACATAAAATATGCCAGTAAACACACTCACAGCAGGAAGGTCATGGGTTGGATTCATGACTGGGGCAGGGCCTTTCTGTGTGGAGTTTGCATGTTCTCCCCGTGTTTGCGTGGGTTTCCTCCGGGTACTCGCGTTTCCCCCACCATCAAATGTATGTTAATTCTACAGTCAGTGCCCTTGCCCAGTAATAACCATGAGCTGTGGTTTAATCATTTATTTCACAAATTGTTGGTTGATTCATATTCTACTAGAAAGACGTGAGTTAAATGACAAATATTTATTTACCTCTACTACAGAAACATTTGGAACAGGCCGAGACAGACAGGCCTTCATTCCTGAAACCCTGTTTTATTTGTATATTGTATGTACATAATATTTGAATTCATTGCTTTATGCTGTCCAGGCCTATTTGCAATGTGGCCATTATTTGAATACCAGCTTTTACGTGAGATTTTACAGTGTATTGATTAGGCTCTACTGTGAACAATACAGTGAAGGACTTTCTGTAACACCAACACTGGAGACATGCAGGATAAATCCAAAACGGGAAAACTCTCCAGGGACAACTGCTTCACAGTATTATGCACATCTGCTGCTGCTGGAGAGAAAACGGCTCCAACAGACATCCATAAATATATCAACACCATTCATGAATCATAGATCACATGTGATTGTAATCCCAAATTCTTCCAAGCGAGGCTGTGCATTCTTTGAATAGAGTGGAGCTGTTAAAGCGCCTTTGTTTATACTGATGTGTCTTTGTTTCAAAACCCCACTGAGGCCCTTCAGTGACGTCCCACCAGACGTCTTGAAAGGAAGAGCCATGGGCCTGTCGAGGAAGCCTGTGACATTACCTCTTATATCCGTTTCCACAAAGTGACATGTGTACATGTGTAGTGGCACGTGTATGCTTGTATGTGCATGCAGAGATAGGGTGTTTAATAGTGAATCATTTCCATACCACAAGGCTTTGGTGTATTGGGATTTGCAGTGATGCTGACATGAAACACCTCGCTGTGTATAACACATGCATTCAACTAGCTGTATGTACATCCACATGGAAGTGAGGGAATTGGAATCATTGTATGGGGGAGTATTTTCGTTGCAGACTGTGATCTTGAGCTTCTGTTGTGGGTGGTGACGCTTTGAGGCTACATTTCCTACCAGTGCGTGGGAGGGGCACAGGGCAAGAGATGGATTGAGGAAAAAGAGAGCAGTAAATGATGGAAATGACACAGTCCTCTGGTTCACAATGTAACTGTGTGGGCTTGCATCTTTGTCTCCCTCTGCACAAGAAAAGCCACCTTTGGTCAGACATGAACTGCCCCCACGCATCACTAAAGCCAGGGCCTTAACACCGTCTGAAAGAAACTGGGAAAAATAAGTGAGGGGAAGAAAATGGAACGATAAGTGAGTGAGGAAAAAGGATCCAAGGAATGAAGGCAGTACTCATTAATAAAGAACAGTGAGGTTTCTCATGGTGTGACCTTGTAGGTATAAACTGATTTGGCCATGGTTTGGTTTTCTACAGTGCCTGCCACCTACAGTAAGGGAATCATTAAAGTGACTTTGCAGAAGGCTGGCAGCTCTCCCTGACACATATATCAAAAGCAGCAGTCTTATTAACATTAAAAAAGGAGGAAGCTTACCCTGCATAGTCTTGCATTGATCCTCTCAGGTGCAATTAAAAACTAATTGGTAAGGCTGTTTTGATGGCATATTCCAAATGACTACCAAATGTGTAAAGTAGGAAATTATGAGGTGTTTAAAAAAGTTGTGTTGTTCTTTAATTAGCTGTCAGCGGAGGGTGTGTGATTTATTGTGAAAGGTATGTGGAGAAATTTTGATGTCTATCATAAAAGTATCAACCCTCCCTCGAGTAACACTGTTGTAAACCTTGCTGAAATTGTGATGCTTCAATGCTCGATGGCGCACACAATAATGTTAAGCTGATATGATTACACTCGCTGCCGTGAGCATCATACCTATGACCTTTCAACCTGGAACATCAAGATTGGTTGCTTGTTTTTAATCGCTCCTGCAACTTCAATTCTGAATTATTAGATGTGTAACACTGGAGACTTTGTCTTCTTCATGTTGAAATGGCCGAAGGCAAAGCCAAGGCATTGCAAGCTAACAGACTGATAGGTACAGGGGTATTTACAGACTTTTTTTGACAGGGGTGGTACAAAAGGGGCACTGACTTATGCAGGGGTGGCATGAAGCATGTGTCTCAGCTTTCCAGACATTCCCAATTTATGCAATTCCAGTACTGTCTATGGACCCCAGTACGCAGAATTTATACCACATGCACCAGAAATGTTTTGGCATGTTTTTTGCCCCAGAACTGCAAAAAACTGCATGCACTTAGCATTAAGTGGGCATGTCTGCAAAGAGGAGACTCGTGGGTACCCACAGCACCTATTTTGATTCAGATTTCTTGAGGTCAGAGGTCAAGGGACCCCTTTGAAAATGGCCATGCTAGTTTTTCCAACGCCAAAATGTAGCCAAATGTTGGATTGTTGGATGTTATTTGGTTGGTAACAATGGATGCATTAGGTCATCTAGTTCCATATGATTGACCAGTATCTTCACTCTAGTTTTACAACTGAGCCAGCTGCAGCCTCTGAAAGACAGTGTGGAGTGGAAGAAGTAAGGATAATGGTGTGGCCAGTCAGATTCCAGGGTCACTGCCAGCCAGTGTCGAACTTTAACTAAATGTTAAATCTGCCACCATTATTGTTGTTAACTGCCTACCAGTCATGTGAGAATGGAAAACCTGACAGATGTAGCAACAGCAACTAAATAGGCTTGGTTAACAATCAACACAGCACAATATGTAATGCTTTATTAGCTTGCAAAGTCTTGCAAAAATCTGCGAATGTAAATCAAATTTAATGTAACAGATGGATTTTAAGCTGTCTGTTACATACTTGATTAACAAAATAATATGAATGATATAGCAGTGATTTTAATCAGTGGGATAAGGGTTAGGAGTGATTGTATAAGCTGTTTGGCAACTTGGTGTGTGATTAAAATTGATGTCCACAGATGAAAAAAATCAAGAGCTGTTAACGACACTAATTTTGGTGATATGTTGGGCATCGGTTCAGTTCTAATGTTCACAATGTAAAAGTAGCATTTTCCTTTGGTTAGAAAATATAGATTTATTATAAACAGAAAAAAAAGCAGTCACTTTTAATCATAAAGTCTAATTTATAAGGGACGGAGGCAGTGGTGGTAAAAGTACTCAGATCCTGGACTTAGAATAAAAAAAAATAATTACATCAGAAAGAGTGTAGTGAAAGTAAAGCTTCGACCATATGCAGAAGACACAAATCCTGGGGAGAGGGCCTTGATTCTGTATGAAATTAAATATAACTGTTGTAGCTAACAATTGTAGCTGTACCGGTTGGCTAGCATGTGTTGATTAATAGCTTACTTTAGGGCTCAATTAAGAGCTGGCTGAATTTTTTTTTTTTTAAATTGGGTTATAAGATATTTAAAGGCAGGGTGAAGAAACTTCTGGACGCTCACTGGGAAATAAACAGACACTACAGAGAGGCACTGAGACACGAGGAAGAGGAGCGCTATGAGAAATGGATGGCTGGACACGTTCCCGACTCTTCACTGGAGCAGCCCAAGAAAAGATTCTTAAGGCGAGTCAGATTTATATGAGTGTGTATGTATTACTTTCACACTCTGCTAAACATCTGTACTATCTGTCTATACACTCGACATCTCACATCTCTCTATATATGTATATAAAGTCATACTGTACATGTATGAAGAGCTCAATTGCAAAAAAACAGATGAACAAAGATCTGTTTTTGAAATCAGACTCTTCATATGAGTGACGGCAGCATGGTGGCTCAGTGGTTAGCACTGTCGCCTATGTGGAGTTTGCATGTAATCCCTGTGCCTATGTGGGATTCCTCAGGGTTTTACAGGTTTACTGCCACAATTCAAACACATGTACTAGTGTAAACTGCATTAACTGAGCAGAACTACTCCTACATCGTGTGTTGTCTTCAGTGTTGTCTACCTCTCACTGCATCTGTTGTCTCTTTTCTATCTGTGTAAATTGTGTCTGTTGTGTGAGTCCTCTTTGCAGGTCTCTGTGGTTCAGTCCAGGTCCTTCCAGCTCTTGGTGGCACCTGAAAGTTGCTCAATGTTTTCCTCTTACTAAATACATATTTGCTGTCCCTCCATCTTAGAAGAGGGATCCCTCCTCTGTTAGTTTTTTCTTTTAAAGGTTTTGTTGTGGAGTTTTTCCTTATCCGAATCAATACATTTTTTTTGGGGGGGGGGGCTTTTATTGCCTTCACCCAACAGTGACAGCTGAAGACAGACAGGAAAGGTGGGTAGAGAGAGGGGACGACATGCAGCAAAGGGCCACAGGTTGGACTGGAACCCTGGGCCACTGCAGCAAGGACCCAGCCCTGGCACATGGGAGCCTGGGTTTGAACCTATTGGTTTCTGGAGTATCATTTTGAAGGCTTGAGTTAGCATTATGATTTGAAAACATTACAACTGCATCATTTGTTATGTTGAAGCCTTGATTTTTGTTCCACCAAGAGCTCACACATAGACATGATGCTTCCCATCCTAGTGTTAACACATTATTTACCAAGTGATCATATTGAAAATTATTAAGAAATAAGAAATTACACTGCTTAATATTAAATAATTGCCACAAAATAGACAGCATGGTAGAATGACATTATGTTATCTAGAGACAGGAAGATCTTAAGTTTTAGGGCGACAAAGGATTATATTTTAGATTGGAAAAACCACACGTCAAATACAGGTGCGAGTAGTTTTCAGTTACAGTAGCTGTAATCTGCTAATTCACCACTTGATGCCACTGAATCCTACACACTGTTCCTTTAATTTTTATTCACTGTAAACATCTGGCAGGCCAAATCGAACCAAAGTGGCGGGCCAACTTTAGGCAGCCCTGTTATATAGAGTAAATCAGTGCCAAAACACTGCAGCAAATCCAATGAAATGTAGTGAAGGGTGTGAGGCAAGGACTCACCAAGGAATCACTTTAACTTTGCTTTTACTTTGAAGCAACTGCATGAAGTGAGCTGCTTCCCCAAGATCAACCAATGAAGAGCCAACTTGTCTCTACAGACAAAAGGTAATCTAAATTAAGCTGTACAGTCAGAAGGAAGAATGGACTTCTTGCAGCTCTGACAAAGCACACCAAAGCCAAGTCGATTGTAAAACAGCGAAGCACCTTTCTGTTGACTGATGTAAATTTAACGCCAAATGACAGCAACGCCTACGTTATTTAGGCGCTAACAGCACTCAGACAGTTTAGACACACCCTCCTCTTTATCCGAAGTGAGGAGGAAAACTGCACAGAAACAATGTGTGTGCTGTAAACTGGAATACACGTTTGGATCAAATGACAGGAAAAGTGAGGAGTTGAAATAAGAGCCTGTAAAAACTGAAATGCATTTTTAATTTACTGGAAGCACAGGGATGAATTAAATACTGTTTTTACAGTCCATGTAAATCATTTTGCTCACCAATATAAATTCTTTATGTATTCAATTATACTTCTATTCATCAGATAGCCTATTGGTGGCATTGGTCCGCTTTGGGTTTTAAGGTTTGTAAGATTGCGTCTTTAAAGGGTGCTGAGCAGAGACTGTACATCATTGGGCTTGGTTTTTAATGTGAAATCACTTAAACTGACTTTTTACATTTTAGGTATCTGTTCACATTCCCCACATCTTTTGAAAGGGAGACCAGTTCTGAACTACTGATGAATCATCTTCACTGTACAGTCTAAAGTCTAATGTTTCTCCTTGAGTACCGTCACTTTGGCCTGGTTGCATAATATCCCTTTAATGCAATCTTTGATATATCAACTTGGTATAAACTGTTAGGGTGTGGAGCAAAAGTGTTAGAAATGGATTGAACTGCAGAACACATTGCTGTAACATCAGCATGTGTGGCTAACTCCCTACCAACAGTAACCCAGTTTTACTTCCAAAGGAGCGTGCTATCAGCTAACTTCGTTGGGCACAAGTTAACCCTAACCCTAACCCAGATTAGGACCAAAACATCCCCTGCTTTATTTCCCTACTGAGCCAGCCTTGAATGATATCAGAGTTTAAGCTAACATTAACAGTGTTGTCCTGCTCTCTGAACTCTGTGGTGAACAAAGATAATCTTCACAAATGAACAACACTTTTATGATTTTCGAAGCATATATACAAAGTAAAAAGCTAACTTTAGGCTAAGAACAAACTACACCCAGGTCGCAGGACTTCATTGTCACCACCACTAAACTTCCAACTTGTAATTAAAATCTACAAGTTGGAGAGTTTGAGTTTCCATAGTTTGCAAGACAAGTGTAGACAACAAGGCTCATGAAGGGGCTTTTTATCCTGTTTTAAGCCACATTTTTACAATATATTTTTTTACATTTGGGTGTTTTTAACTATATATTTTAACCGGACAAAGGATTTTAGTCATCCGACATCTGGATCTTACGTTTTTTTTAAGAGGAGAAAGCTGAGCTAACGTTAGCAGTCCTTACTCAACCGAATGGTGTTGGAGAAACCTTTTTAAGATAAACCTACTTTGTTCAACTATTTTACCGACGAGTACCACACCAACATTTAGACAGATTTGCACGGTACATGTTTTAAGGAAAAAAATCAGTATTAAACAGTCTGTACTGTACTATTAATATTGGATCCAGGAATAACTTAAAGCCTGACATTTTTTTTCCCTGATCACACATTAAAGCTCCTTTTGTAAATGAAATAAAAATATGCATTTGAACTCTATGCAGCAACTTATACAAATGTAAAATCTGGACTCAATTAGACTTTTTAGATCCTTTGTGGTTATTGATTTAAAAGCAGTAATAAACACAAACAGCATACAACTGTGTTTTAAATTAAAGTTGAGCAGATGAACAAAAAATGAAATGTTTGCAAAACCACTTAAATGTCAAGTTACTCCTGAAAGACTATGAGATCTCCTGCAGAAACAATTTCATCATACCAGGCAGTCCACACAATGAGGATGACATGACAAAAACAAGCAGGCCAGCATGGAGAGTTTTGTCTTTTATTACCAGTATGAATGAGACCGTCCATAAACAGCATGCAGCATGAAGCAGTTTCACTTGATGAGAAGAACAGAGGGGCAGAATTGTAAAAATGAAAAGAGAGAAAACATCTGTGATGACTTTATTATTTGAAATGTTTATGTACCTTTCAGGGACCACGACGTGAAACAATTGATTTTCTGTGTTTTGTGGAAGAACAAGTGAAGTGATTTTAACATACAATTCAAGCAAATATATGATCATAAAGGCTGAGGTTAAATAAAAAAAAGTAAAATGAAACACAAACCTGTGTTTTTCATTTCAGGTTTTATGAAAGATATAATGATGATGTGTCAGAAGTATCACAGATGTATTATTTTACATTATCTCTACAGCTGGAATAATTAGTTAATTGATCCAATTGTCATTTAACTGAGAATCAATACATTTTGTTTATCTTATAAGAAAATATCTGTTGGACAAAACAGGCAATTAGGTTTAGATGAATTGCAATGGATATATAATATAGTCCACTTTCATCAAAGATGTTATTACCCATATGACTAAAATTCACGACTGTCATTTACTGTATTACCTTTTTAATTTATTTAAATAACTAGTTCTATATTCTTCTGATTATTAACAAATCCCATAAAAAGACCCAAACCAACAATAATTGATTCTACTGACCTGCAACTAACAATTATTTTCAGTTTAAAATGATACTATATAAAGCAAATAAAAGTATGAAATCTCTATATCTGAGAAGTTGAAAACAGCATTTTCTGCAATTTTTCATGAAAATTTTGATTAATCGATGAATAATATAATTACTTTTCTATCCACTAATTAATTAGTCAACTAATCGCTGCAGCTCTAGATCCTTCTAACAAATGCTGCATGTGTAGCCAGATCATATTCTTCTGTCCCATGGATCTCCATTGTTTTCAGAAAATAACTAAAAACACATAAATAAGCCTTGTTACCTTGAGTGACGTGTTCCCTCATTACCATTACCACCAGTGGCAAGAACTCCATCATTATCTGCTTTATACTTTTTTCCCCTCTTTTGTTTCTCACTACTTGACTCAATTTTAGCTACATGTTCAGCAGGAACAAATGATTTACCTTCTTAAGTCCATCCCTGTCTCTTTTCACAGAGTTTTTGTCTCTTCCGTTTCAGGAGAAGGGCTCTCAGGAGGTTGGAGGCATATATGTGTGTCCCGGTCTGAACATCCCCAATTCAGTTGCTGGTTCTGCCTCCAGCAGGTCTTCAGGTAAGTATAAAATGGAATTTGTCATCATGGCTTTGGAGAAAATGAACACTTCTGTATCACCATAGCATATGTGGTTAGAATGAATGTATTATTTTTGCCAGATACATAAAAATGTTATGTTTGCATTGTGAACAGTTCAACACGTCGCCTGAAATACAGCATAAATAACAAATTGTGATATTTGCATTTGTGCAAATCAGTTTTAATCACACACCAAGTTACAAAACAGCTTATACAATCAATTTTAACCCTTATCCAACTGATTTAAAACATTATTTATCGAGTGTTTGCAGCATTTTTTGCAACTTAAGCCTTCCTTATGTATCAGATCTAATTTTTCATTTACTCTCAGTATTGGAGGTGTGCTACTCATTTACAAATAAGATACGTGAAGTGGAACTGATAACCAACATAATTCATCATTAATTCAGTGAAAGGTTTAGCCTATAAGTTTTAATTACGGTGAAGTGTTATTTTGCCGCATAATTTGCTTGATATAAGCACACACTGTGTATAATGCAGTAACACAAACCACCAGATCTGTCTCCACCCTCTTTCTGACTAAGAGAGGCTGATGGCTGAAAGAGTTCATCAAGAGGTAAAGCCAACGAGGAAATGATTGCCTCCAGCGCCACCAAACCCTGCTGTTCTTGAGTAAACGAAAACCCCCAGCTACTCAATCATGTGCTTGTCAGGGCCTGTCTGAAGAAAGTGGTTTGGATGATTCTTGTAAAGACAGAGTTTGGACATGAGACAGCGATCAGCAATGTGGAGGCAATAACTGCAGTGGAAAAAGAAGTTGCTGACTAATGCCGCGCAGCAGCAACCCCAGACGAGGTCACGCCGATCATTTTGAGAGACAGAAGTCCAGGCGAGGACAAAAGACCTCTGTGGGCCTTACAGCTAGATATCTGCTGTGATTACAGATGGTCGCTCTTCCACTCAGACTCTCCCTCTCTTTTTTAATACTCTTCGTTTTGCCCTTTCTCATTTTAATTTTTCTAATTTTCTCTGTGCTTCCCCTCACAGTGTCTCTTCTCTCTCCCACACTTCCTCTCTCTCTGTGTCTGGCCCCTGGACAGCTAACATCATCAACATCCAATAAAAGATAATTCCTATCTTTGAAAAGGGTTCAGATGAGAACCCGAGGTTCAGCACGCTCCTTTCAGAAGTTGATTAAATGGAATCTGTAACAGCTACAAACCCTGCTTTATTCAAATGTTTCCTTAAATAAAAAGATTTGAACTCTGCACTGTCTTTTGTACATTCAAAATCTGAACTCATTTGGTGATTATTGATTAAAAAGCAGGCACCAGCACTTTCAAACTGATCGTATTCACTGTACAAACAGCATATCTGTGTTTTATATAAAAATGGAGCAGAACAACAAAAAATGAAATGTTGCTAAACCACTTAAAATTCAAATGTCAAGTTACTCCTGAAAGAGTATAAGATCTCCTGCTGAAGCAATTTTATCATCTCATACCAGGCAGTCCACACAATGAGGATGTCATGACAAAAACAAGCAGGCCAGCATGGAGAGTTAGGTCTTTTATTACCAGTATGGATGAGACCGTCCATAAACAGCATGCAGCATGAAGCAGTTTCACTTGATGAGAAGACCAGAGGGGCTGAGTGGTAAAAATGAAAAGAGGGAAGACATCCGTGATGACATTATTATTTGAAATGTTTATGTACCTTTCAGGGAACACGACGTGAAACAATTGATTTTCTGTGGTTTGATTGAAGCAAATAAATGATGTAAAGGCTGTGGTTTCACAGAATGAAGCACACAAGTGATGATGTGTCAGAAGTATCACAGATGTACTTTTTGCATTATCTCTGGAAGAATAAGTTGATTTATCCATTTGTTATTTAACAGAAAAGAAATTGGCAACTATTTTGAGAATTTAGTCATTTTCTTTATCTAATAATATAGTAAAGAAAGTATTTGTAGGATCTGCATTGTTCGGACAAAACAAGACATTTTAAGAATCACATTGTGGTGGACATTTATCACTATTTCATGAAAATGGTTAATTAACAGTAGTGGAACGTACCAAAGAATATCTGATCAGGTACTTAAGGATACATTTTGATGACTTGTACTTGAGTATCTCCATTATATTATAAATATTTTAACTGCAAAATTTAACTTCCACTGTATGTTTTGACAGCTGTAGTTCTATGATTATGATTTTATATACAAAACATATGATTTGAAGTGTGATACCTGTACCTTGTTATGGATTGAACAGCATGTGAAGTACTTCAAATTAGCTCCATCCCAACCAGCTGCAACATTTAAATGCTACTGATGCATTATGGGAACCGTAAAACAATATTATACCATGCATAATAATATAATAGTATTTAAGGGGCCACTCCGCATAGTAAGTACTTTGACTATGAATGAAGGACTTTTACTTGGAGTTTATTTTACACCACACTGTAGTATTTGTACTTTTACACAAGTAAAGGATCTGAGTACTTTTTCCTCCACTTGTAGAACGTTGATTAGCAACTTTTTGGCTCATAAATCTTTGTTGTACATGAAAATTAATGTGATATTTTGCCACTTCTAACTATTGTTCAGACCAAACAAATTGAAGATATCAACTAGGTTTCGGTAAATACGATGGGCATTTCCTTTTATTCTCTGTAAACAAAACAATAAATTGATTAATCAAGACAACAAACAACAAATCCCAGTAATGGATAATGAAAAGAATGGTTAGCATTAATTATCTTTGCTTTTTAGATATTCTACTGCAGCCCACCAGCACACCATGAAAACTTTTTTTCTAAGTCATTATTCTGTTGATCCATGATTGTCAAAAAATATAATAAATAAACATTATATATATATATATACATGCATATAAAGGAGTAGAAAGAAGGCAGTTAATGAGCTTTTTACTGCAGTGAAGCAATGCAAGTAAATAAATTCAGAATAGTTGGCAAGAAAGTTTACTAACTAACTAACAATTATTTTACCGTATATGTGACATAACTGTATTTAAATATAGCCTCATGCCACTGTATCACTGTATATCATTTCCAATGTGGCTTGTAGTGTGTTTCTAATTTCTTCTGCAGCTCTAGACTCCATAAATCTGAATGCTGGAACTAAAATGTCCTCCAGAAGCCAACTAGCGCAACAGGACACCATTAGTCCTTTTGTATGCTTTCTTTAGTGTAGTATCCCTGGCAACTGCAGTACCTGTGAGACACTGATTAAAGTTCTTTTCCTCACTGCCAAGCCTATGAGAGCTCACCATTAACACTCCATAGGGCCACATTGTCGGCACACTAATGAAGCCAGTGTGTTCTTTTTAAAGTGTCATTCTGGATTATGGCCATAATATGAGGGTGAGGATGGATCTGTATAAGTGTCTCTGCAAGACCTAACAGCATGTGTCCCTGCGCTCTGGCCTCCCTCGATGTCCCCCTAACACACTGTGGGTACATGTGGGGCCTCGGCGCCTTCACGGCCCAGGATCCCTGCCGTCACCCCACCAGGCGACTGACACTGGAGTAATTTCATCTGACAGGTGACTTAACAAAGCTTTGGCAGGCAGCAGACCAAAGGCTGGAGGATATATGTTGGGCCTGTCAGCCGTGTTTTCAGCTGGGCGCTACGTGTCCTGTCAATATTTAGATTTGCAGCCAGTTTCTGATAGCCTGCGTTATCAGAGCAAAGAGACTGAGATATTGCAGGCTGCGCCGTTCTCTCTGCAAACTTGCTTAAACTACTCAGAATTACCTTAATACCACATGATGCCAGATGGTGAGGAACACTCTGTTATAGGAATAAATGCCTCATATTTATCTTTTCAAGATTTTCTTTCAAGGACACCACGTCCTCACTCAGGCCTACTTGAAACATAAGTAATGTCACAGTGCAGCCTCAGTGTTCTGAGTGAACCAGACAGGAGAAATGAGATGCTGTGGGCACTGTTCATGACAGCAGATAGGGGTCACGGACGGCCAGTCATTCAGCCACTAAACGTCTGACACATTTATTAGACATGAAAAATGAAAATATCGATGGCTTTAACTCCAGGGTCACAGTTAGCAGAAGAGACTGGTTACCTAAACGGCTGAGACACCGCAGAATGGAGAAGAACCCACCGCGGTGAACACACAGCCCACGTAATCATAATTGATGCTGTCACTATACAACCATCTCATTAGGCAAGCAACAGGTGTAAGTAATCAAATGGCAGGTGTTGGTAATTATATGACAGCAACACGGCCAATGAGCACCGTTTGTGGCAATGTTCCATATTGGCAGGAAATGCATGAAATGTCATAAAATGTAATAAATAGAAACTCAATTTTCCCACTTGTGTATTTCCACTATGCTGCGGGCATCAGCTGTCAAATCCAGGTCAGTCAAGGATGAGATGCTTCACTCCTTTATACCTGTGCTCCATCAGATTTCAGCATTTCCTAAAATAATTTAAAAAAGAAAACCAAGGACATTCTGTTTTCAGTCCCGCTTTGTCTGTTAGGTAATTATAAAAATGTGTGCATAGATTTCTATAGAAGGAAGAGCCATGGGAATAAGTCATGTTTATATATATGTCACATGTGCTTCAAAGTGATTAGTTTTACTTTAGGATCTTTTTTTATTCTCATCTTTAGTTTAGCAGTAATTGACAGTACATGTGGGGAAACAGCACACATGACACAATATGTAACAACACCACAGTATGTATTAACTCGATAAAATGTAATACATGTTCACTTCATTATGTGATAACCCAAACAGTTTGTAATTAACAGCATGAGCACAATATGGGATACATTTCTCTGCCTTTGGTAATAAATCATTACATTCTGCGATGGTTATTAGAAAATGTCGGAGATGCACTTCTTTATGATGAAATCTAATAATACGGTGCATTATGTAATAACTTACCGCAATGGATGACTTATTATAAAAAAATGTAAATATATATTTGTGGATTTTATTGCCCTTAATTGATAGTGACAGCTGAAGAGTGACAGGAAAGGGAGGGAGAGAGAGATAGAGGCGGGATGACACACAGCAAAGGGCCACAGGTCGGAGTCCAACCCATGGCCACCGCAGCAAATTAGGGCACATAGGACACAAGCTCCACCAGGTGAGTAACTCAGGCGACCCTTTATGTTTAGTTTATAACAATTAACCTAAATTAAACTTCCCAATATTAAATTAGACTTCTACAACCTGGTGCCCTCCCTGCATTATAGTTTACTCTGAACTTAGTCCAGATAGCCACATAAAACCAATAACAAGATCAGCTTGTAATCATCTTACAAATACAGCCACACTCAGGGACTTGATGTCAAATATTTAAATATGAAACATTTCTAGCAGGGTTGACTACTGCAGTGGTTTTTTTGACAGGGTTCCCCATCTCCCACTTTTGTAATGTTTAACCTTGTTAAAGGCTGTTTAACCTTTCTTAGAAATGATGTGATCATTTTCCATATATTCTGATGAATTACAATATCATTATCATTGTCTATATCAGTGTGTATTTTAATGCAGATTGGGGTCCAGATGCAGTACATTTTAGTAGCAAGTTGTAATTGATGGTTAATTAATCATTTAGTAATTCTTCATAGATTATTAATAAAAAAATGTAGGTTAATAAAATAATTATCACATCAGTCCAGTTCTCAGACATTTACAGTGACCTGTGTGAAAAATAATTTACTTATAATATAATATAATAGAATAATACCGGTTGGTCTATTAAGCACTGACTGCTTTAGGGTCAAAAAACATTTCTGATCTGTTGCTCTGTTATGAACCGTCCAGATCCCTCAAATGGTCTCATACAGGTCTGCTTACTGGCCCCAAGGGTGAAAACTAAACATGGAGAAGCAGCATTTAGTTTCTGTGAACCACATATCTGAAACAAACTCCCCAGAAACTTGAGGTCTGCTATAATTCTCATTTCTTTTAAATCAGGGCTTAAGACTCCACCGCTCCTTTTTATTAAAGTGAATTTGGGACTGTTTATTCATATCTTGCATTGTGCTGTACATACACTGTACCTTTTCCTCTCTTCTTCACTTCTTCTATTTTAGCTTATTTTTATCTTCTTTTTTATTCTCCTCATTTTAGTTCCTATTTATATTCTTTTTTGCTCTGTTTCTTTCATATAGCTTGTCTTAATGCCTTTAATGTCTTATGTAAAACGCTTTGACCAGACCAGACAAATTGATTACTCTCTATTAATGGCTGTATTAATGTATTGTTTATAACTGCAGGCTTGATGGCCTTATAGAGTAGAGAACACCCAAGTGTTTATTATTATAAACATTATTGACAGAAAGGAACACCATATGCTTACACTATCAAATCACAACCACAACTGTAAATGTTTTGTTGATTTGTATTACCACTACCTAATATCTTACTGTTGATGTATTATACATACCTGTTCATTACATACAGTGCATGTGTGTGTACATTCAGTGTATGATAATTTTCAATATGCAGTAATAACCTGCACCTCTGCATTGTAGCCACATTGTTTACAGACCCTGTTACCGGCCACAACTAGCCAGGCCCACCTGTTTCTCCCGGTTAGTCACTCTGTAACACTGCAGTGTCCCATTGAGATTAATAAAGTATCCATTAATCCTTTCATCCATCTATCAGACTTAACTAAATAATTTAGCAACCATTGATGCCGCCATTGGTTTCCGCTCATAAGCCCTTCATAAAAGGTGCCTTGTTAAAAAGTGGTACAACATTTTTTCCACATTTTCCGTGACCGTAAAATGTAAGAACTGTGCAGCCTTGGCAGAGGTATGTCCTGTCTGAATGCTATCATGAGCAGTGTCTGTTTAATAAAAGGAAATCCAGTTTCTGTCTGACTTCCTCGAGAGGTTTCTCCATTTTTCTTTATGTGTCGAGGTGTCTGAGAAGTTTATCTTTATTTTTCTTTAGAGATGAAAATAAATGAGTGACATTGTGACATAAGCCTGGCCTTACGAGACATGTAACAACAGTTCTTACCTTACCTATGAGGCCTCGCAAGAATCTTTTTTTTTATGAAGAAAAAAAACCAAGGGTGATTGCTACTAATACGCCATGGGACTGTACACAATCTGTACCTGGTATTACAGAGCAATCAATGTTTTACAACAACGGAGGGTTACTGTACTGCAAGAGGGATTAGAAGCTCCTATGGAGCCGATACCACTCAGAGGAATCAAGCTCACAGAGGCCACAGGCCTGGGAGAGGACGAGGAGGGGTGAGGGTGGGGGGATGGTGGGTTAGCAGACCTGCGCCCGGGTATAAATCAATACCCAGCATGCAGTGATAAATCCTCCCAGCTCCAATGACCGACTGGCCCCCACACCCTCGCACACAAAACAATCTTGGTCCCCCATGTCAAAACAGCCAAAAGCTATCGCTGCCATGGATCACCAGTGCGCTGATGTGTCAGCTGAAAGTCAGCTTAAAGCCAAGCTCAAACAGATAGTGAGTCCTTGGCTTTGGTGAATTGAACTATATGTAGCAGATATTTAAGGAAAGGAGTGTAGCTTTAGGTTTATTCTAGATGTCAGGCAGTAACGTTCAGTCAGTTTAAGCTCAAGCATCATTCAATTTAAGCCAAGAACTCTACTAGACAATGGAAATGTCTAGTAGATTTTCATAAGATATCAATTAATTCCAAATTCTTTAGCACTGCTAAAGATAAACAAATCAGAAATTGTGTATTTCAAAGCAGAATAGATTTTGAAACCAGAGAAATCAGATGTTTCTGGTCACATCATAACTATTTATGACATACAGAAGCTTGACTCCGTAACACTGACTCGCAGTGACAGACTGTAATGGGAGCAGAGCCTGGGTCAGGTGACACTGATGGGTTGATCTGTCCAAACACATTGACTTGTCCCAACTTCAGCCAAAGCAGAGACACATTTATGAAACGGAGACAAGTATGTTTCAACAGAGGACCGTTTAACATCACCCCTCCTGATGTTATAAGACTACAACACAAAAGGCGCCATTACACGGCTGAGCAGGTCCACTATTGTTGGTATCAGGTCGGTTGACTTTGGCATGTTGATGTATTAAGGGTGTCATCATTCAAACAGTGTGTGGGCTTTGGTGCAAGGCCACAGCACAGGTTGCTATTTGAAAAATCAATAGGAGCCAAGCAGTTTATATCTGTGAAAAGGATCAAATCTGCTGCAAAGGGATGCACCAGAAAGCAAGAGCAGAGGTATGTTATTTCACCTTGCAAACTGGGGGGTAACTAAGACCATAAAGTACTGAGAAATATATGGTCATTTTTCTTTTATATATGCAAAACCTCTCAATCATAAATTTGATGCACTATCAAAACAGATTGAACCTGGTTTACTGCATCCAACAACTGGTGAGCAGTGTAGCGAGCAGAAATGGAAGCTGCAGTGTTTTCAGGAATGATATACTGTTCTACATTCGCACGGCTGATGCATTTTTTATGTTCAAAACCAGAGAGGCTTTCTCACCTTCAATTTTAAAAGTGTTTACTCAGCAGCAGTCCTGAGAGCTGATAAAATAAGTTAAAGCACCTGAATTAAAAATGATTCTTCACCATAGAAACTGTCCCCAAAACCGTCCCCTGCAGCGTCTCCTTCCTCGTGATAATGCGATTGCGGAAAGGTCCTGCCTCACCAATAAAAGCCAACCCTAGTGCAATAGCTCTTCTTTTGTCTTTTACTCTTTCTCTACATTTCTATTGTGTGTAGCTTTGCTTCTTTCATCTCATGTCTTTAGTGATGTGCCATAACTACAGTGGCCCTGAGGGGCAAAACGGAACATTATTGAGCATACATACCAATATCATATCAAATTAACATTTCAGAATAAACATTAAAGGAAACTTAACTTAGTTAAACAGTTAACCTTAGAGTCAGGCTCAGGCAAGATGTTCCTACATTTCCAGTCTTTGTGCTAAATTAAGTTAGCCAGCTGCTGGTGGTGCTGGCTAGGTTAGCTTAGCTTAGCACATAAACTGGAAACAGAGATAAACAATTAGTCTGGCTCTGTCTGTAGGTATAAACACATCTGGCAACCAACAATGTACAGAGCCAGGCTTGTTGTTTTTCCCTTTCCAGTCTTTATGCTAAGCTAAACTATCCAGCAGCTGGTAGTAGCTTCTTAAAGGAGTGTTTCAATCTTCTCATCTGACTCTGCAAGATAGTTTTTCCATTAATATTTTGTGTTGTGTTTTCTAAAATGTTGATGTTTTTTTTTTATTGTTACTGATGTAATATTGTTTCCTGTTTTGTTGATGTATTTTCTCAAAGGTCATTATGTTTTCTGTTTTGTCAATCTTTTCCAGTCAGTGTTGTTACGTTCTGCCCCTCAGGGCCACCATACCTATACCACAGGTTACTATACTTTAACCTTGGGCTAGTCTATGGAATATATATGTTTTCACAGATAAACTGTTTGTAGTATAACATTTATTCCTCTATTTCACTCCCAATGTATTTTCAGTTTACAACTCCATCCAAGTCAACGTACACATTGTACAAGTTGAAGATTTATTTTAACTTGGACACTAAAATAATCCAAACTTCTCAATGAACTGACACTTTCAAATTTACACCAGATAAAGAACAAGTAAACTACAAAATCCAATTTGCTGTCACTTTTGGCACCTAATAAAAACTACATTTGTAGGATGAGGAGTAATGTTCTCCTGTTGGAACATGTCCCCAAGTTGCCTGCCCTGGGTCAATGTTGTGCCTTTGGGGAATTTCACAGTGAGCAAGATAAAGCACATGTTGGCCTGGGCGTTTGCTGGCCCCAGGAAGCTAGCTTTACTTCTGTGAATTATTTACAATGATGTATAGGCCCCGTTGCTGGGAAGCCATTCTGTTTTTGGCTACAACCTCATATCTTTTTTCCAAGACATATCAGTCACTAGGAGAAATTGAGAAAAAGAAATGGTGGACTTGATGTATGTTTTTGGCTCCTTGTTGTGCAGGACACTCCAACACCTGAAAGAAAGGAGCTCAAGCTGGATTTTATAACACACTTATGAGGATTAGAGAAACAATACATTAACTCCTGAACAGAGTCCGACAGGAAACACAAAAGGAAAGAGGATAAATGAATGCAGGCTTCTGTGCATCTGTCTGTTCATGTATGGTGCGTTTACGTGCTACTGAGAAGCATTGTCTACCTTCATTTTCAGACAATGAAACCCAAAAAACAGGAATTCTATTCATCAAAATATATAAAATATATAATATATAATGTGAGTTTTTATAACACAGTCCTTACCAGAGAAACAACAGCATTGACCATTTTTTCAAACATCTGACTCTGACATCAGATTCACATTACATCTCCAAATACCAGTCAACACCCTGAAGATGTTTACACTAACCTTAACCAACTAGTTAAATACTAAACGTACAGGTATATAGGCTACTGTATTTAAAATGGTATCAACGCTTCCTTTATGTCAGGTATTTTCTTTTGTAACATGGTGATGTAGGACATAGATGGTGAGGGAATGTAAATGTAAAGAAATGGAGTACTAGGAAGAAAGGTTATTATTTATTAGGTTGGATTTTTTTAGTTACCCCAACTAATGCAGCTCGACGTCACTGAATATGCACTCTTTTTCCGGAAGCAACACTTTTTCTGGAAGCTTAAGTGCCCATTTCATTGGCGTTTCAGGCATTTCTTAAAGGTGCCCAGAGGAGTTGTCGTATAAACAAACTAAATTTCAGTATTGCTGACCAAAACACAGTGTGTGTATCCTTAAGGTCTAACAAACTTGTTGATAGCATTTCCTTCCTCTTAAAATATTTCCAATTGTTTGCATCCATTCTTCCCTGCCTTTTGTTGGAGTTTTTGTTGCATTACCGCCACCTGTTGATCACTGAACTGATCTGACAGTAATGTATCACGCCAACCGCGTACAAGTGCATCCAGACAAACAGGGATAAACATTGTTCCATGGTGTTACTAGCGGTCACAAACTCCAAAGGGAGGATACCTTTAAGCCAGCGGTTCCCAAACTTTTCCAACCACGGCACTCCATCACACATTAGGGATTTTTTTTTGTCATGACAGTGGTTTTGCTTGATAGCTGCATAAAAACAAATGTGGCACAAAAGTGCGCGCTGCCATGTCACCAATCTGTAACATAGCATAATTACCAAATGAATATGGTAATTTCACTGTTCATTGCTTATTTCTGTTTAAACGTAACACAAATGCAGCAAATTTAAGTAAAATGCTGTCTGATTTTTATGTGGTAAAATTATCCATTGAAGGAGACCAATGGCCTCTGAAGATATAAAAAGCTTGTTATAAAGTGACAAAACCATAACTATTCCCATATACTATACACTAATATAAATATGCATATTATATTATATTTCTGCCAATAGATCCTCCTAAATATTACACAATGGACCTTTAAAGCAAGCATTTTGCTCTCCATGTTATATTCTTTATAATATGGAGCACTTCTAACAGAGTGAAGTACTTTCCTCATTTTTACTAAGAAATACTTATTAAAGTATTGTGTTTATTTTAATGCAGTAGCAGAATTTAGTTATTGACAGTGTGAAAAGGGAAATTAGGTCACAGAAATGTGGAACACGAGGCATTCTCAGGACACACAAAGACAGTCTTTAGCTTTATGGGTTTATCCTCCAGCCTGTTTGAAGTCGGTGATTTCAGGTCATTGGCATTCAAACGCTGATGAGCAACAGAGATGGTTGCTTAGTGTCTAAAGGGTGAATGACAGTTTCGATTAAAGTAAATTTTGTGAGTTAAGTTTAAGAGGTGGATATTGATTGATCTTGTTTTTTAAAAGTCTTCATGCGTGTGATTGAAACTGCTCAATCGCTCCTGGTTTCCTGGCCCGAATGTGAGTCATTGTAAGCCCCTGAGGAGAAATGTGGTGGTTTGAAGCCGAGATCAAGAAGGCTCGACTGAATAAAAATACATTTTGCATTGAGCAGTTTCCAGGCTTTTCAATAGCAATTGATTGCAGTTTAAAAGAATGGACAGACCATCTGAGTTCCCGGTGAGCCTACAGTACAAAGAGATGTCTGTAAAGATACTTTTTCTATCTGGAGATTTCATTTGAGGCACCGTCCCCATATTGAATAAGTCAGTGGAACATACACACTGAGATAAAAATACACATTATCACTAAAGCAAGCACACAGTAGGGAACTGGAAAAGATCGTATATCACTGAATTTTACATTGTCTCAACACAAACTTTCGCTCAGTCAGATTTCCACCTAATAAAGGAAGAGTTGAGGCACAAATTCTTATAATACAACTTAGGGAGAGTCTTGAACATAAAATTGAGCTATTAGCACCATAAAGCTAATTGTGCAAACATTTTAGCAAAGAGCTGTTTATTTGAACATCCAGCAGAGACAAAGTAACATTAGGAAGTATTTGAAGTCATATTTCTGGCAACGTGGCAATTGTAAGTCTAGTATTTAGAGCAGTCACACTGTGTCTCCCATCTCACGCCTATAATGTAAATTAAGGTCCGGATTGTGATGTAAATTTAATAGAAACCTGGAGAACAGAAACACAGCCCCATGTGAAAACCCCCTTTAAAGAGACCAAGAGGGATTACTGTATATTTCTAATTATTTGTTATTTCAATCTTCATCACTCTGTTTTAGTCTCCACCAACTCCTAAGGGAAATATGTCTTCAGCTGCTAAATGCTTCGCTACGTTTATTAGCTAATCGCTAACTTTGTCTGCTGTTCATTGGTGGTTTAATAGAGCTTTTCTCGGCTACCCGCTGTGGCTCGAAAACAGGTTGATGAAAGCAGTGAGACCGAGTAAAAGACTGAAGAAGCAGGTTGTAAAACCAAAATAATGAAAGAAGCTAAAACACTCAGTAGAGCTGAGAGAAACTGAAAAGCCGGTTAATAATTATCTGTGGGTTCATCATTACACATAGTAATTTCTTCCACTGTAAATATAAAAATGTTTATTAGTGCAGCTTTAAAATCTTAAAATCATTATCAAGAAAGCATATTCTACTCGACTAAAACTTGATAATGGGCATTTATAAATTTTTGTTCATCCAAATTTTACTCAAAGTTTAAAAATTGGAAAGGTTTTTGGACATTTGTCCCCAAACGTTCTTGTCATAAAAACATTTTTTTGAAAATTCCTCCAAAATAGTTTCCGACATCCTCCCTTGTGTGTTGCAAAGTAGTGAGCGGAGAGGTGGAGCTGTATTATGAGAGGATAGTGTGAGGAGACTGAGCAATCCAGTGAGCATGACACTGCCTCCGGCTGGACTTCTTGATTACCAGCCGTTCACTGCTTCTGTAACCTCAGCGGGGCCCTTCACCATGGAAACTCCTCATCACTTGCCTCCCACCGCGCCTCATTACAAAGCCACTGCTGCAAGTGCTGGTCCAGGATCAGCTCACCCGAGTCTCAGCACTTGAAAACTCACACATCGCCTGTTATTAAAACTGATCTGGGGTCAGAACCCAGAGACAGTAGCAATTGAATGTGTGCCTCAGCCTGAAGGTCCAATTCTGATTTCAGTATAATCAAATAGGCCTCCTGGTGTGATGATGTTTTTGGCTCACCTATGGAGATGGATCATCTGTAATCATGCAGCCATGAGCTAAAAAATGCTGGTGTGACTTCTTATGTTAGACCTTTATAGTGGCATGTACCATCCTGTATCTACAGATGCTACCAGCACTTAGCTTTTGTGTTTGACTCATTCAACAGTTAAAGGCAACAAGGGCTTCGATTGGAAAATCAATATGAAATGTGGTGAGATCATTAATGAAATGGCTCAATTAAACTAGTAAATAGCCTAAGGGTATTTTGCCCAGTGAAATTCAGATCAGTCATTTATTATATTGACAAGTTCTTAAAGGACTATTTAAGAAATGTTTGCTGTTTGGTCAACATCATATATCTAATACTTCAAATCAACTCTGTATGTCTGTAAGGTAGATACCTCTAGCTTTGGCATTCGGCATGTAAAATGAGGTAATATCCCAATTATAAAGATAAATATTGAGTGATATGTTCACAATCCATGTGTAGAGACAGAATGTATGGAAAGGAAAGCTCAGTCTTAATGTTTAGTGAAGTCCACTATGAATGTGCATAAAAGTCTACCTCGCTTTTCCTCACTTTCTTTGTAAATACAGTATAAACACAAGTTGCTCTCAAAGTCTCGGGCAAATGGATTTTCTGCTTTTGTTGTTCTGTTTGTGGCCTTTTCGTATGTCAGTTTTATCAATCCTCTAAACTAACGTTGCACGGTAGGTGAGTTTGATTTAAATTACTCTCTAACCTTAAAGCTGCTAAAATACGTACCACAAATCCTCTTTTGTCACTTGTAGATTATTAAGAAGGTACTGCATTTGCATGTACATTACACTGTCATCCCTATTCAAAATTTCCTTTAAAAGCTTCCTCCTTTAAAAGGGACCTATTATGCTGTTTCCCAGCCCTATATTTTTGAGTTTGAGAATCAACTAGAGTAGCATTGCATGATTCACTCTTAAAAAACATCCGTATTTATCTTATACTGGCCCTTCATGCAGTCCATCCTCTGTCTGAAACAAGCCGTCTCTTTAAGTTTGGCGTTTAACATTACAACTTAGTAGATGAGCTTTGGTGTGTCCCAGTCCATTAGCGCTAAGTAGCAGTTACCTAAAAGCAAAAAGTAAATCTATTATGGCCATCAGTAAACTCAGTTAATCTCCGACATCAGAGGGAAAACCAGAAAATACAAAACTTTCCTTTACAACCAAAAAGCCCTTTCTGCAAGACATCCCTGTACTTTGTCGGTATGCTCAGCTATGCTGTGTGTGAAGCAGATAAAGAAATCTGTGACAATCTTATGTCAGCTAGTAGTCAGAGCAGTCTGAAATCTGAGATTTTTGCTTACAGGGATCACTTTACACATACGTTTACCCCGTTATTTGACACTTCGGAGTTGGTAAATAACAACATCCAACACTATAACATCACATATATGACAGAAACTAAGGAGAAGCATAATAAGTCTCCTATAAAGACATCTTAAAGCAGGTTTTGCATGTATGCAGCAGACTATGTGTTAGAACATGCATCAGTGGTGGCTGGCTTCATGTGAGAATCAGTAATTGCACACCTCTCTTTGAGGTAGTGTGCTGGGATGGCAGCACTAAGGGGTTAGTCAGGCAGGATTCTTAAGTCGACATAAAGGAAAAAATAACATGGGCTCCTCTGCTGTTGGGATGAGCCAGGATAGCCTGGAGGCAGCGGTACAAAGGAGGATGAGGACCAACACATCTGTATCCCAGACAACATCTCTCTTCGTCTCTATGGTCGATGCAGCTGAGGAGCACCTTCAGCGTCTGCCTCCAAAAGGCAACACAAATCACTTTAGGTGCTGTTTTGTGCCAGCGGCCATCACACTCAGCACTCATGCTTCCTCCCTCAGGCAGCCACGAGGCAGCAGAAACTAGGGTGTCTGCACTATCCAGATTGACATTTATTAACATGGGCTACCAGTAAGGCACATATTTAATGTATAGCATCAATGCACAGATTAATATAATATCTATTGTATGTATATAACCTCTATCTTGTCTGAAATCCGACCCAACTGCAATGGCCGATTTTCAATTAGGTCTTATATTCTAAGGGAGCGTACAAAAATTATTAGGCATCCAGAAAAAACTTTCTACTTGAAAGTAAAAAATTATATGACCAAATCCACATTTATTGTTCGATTTGGTGTGATTTTTATTTTTATTTTTTGTACATACATCCAATAAACTGGAGTGCACCATCTTAAAATGTTTGTGCACTTGATAATTAATGGCAACGTAAATACCAATTCAGTAGTTTCTTAAATAACTTCATGGTATTGTACGGAGGGTGTTCCAATGTTTTCTTTTCAAGTCAAAGGGACAGTGCAAAGAAAATATGAATAATAGTGGAGAGGCCTTTTTTTGTAAAGTTCACACCCAGCTGCCCACCCGAATAATTTCCACATGGTCTCTAATAGTTAATCATAATTAACAATGCTCTTACTGCTGTAGTTACCCTCTGTGGTCAGCCTTGAAAACAAAGATTATCTTTTTCATTTGCCTTATGGTAAAAGCAAATACATAAATTAAGAAATAGGTCAGAATGTGGTATTTAAAACGTCGTTAAAAACGGAGAATTTTTGAATAGATTGGATGGATGAACGTGTTAAGTGGTTAGCTGTTTCGAGGAGGCTGATTAGCTTCCAGCTCTTCAGGAAAAAAAAAAATTAGAAAAGAACATTTGTCCTGGGTAAGAATAGAGAAACAAACACTGGCCGTGATGCAAGAATGAGTGCGTTGCAAGGACAGAAAATTCATTACAGCCTCATAATGACTGTGATTAATTTTCACCCTTCCAGAATTCAGCCCTTAAAAATTGTTATGAATCCGGGATTCAATAGGGTGCTTTTATGCTTGTGATGAATTCCAATTAGTTACAATTAGACCCCTCGGTGCAGTATGGCACAGTTCTTTTACTCGGCTGAATGTTTAGCTGAGGTTGCCCCGTCTGTCTCTCAGGGAGCCTGCGGTTCCTACTCAAGTAAACTGGTGTGCCCTCACAAGCATATTCCCATTTTCTGCTTCACTGAGCTGGTGGTCCCCAATAATCCTAACACCATCATTTAGTCAGGCAGGCTGTGTTTTCATTTTTCTCTTTACTCTATTTTCTCCATCCCACACAGTAGGCTTGGATTCCCTGAGCCTAGCAGAGTAGAATTAATGTGTATAGTTTGTTGGCCTCCTTTTTTTATGCACCTTGAAAGAGAGTAGAGTAGAATTGCCTCAAGAAAAGGTGTTTCAAATTCACACGCTCGTTTTTTTTGTTTGGAAGCCGAATGCCTTCTTCTGTTCTGAATTCTCCTGATTCTGCCGCCTGTTTTTATAGAAGGAGTGCAGTTTTTGGGAGACCATTCCCTCCCCTCAAAAAGCCTTTCAAATACAGGAGCCTGGGCAAAGTGCTTTTCCATCATCTCTCCCATGCTCTGTCATGCGGACAGCAGGTTGGAACAGAATGGCTGCTGCGCTTGTGTACTGAGAGAAAAAGGAGTGCAAGAGAGAGAAAGAAGGAGGCCTGGTGATGGAGAAAAAGGGAGCGAGGGGGAGGGATAGGGAAAGTAAAGCCTTGCTGTGATGCTGGCACTCAGTCAGGTGCTTCTAACTCTCCCATCTAAAGCAGAGAGATGAAAAAATGGACAGAACTTGTCTATAATAACCAAAACTGGAAGGGACTGACACAAAAATAAGACAATGCTATGCCAGATAGTGGTAGAGGAAAGGGAAATAAAAGTTAAGCTTCCTTGCTTGCTTGCTCCTTTGCACCATGTCCTTTAAGGCGGCAGCATTTTTCCTCTTCAAAGATAAGGATTTGATTATCCAGGACAAGCTCTTCTTAAGCTTAGCCCTCTTAGTTCCACAGGCGGGAAAGACATCATAGATGAAACAATATGTTGTGGATATGAATCAAATGGGAAAGTTACATGCTGGAAGAGCGAAATGGCTGTGTTTACAGAGGTCTATGAAGAACAAAGGCAGCCGGGGCTTACGTTGATGGACGCAAATCCTGAGTCTTGGTAACTACCCGCTTCAGCTTCCATTCCACGCACGCCTGACAAGAACTTTGATCTCTCACATCCAGTCACCTGGCTCTTTTCCACTAGCCTGGATAAGTCTAGACAGATAACGCACACACAACTTTGTTCCTTGAATTTCAACTGTTTACACTGTCGAATGTATTCTTTCTCTGCTGCTCTGCCACCTTCACGAACTCACAGGATCAGAGATGAAAATACACAAAAATATTATTTTCCTCTCGCAGCAGTCTACCATAAAATGACGCAAAATGTTTCTGGTCAAGGTTAAAGGAACGCGGAAAACAGCTGCATCATTTATTCATTTGCTTGTTTTACAGGAAGATTTTTATCTTAAATTTGAAGTTGCATCTGATGTTGGCAAAATTGGAATTGAGTCCCAGCAATACTTACCTGTTTGACCTCTGAATTGATAAAAGGAAAACAAGGAAAACAACATACGCAGCAGGCATCAAAGCCAAGAGCTTGTGTGTGTGTGGTGGCATGTTGGCTGGTTGATATTGATTTAGTGTTTCACATCCACCTCTCCTCACCTCCTGCGCTTTACCTCCTTTAATATTATGTCATGTCTGTTGTCAAGAGAGCAGGCTACAAGCCGGCCAGAGCATCAGAGCACACTGACACACTCCACAATACATTAGCTTCAAATGGCCGCTCACAGGCACTTCAAACATACGACCAAAAAAAAAAAAACACAACAGAAATGTGTTTTTTTTTCTTTTTCCAGAAATATACGTGTAACGATTTACAATTTGAAATGCACTAATTGCCTTTCAGTGACTGTTTGAGGGAAGGTTGATTTCAGTTTGCGCTCCAAGACTTGTAGGCTACATGTTAGCTTGGTGAATGGTTGTGGATTTAGGGAGGTGGTTAGCATTTACCAAAAGAGGAGAACTACAAAAGTAACAAAATTACAAAGTTATGTTGTTTGTGTTTCACTGGCTTGCTTACATTAGCCTGTTGATGGTCAGTAAATACGTGCAAACTGTTGGCTGCTGTCCTCTATTTCTACACCTTAAATAGAGAGTATTTAACTTTTGTGGAAGCTTTGGAGTTGTTGAACTAATAGTAGTACTAAAAGTAATGTAATGTTAATAATGTCAGTTGCTGATGAGTAGTTATTGACAGCAGCGATGGCATTTTAAGGTATGACCTGTGAAGTTTGTGCTTTAGTGTTAACATTTATATTATTTTTGGTTAAGTAAGTTGCTTTGAGCAAAATGGTAATTAAGATAAGCATCCTATTAACAAAAATGCTAATGACTTGTTCACACTGCCTACCCGAGTGTGTGTTACGCTTCACTAGAGAATCGGGGCCTCGCGTTTGTCAGGTTGGCTTTGTGAACCAAGTGTAACTAACAGGCTGATGTTTAAAAGGTGTTATTTTGCAGGTATTCAGCCATAAACAAAAGAGTGTTAAAATTAGTGCTGTCAAACAATTAAAATATATAATCGCAATTAATCGCAAATTTTTATCTATTCTAAATGTCCCTTGATTTCTTTTTGTCCCATTATTTTTTCTCATTTTAATGCTCTTATCAACATGGAAAAGTGGATTGGCTTGCTTTGTGCAAATGTTGTTTTTATTGAAAAATCATCCATTGTTGCCTGGCTTTGGCGAGGGGGCGGAGAATTCAAATCAGCTGTGTGCTTGGCATCCATTTCGGCGTCTCGCGCTCGCCATCCACTCAAAACGTAACGTCTACTGCTCTTAAACAAATGTGTGCGGCGTGCCTGTTGTTTTGTTTCCGGTCTAGCTAGATCCGGTGTGGTGTTGTAGATTTTCTAACGTTACTAGTTGTTGCAACAACATGTGAAAAAAACTACAAACTGTGCTAGGCCAAAAAGAACGTTAATCTTGCGATAAAAAAATTGACGCCGCTAAAATGGGTTTGCGTTAACGCCGTTAATAACGCGTTTAACTGACAGCACTAGTTAAAATATTAAGTTCAGTCTGGACAAAAGCGAACCGACCGATCACTGTGGTCCTGAGAGCCATGTGTGGCAGGCAGAATTTGGGATAGGCAGAAATTTCTGGGGTGAAAAAACTTCTGGGGAATATCTTAAATATTCCACTCAGAGTTCAAAATGTACTTTTTGGCTCACATGCCAATGGCAAGAAAAGTGAGAAGATTTACCAGCCAAAAATACACCAGAGGTACAGTGGACACATCAAAGGATCACATAAAAAACACAGTGATGTAAAGCTGGTTCTATGCTGTGAATTTATTTTTCCAACCAAACCCAAAATTTACCAGCATTTGGTGCTTTGTCGGCTTTCATTTTGGACCCTGATACTACATATTATGTTGTGTAAAGAGCAAAAAATAAATGTAGATTAATCATAAACATATAGTTGCTTTTTATTCTTTACTTAACAACTGGATACTTTGATAAACGGATATTATATACATATATATTAATAACTTCTATATTTATATCTAGATTATATATTTGTCTTACATGTTTTCTTTATGGAGGCAGATTATAAGGTAGAAATGGACATTGGGTAAGGGTGGATAGGTGTGGGAAGTGCGATATGTAATTTATATTCCTGCTACTTGGCACCCTTTCAGCAGAATTTTTTTTTCCTAATAAAAAGATTTAAAAAGAAAAAAGAAAAGGCGGTCTGACTTAAATTGCCAGTCAGTTGGTCCTTTCTTCAAAAACAATCTCTTCCCCCCCCTCTCTCTCTCTCTCCCTCTGAAGCAGCTCTTGTGTGCAGAATCTAAATGTAAAATGTCAGAAGTAATTGAGAGACAGAGATTTGAGATGGAGAGCTGGAATTAGGTGAGGCTAAATTGCCATCAGGCCTGTGTATTAGTTCATACCTGTCATTCTCGTGGCCTTTCAAAGAGGAATCTTCCAGGTCACGTGCGCCCTCAAAGTTTAAAGGGCTCGATTTTCTCCATCTCCAGCGTTTCATTCAGAGAGGCTCAGACGAAGCCACTATTGAACCCTGTGATCTGACGCTTGATATATAAGTATAAGCTGGCCTGAAATATTGCAGGTTGATCTCTGTCCTTCGGAGAACATTAAGCCCCACTGATCACACAATACGTTCAGCTGAGCGGCAGCCAGTCCTAATTCTAGGGAGCATTTGAAAAGAAAAGCTACTATTAATTAGGAACCCAAGTGAAAAATGTACTCTCTTCTCAGACTTTTTTCCCCTCCTTCAACACCTGCTGTCAAGGTGCCCTTGTGCAAGACTCTTTACTCCCAACTGCCTCAGTGGAGCTGTTTAGGAGCCATCACTGGAAGGCTGAGAAACTACTGTGGGGTTGGTGTTTTAACTGTATAGGCTTCAAAATTAACTGTCTTTTTTTTCTGCAAGGCAATTAAGCGGCATGCAGCCTGCAAAGTATCCGTGACCTGACCCCATGTTTAAGAAATCCTTATTAAATCATCACAAAATGTTTTACTCTTGTAAAGATCAAAAAGCCCACTAAAAGGCCTTTTCATCAAACGAATCCAAATGAGCAAGATGTATGACTACAGATAAATTGAAAAGAATTAGAACCAATTCTGCACCTTTTTAATCACTCCTTCTGTTGCGGCATCAGACATCTTTTAGGTTTGTAAGATCCAAGGATTTTTTATCTCCCTTTGACTGTCGCTGATGCCAACTAAAGGGAATGAGGGATTCACCCAATTAATTTACTGAAGCCTGTAATGCAGGCGTCCAAGTAGACGGCCTTGCAATTCAATTAATTAAGTAGAGTGCGTATTCGGCTACACGTGAAGCACGGTGTCTTTATAAGATGATGTCATGGTGCTAATAGAGAGGGAAGTTGAGACTTTTGTCAGCACTGCAGATGCATGTGGGCGTCTCAAAGTTACGAGACGCCAGACTTCTGTTAGTTTAGATTTTATATGCAAACTTGAGGGTGGAGTTGATGAAGCTGCAAAAAGCGGTGTGCACAGTGTGGTGCGCGTGATTCAGTTTACTTCCTCGTGTAAATGGCAGTCAACAAATTTGATGTCCACTGAGACATTAAAGTTTTATATTACTGTATAACAGACTTTGTCAAGCCTTGTAGCCAAAATATGTTGGAGTAGGAATGCTGATATTGGTCCACTTTGTAACACGAACGGAGTCTCTACAGGGATTTCCAGGAGACTACTTTCTGTGTTTACTGTTGGGTGAGCTTAAAGACAAGTGTTCAAGAGGATTTCTGTTTGATTGGAGATTTTTGGAAAGCTGTACTGCAGGAGGCTCTCGCTCCTTGCCCCCAGTCGATGTTGTTCTTACCAGACTCTGTGTTTATCAAATCTCTACAATGAAGGTGATGAGTAAAATGTTATCATGGCTGAACTGGGGAAAGGATGAATGAACCACCATGGTTGAGAAACAACTCCTCATTCGTGAATCATCTGAACTTGTTTGAAATTGTGCCTACACACAAACCGTAAGCTTTTTTCTCAGATTCCCAAATGTTTTCTTGCTTTCTCCACTAAATCTCTGTAGGAACATATGTGGTAGAGACGACTCCTAAACTGATACGCACAGGTTCTTATTGTGTTTGAGCTCTAATCAGGCAACAGAAAATAAAATATAACTGTTTTTTATGGCTGTATTACAGCAGACAGCGGGGAGATGACAAGAAATGAGGGAGAGGAAGTACATTTCCATCCACCTGGTTTTATGTGCATTTCAATTTGCACTTAAAAGGAAAGTGGAAATGTTGGAAAAGACCAAACAAAGGTTTTTCGCTTTGCTGAGGTAGAAAAGTTAATATATTAATAAAAATAAATTGTGACAAAGTGGAACAGACACAGCAGATAAATCATGACGCACAGCAGGATGTGACTTCAATGTCCACTGAGGCGAGACAGATAAGCTCTGTGTGGAGCGATGAGGAGACTGTAATGGTCCTCACATTAATGCATACAGTATTTATATCATCTCACAGCGTCCTCTTCTTCTGCAATAGTTTATTGGCGACTAACCGGGGAAGTAGCACCATCAGCTGTTAATCAATTTTGATGGACACTTGACTAGAGAGATGCAACGAAGGTTCCCGATCAGACTCAAGGTAGTGATGTTGGGCTTTATAGTCGCCATCTTAACCCTTAAACTAATACAAACTGTCATAGGTTACTGGGAATGCAGCCTTTGTTTCTCGCCTATCAACCCTTTGCTTAATTAAACATCTATTGATCAAAATACTTGATACTAATATTTGACACAGCAAATACAGTGCAACCTTTTCCCCTGCAGCCTCACCTTTTCCAACTTTACCTGGGGGACCCATGGGCCAGGTGATGTAATCCCTTCAGCATTTTATTATGATGACTCAGTTTTTTATTATTATCATTATAATTATTATTGCCCTTGTTTGATAAGTTAGATGTAAGCAAGCAAAACCTTATTCACATATAGCACATTTCTTTCCAGGTGGAAACATGAGCTACCACAGAAGTCGCAGCCACAGAGACAATGTGGATAGCGTAAAGATAAAACATTAGACCTAAGTACACAATTAAAACAGGCACATATATTAACTCTAATACATGTGAGATTAAAACCTTTAAGAAAGTAGGAATAGTAAAGAACAAAATAGTTAAGACCAGTAACTGACCAGTAAAAATTAATAAGACGTGAATTAGAACCATTAAACATAAAAATAATATAAGACAATTAAGAGCACTCTCCCAGCGAACAATGTGATGAGTATAATGGCCAGAGCCATAAAATTAAACAGTGAGTTTTTATTGCAGTTATTTGTGGCATACTGGATTAACTGTTGTTAGATGTGACCCCAGCTTCACACCGCACTGTTTAATAATCATTTACATATCACGCGAGAAAAACTGCCATCCTCAAACAAATGAGTGCTGTGTCTTTTGTAAGCATTATGTCACATTCTGTGCTGAAGACAATGCCTGTGAGCCAAAAGTTCCTCATTCCCAGTGTATCAAAGGGAACACCTTGCCTGACAGCAAGCTGCAGTGCACACGCAGATTACCTACACAGCCAGCATCTTTCAAAGAAAATCGACAGAATAGTGAAATAAGGAGAGATGAGGAGAAAAAGTCACATTTTCACTCTCATTCTGGAAGCAGCACTCTTGTAAAACCCAGGAAATAATCAATCACTTTTCACTGCCATGTTTGTTCAATTCAAGCTGGCATCAAAGCAGAGTTCAGTCTAGGAAGACGAATTTGGTTGTGTTTGAAAAACAGCTTTGATTTTTGCATGAATTTCGCTGTGACTGAAGGCATTATCGGAGGACACACTTTTGCATGTGGCTCCGCAGCTTCTTAAAGAGCAACTTTGTTTACATTGTTGCTAGCTTAAACTTTGCTGATGATTTCTCCCTCCTACCAGCCCTTCGGTGTGCTCGTTCAACCAGTCTCTAAACTGTCAAATTTCAGACTACCAAAACATCGACTTCTTCCAACTCTCTACCTTGCAGGTCAACCATGCATTCTGGTCCATGTCTCAATTGCTTTGTATTGAAGAAGATTTACTTCAGTAATTCCCAATGGGGAAATTTCCCTCAATGTTTTATTCACTTACACATGTGGAGAGATGGTGGAGTGAGTAGGTTAGGTGCCTTGCTCACTCTGCAGTGCCCAGGAGGTGATACTGGTCACAATCTGTGCTGGAGTTGAACCAGCAACCCTCTGGTTCCCAAGCCAAATTCCTACAGACTGAGTTACTACTACTTGTCATCGACTATCACAAACTGTGCACTCAGTAAACATGAATTAAATATGAATATAATAGCATCAGACATTATCAGAAATGTTAAATCTTGGTTTTACATGACTACCTTGAGACTCTGAATTGCTAATAACTGTCTAAATCTACTGCCTCCCACTGCCTGTCAATTACAAAACTGCTGTATTGATTTTTGCATTCTACAGTAACTCTCCTTTTGTCCCAGCACAACATCCTGTCTTTCTCTGTTGTGCTGTGGTTTAATCTGCATTCTTGTTATTTTCCCGTTTCACAGGGCAACAGAGTTATTATCAGGTTTTTGATAAAGCTGAGGGTAACAAAACCCAAACATGCAGCATTAGTTTGTCTAATTTACAGCTGCTCCAATTCAGCTAAACTGGTTATATGATGCATCACACCTAGTCTCACGATACCACAGGATCAGAGATCATAGCCATTATGTGTAAATACCAGAATGTATGTACAAATGTGCTGTGTTTAAATGTCTATCTAGTGTTAATGTTGTCTGTCTCTGTATGATATTATGTACAGACTGTGGCAGGACAATAAATAATCTATCTATCTATCTATCTATCTATCTATCTATCTATCTATCTATCTCTGCCTACCGATCATCTGGGGATTTTTAAATGCAAGGTAGTTTGTTGGTTGGTTTGTCTGTTCTGGGCACATGATGGTTAAACATGCCAGACTCCGTAGAAGAGGACCCGCTCCGTCTAGATAAAAACAGCTCATTCTAAGGTAACGAAAACACAACAATTCTTTTATACCATGAAAACTGATATGAATACTCTATATTCTATTTCTGCTAATAGATCCTCCCAAATGTTACACACTGCACCTTTAACCTTTGCTTATTTTCCATAACATTGTTGATCTTAACCAATCCATCCACCCTGACTTCTCTCTGATACCTTTGTTTCTCTATAACAACGTCACAACATGTTCTCCATTACTGCTTTGTTATATATTAAAGAGACTTACCTAAAGCTCAGGACTTTGGTCAGGGTGTTTCAGTAGCCTTAACATAACCACACACAGGATGCAGGATGTGAACCCTAGTCTCGGGTTCAGGTCCTTTTTTGTCCTTTTGTGTGCCGACCATTATACCCTGTCCACTTCCCTTTGACTTCTCTGCAGGACAAAAACAACAAATGTTGCCGGTGAACAGTCCACACAGCAAATACATTTCATAAAAACATATCACCACAAACCATTTAGTACTATATAAACAAATATTGTAGGAGGCAGAGTCGCTTCATCACTCAACAGCTTCTTATAACGCTACATAATGGTGCCACAAGCTCGCATTTTTTTAGGTCCTTGGCTGCATTCCTGCGTTCCTGCCAGTCTCCTCAATGAGATCTACTTTGATAGAAGAGCATATTTTCGTTGAGTGTATCCGTAGTTTATGGATGGGCCCTGGGCTTTGTTCTTGGAGGACAGGCTGAATTGTAAAGCAGACATCAACAACCCTCCCCATCCTTATCAGACGTTAATTGCATACTAAGCAGCCTTGTCCCAGACCCCCAAATCACTGCCTGCATCTCAAATTTTGCCAAACGATTGAGCAGTAATGGTCATTCAGTCTGAATATGAGGCCAAACTAATTATGCATGTGTGTAAGAAATGAAACATGATTTTGAAGCGTACAGAAGGAACAATGGCTCAAAGTATTGATTTACAGAGTGCTTTTTCACACTAGAACGCCAGTGTGAGGCGTGGGTGTTTTCCTATCACATGAGCGATCGAACACGAGCGGAGAGGCGCGAAAAACACAGGCAGAGAGAGAAAAAGAGAAAAAATAAGGATGTGGGGCTGCATTGTAAACAATTCTTACCCTAGGCGCTGCGATTGGTTCATATGAGAAGCACGGCGGAAAAAAAAAAAAAATCATCACATTCACAGATGGCTACCCAATCCAAGGCAAATGTCAAAAGGACTCACATGACAGCCAGAGCACCTGTGAAAAAGAGCACAGCACAGAGAACACGATGGATTTACAGATGGTTATATGTGCAGGGAGATGATGAAAAGCCCATCACAAATGTCTCTGTATCATCTTATTTTCAGGGACAAAACATTTTGTGTGTGTTAAAGTGGCCGCAGATGATGCATTCCCATTTGGTCAGGATGTGTATATTTGCTGTAATAAAGCATAGAATGATCCAAAACAAGCATTTGTGTCTCTTTGAGATTAAATCACACTTGTGCCAGAAAACACTTGCAGGACAACAAATAATGAGATTCTGGTCATATACAACTTGTTTAAAGTACATTGTATTAAGGCTATTAAACAAAAAATTACTTTTTTTGTGGAGATATAAGCAGCAACAACCACGTTCCATGCAGGCTACTGTTTCACTAAAGGTCACTTCTAACTAAATGTAAATTAGCAAGTACTTCCTCTCCCACTTTCACATTATTTCATATTTTGCTCCCTCTGGATGATTTGAATGACAAAGCTTTGCAGAGCTTTGAGGCTAAAGGCATAAGAGTCCGTACAAAGCCGCATTCTCCCCCAGCCTATTCCCATCCAATACATATGCTAATACTTCAAGTCACAGCTGGTCGAAGAACTTACAGTATGAAACATTTTAAAGTTAAATTTATTCAAACTAGCATTTCAAAAATGTATCCGGATGGTACTGTTGGGCAGAAAAGTCCAAATATCCAAGAAAGTCGCCTTGTATGTGAAGAGACTGATGTATCCTTTTGCAATTAGACAGTAAAGACTCGCCACTATGGAATATGTAAAATGCCTAAATGAAAAAAAAATCAAACAAATAAAGTGAAATACAATACTCATTGTTATGTGTTTTCTTTTTGATTCATGCGTCAGTGAAAACCAATTAATTATTAAAGTCAAAAACCTAAATAATTGCTCTTTACCACATGAATTTTATGTCTCACATTAAATGTATAGATAAAAGGAATTATTTTGGTTTTGATTTCTTTTTATTTCAGCATTTTAAATCTTCCATACACTGCAGGCAACACGTGACATGCAATAAAACCAGATAGACCATGAGCCTATGTCTGTTCCTTTGTGCATAAAGCAGCTCTTACTGCTTCAAACAGGGTATTATCACTCAACATAATCTAAGGCAAAGTGTATGCGTGTGTGTGTGTGTGCATAAAGGGAAGAGAGGGTGTGTGTGTGAATGCTTTGAACATAGATGAACAATAAAAATTAAGGATGCTCAGAGGCCGTCAGAAGTGATTTATAATTGAAAACATTGACATATCAAAGAGTTTAAATTTGAACGCTCAAAGCAATTCATCAAACACTTTTGGCATAATTATGCTGATATGTGGCATTATAGGTTAACAGGCAGATAAAATACAATTAGGTCCTCGTTGATAGTAAAGTTCTAAGCCTCAGATGTGAGAAAAAGGCTTCAATGAAATGAATTTGCTAAGATATCTCTCCTGTTTCCTCTTTGTTTGTCTGCTTTTGTGCAGCTTCAGCATCTGTTCCCCCCACCTGCTAAACAAAAGTATAAAAGAATATTGCCTGCTGCTGTGGAGGTTACTCTACCCTGCCTGCTTGTATCACATTCATTTCATAAGGTGTCTTCGATGTTTAGACAGTGATCCAATTATGACTTTATATCTTTATGGTTGTGTTCAGGCAACTTTGTACTACCTGCGTTGGTTCAAAGCAACAGCGTGCCCTGAGGGTGTAACAATAATCTGGATCAAATCGAGGAGACCAGACTAGCAGCGCAAGATGAGGCTGCCTCAATTCAAACATATGGGACTGGAGAAAGCTGACAGATTGGAGTCTTAATTATACAAACATTTCATAGAGGCAGAGCTGCTTGCTCAAAGGAAAAACAACCTCATTGGTGCAATTAAACCTCAATGGACGGAGCGAAGGAGGATTTTATTCATTTCTTACTGTGAGGAGGCGGTGAGAAAAGAAAGTTATGATTAAATACAACTACTAATCAAAAAACTATACTGTTTACGTGTTAAAAGTGAATTCTTGACCTTGAAAAAAACAATCAACACTAAAGCAGCAGATATACCAAGATTTCCTGACCATTGACAGTATATACAGTAGAAAGAGCTGAGAGTGGAGACAACGTGAAAGTGTCTTAAGCCTGCATTCTATGTAATGGCCAGCAGGGGGAAGCTCCATTGGCTGCCAAAAAAAGAGCGATAGTGTTTATGGTCTCAATTGCTATTTTCAAGTCTTTTTGTATGCAACATGATGTTCATTTGGTAAATAATGGTCCCACTTAGAGTAAAACAGACAATAAAGCAGTGTATGCTTTTAGGGTGTGGCTATCTTGTGATTGACAGGTCAGTCTCAGACAAAACTCAGATCAAACTGTCAAACTAGGAAGTGCTGATCAAATATAAATCAAGATTCTGTTACTGTGCTGCCTACTTCTCACTTAAAACATATTTAAGGGACTGTTTATCTGCAATACAAGAACATATGAGACCAGGCAAGGCGCCATTGTTTCCTACTACAGACAAGACAAAACTACTATGTTACAGCCGCTGACCGACAACCATAATGCCAAACCCGAGGCTTCAAAACGGTACTCTACAAACCAATGGACGATGTCACAGTAGGTTTACACTTGATCCTGACATTAAGTCCCTAGTACGATTCAAACTTCAAAACCCCTTGATTCCTCCATTTCCCATAATACAAATTGATAGCATCTTTCATTAAATCCTCCGTGCCTGTTAAACACAATTGTCTTTCCACATCTCCAGTAAGTCCAAGCTGAGATAACCTTGTTGACATCACTATGACATTATCTGGGCTATTTTCTCAGACTAAACTGTGTCCCTTTAATATGACTATTATCAATTTGACATTAGCACATATACAGTAACTGTGTATGTAAAAGCAATTGTATTGTTGTATTGCCTTTAACACACACTTTTTCTGGTCATGTGTTTCAATAAAACTGCTGTGATTTTCTATTGGATCTAATTTGATATTAACAGCACTCAGCACAGCACCTTGACAAAGTTTCACTGGTAAGTCCCCTTTGTGCAGATTTCACCACTTTAGGCTGCTGTTACTGCTTTGTGTGTTTTGTCATCTTCCTCCCTTTCAGAAATCCTTTTTTGGGCCTGTAATCAGTAATGTCAAGGTTTCTCTCTGTGCAGAAGATGGAATTAAATAGAAAATGACAGCTTTTTATTAAAACACTGACTGGCTAATTGGTTTTTTTCCATCTTCCATGGACCGGAATATGCATACAATCTGACACTTACATCTCTACACATTTTTACATATCATTTACATATTATTATGGCACATACAGTAACATTTTGATATAAGATATTGACGGTAGGTCATTCTTCTTTTAGAAGAAAGATGTTTCTGAGTACTGTGGCTCTGTTTATTTGTTGAAACTTTATATTTTGCACATGGCTTTTCATAAATTGTACAGCAGCATATTTCTTTGTTAACTTTAATTTCTCATCCAATTACAGAATCTCTCATTCTGTTTCCCTTAAATGACTAGCAAACAGGTTTTCTTAAGATAGTATTGATGTTTTAGTAGGAAATCTGCTGATATTAAATTCAACTGCGATTGGCTCAAAACAACATTTAACTATTGTTCATTAAAAAAAAGACATATGGTTACTTGGATTTTATATTCATAGCTCCAACTGTTCTGTTGGTTTTGTACCATACTGGAACTGTATGGGACAGTATTTGCGGAGATCTCTGAAAAAATATAGGTCCAGTCGGGCAACAAACACAAGCAGTTATCAAATGATCTACCACTTACTTGGAGGTAAAACTGGAAGCCAGAGCACCAATTATGTTGCTAAAATTATACAGTCTAACATAAGTATGCTAAGGGCAGAAGGTTCACAATTGTATGAGGAAGCCATGCTGCAAGCTGTGATGGATGTTTGAGAGTTCGGGTCAAAAGGTTTACCCTGGGCGCCCAGTTAGCTCAGTCGGTAGAGCTGGTCACCCTCTATCAAATAAAGGCATTAAAAAAAAGGTTTACCCTGTATGATCATATAACTGTGGGTCTTAGTTGCCCCCTTTTCTATTTTTAGGGATTGGCCTTGCACTCAGAGATTTAGAATTACTTTGGTGAGTTAACCAATTGAACCAATGGCCAGAGCTACAAAACCATGTTCTAATAAGTCCTGGTTTGCCCTTAATATGTTGAATTGAACTACCTTGAACTTACTCAGAGAATTGTGTAACATTTTGGTAATTTTTAAGAGTTGGTAACAAGAGATACAACCAATGTTATTAACATTGACAGTTCTCTAAATCAGCTGTAAACACCATGTATGTTATTTCCCATATACAACAACAAAACCATTGATTGTTAATTATTACTATCATAATGAACCAAGACAACCTTATTGAGCAATGAACAGTAGATGCAGCAGGTTACCTCTCATTGGTACCTGTAATGATGTGTGCATGTACATTTGTTGGACTCAGTAAGGAAGTACTGTGTTCGAGCTCAAGTTAGAGTGGTTACCATGGAGAGTCCTGACGGGCCATGGTTATTCCCGCCTTTCTCCGCACAGATGATAGCCGAGGCCAAAAGAGGAAAAAGGTTATCTCGATCCTTTTTTAAACTTTATCTCTTCAACCATATTGTGCCTGCTATCCAATCCCCTGTCTTCTCAAGTCTGTGGCCTCACTATTTCTTCCTTTTTATGACAGCTAGAAAGAGATATTACCCTTTGTTCTCCACCTGGGGGAATTTTGAAGAGAAGTCATCCCATTTTCAGCAGGTGATTCTGTTCCTGCCTTACTTAGAAAACAGCATAATGAATACCAAAATCTGACATGAGACAATAAATGACAGGAGGAAATGTAAACATAATGACAAACCGGCCTGTGGACAGCAAAGCCTCTCACACATACCAGCATTCATGGATATAAATGCACCTTGCGTTCTTGGTTTGGACCCAAATTGATCATTTTATACACAAAATGTGTGCTATTAAAGCATACCTGAGGGAGAGAGCTGTCGCTGAATGTCCACGCTGCATTCACAACCAAATAGAAGCAGAAACTTGGAAACCATGACTGCTTTCAAAGGAAGAAGAGGAGGTGGGAGAAAATGAAAGTGGAAGACAGCAAGGCTTTAATAATTAATTCGTCAGAGTTTTGGTCCTGGGAGGCCAGAGGAAAATATATTGGTGTTTGAAAAATGCTAATTAAAGAAAGAAGCACACTTTGGTTTGGAAGGCATCCGTCTGCCCAGGCAGTTTGAAATCTCACTGCTGCCTGGGCTAATGGTGCTAGTAATGCCTTTGGGGAAACACGGCATGAAACACAGAGGCGGGCGCTAATGAGTCTTGCGGACCTCTCCGGCACACAGGATGAATGAGAGCGATGAAGAGAAGACGCTGAAAGGGAAGAAGGAGCCACACTTGGTGGAAGACTTTTCGTATTCTTTTTAAATTTCATGGCAAATGAGGGAAGAGGGATCCCTCGGTGGGTAAAACTGGATTCACACACACCCCATAGACAATCTGTTGGCAGCCAATATTGAGTCACACTGCAAATGGGATCAAAATAGAGCACACAATGAGCAACACACTTACAATGTTGGTTTCACGCGGCACAAGACAGAGAAATAATGTGAAGGAACGCAATTACATAGAAACAATCTCACTTGTGCGCAAGCTTTCATTTCTGCCCCTGTTTCTAATAAGCGTTTGGCCAAATTGTACGGGATGATTTGTGCATTCCATTAAACATCCCAACACTTAAACAAGAAAGGGAAAAAGCAATGTGGAAACAAGAGCCTACAGTCATGCTAGCTGCTCTGGCTGTACTTACACACAGCTGTGCATTGGGCTAAACGCTAAAATCAGCATGCAAACAATGCTCAAAATGACAATGCTAACAAGCAGCTGTAATGTTTACCACAATAATCATCTTATTAAACGTGTTAACATGTTAACACCTACTTAGCACTAAACACAAAGTACAAATGGGAATGTCATTAGTTTAGCATTTGGTCACAAACCAAAATATTGGATAAGCTTAAATGTTTAATCTGATGATGCTGCTTGCTTGATGGAAAATGAAGGGATCACCAGTGTTTTTACATTTCATCCTGAGGGGTACATAAATGTTAAAAACAAGTTTTATAGCAATCCATCAAATACTTTATTATTATATATATTATATTTCACTTAAACCCACAAATGTGATGGTCGCACAAAATAAGGGGATCGAGAATGAGGATTCATCAACTGGGAATTTGGGGACTTAGAGTAAAGGTCAGGACATCACCAAATTCATCAGGATTTAACCTCTGGGGACCCTGAATGTCTGTACCAAACTTATTGGCAATCCATCCAATAACTGTCAAGACATTTAACTAAAAAACAGTGTAAGTGTAAAAGTCGAGTGAAAACCAAAAACATTAGGGTTCATCCTCTGGGGCTTGTTGAGGTGGCAGTTTGGTTAGGGTTAGGCAACAAAACTACTTTTAGGAAAAAAATCATACCTGACAAATCAGCATTGAATTATGGATTCATACGGACCTCGAACAGCAGTCTCCTGGGTGAAAGTCCTGTTTGTTTTACCCATTCATCCACCCCATCACTCTTTAATCTGGTACCGCACCTTCACACGTGTGTGCTCACGTCTACTTGAGGCAGAACGTGACGCTGACGCGGTATTCTCTAGAGGATCGCAGGTCGATTACACTCTTTGGCACGAGACTGGGCTTTCGCATAGATACGTTCTTTCCCTTCTGTCCCTGTTCTCATAAATGGTTGTCAGTTTATACTCTATATAATTTTTGCATTCCATCAATGCATTTCCCATGACAATACAAGACTAGCTATTAAATGACAGTCATTAAGTGTTAATTTTCAGGCTTGTATATTTTCTTGACATTTGCCTCCAGCAAATAAGGTGCAGTGAACAAACAGAAACAAATTAACCGTCTCTGGTTTCTTTTGTGCCATGCACTCATGAGATGTAAACAGAACAGTATGTGCCTTCCTCTTCAACATGAAAAGAATCTATTCCTGTAGGTAGTGCTTACTCTGTGCTCTCTAGGGAGTTTATTCAAATGATTTTCACGTGTAGGTTTGTTTGATCTTAGGAAGTGAAGTGGATTTTGTTGTTCCTCCAAATTATATACAATATATCATATCACTCTTATTCTAACGCAGATGGTGAATATGATGATAACTGCTACAGTAGCCTTTCACTATAGTGTTGGTTTCTTGTCCTCCCACAGAAACGAACACAATCAAAGCCACACTTAAATTGGAGGTAATGAGATTTAATGTACTTCAAGAATGTGTTCTCTGCTGGAACAATCTTTACTGCATGCTGCTTCATTAGACGTCCTCCACAGCCTGATAAAACACAAGTGTCTTATATCCCGTACAGTATTCTATTTCTATCCCATAAGAGATAGCAATCTGAGGACGGAGGAGAGATATCGCCTTTGTAGTGGCAGATCGTCAGAAAGACGAGATCCAATCTTTCTCTTTCTCCCTCTCTCTCAGCTGAGGACAGATGGGGCTGATATATTGCACGTGCAAGGTCCCACAGAGCCCCTTTTCAAAATATGCGATGCACGTCGATGATAAAGTTGAAAGCAAGTGTATCAGAGCAGATATCTCATAACCAGAAGATAACTCACATAACTCGACAAAGATTAGAGTTTGATTAGACACAGACTGTTTTATTGATCTCCGTGCTTCCATCAGATCTGATAAGATCGTTCATTCAAAGCATCCCATTAAATGATATAACCTTGCTGCCTGATGTGAAAATCTGCTCTTGTGCCTCAGCATGTAACCGTCCATTAAGCTGAGAGGTATTACCAGCGGGGAAATGTGCATTTCCCCCACTTCCGTGCTTAAGTACAGTTTTGCTGTACTTGTACTTGAGTACTTCCATTTTTTGCCAATCTATACTTCCACTCCACTAGGAAAACACTGTGCTTTTTGCTCAACAGCATGATCTGACAGCTGGAGTTTCTAGTTATTTGCAAATTATTATTCATAACATAAAACATCAAAACATATCAGCTTCGAAAACATTATGTATTATAAAAGTTATTAATTTATTCCTAAAAGATATATTCCTAAAAGATATAAAACAAAAAATATACAAAAATGAACTATAGTTGCTGCTTTAATACAAATTATTATTCAACAACCCGAATGCTTCTTTGAAACCACACATTGTTTCCGCCTGATAAAAACAGTATCTGTCATCACCCATCTGCAGTAACGTTATGTCTCTGCTAGTAATGATAGCAAACATGGGCGGTTCTTGGAAGAAAAAACAGTTTAATGGTAACTGTACACAAAGGTATAAAAATTAAAAATGAGATTAAAATGTCACTGACGCGAACTAGACTCAAATTTTTTTAATTTTTGTTCAATATCACAAGACTGAAAAATTCAATGACTGAATTGGACTAAACATAAATTGAATAAAAGTAATTATTATAAGAACTTCATAGTTTTAATAAGATGGAGATTGTTGCATATCAAACAGCCCAACAATGGGACGCCCTGGTAGCTCTCCTGGTAGAGCTGGTCCCCCATGTACTGAGGCCGAGTCCTTGCTGCAGCGGCCATGGGTTCGAATCCGACCTGTAGCTGCATGTCATCCCCTCTCTCTCTCCATTTCCTGTCCATCTTCAGTTGTCCTATCCAATAAGACAAAAAGCCACCCAAAAAATATATTAGGAAAAAAAAACAGCCTTACAATATATATGGTAATAAGAAAATCAACACCTCAACCAAGTGCAACAAAAACTCATTAATGCATTAGTGATAATATTCCTAAAATAATATAACTTTCTGAATACAGACTTTCACATTACTGTATTCTGCAGTAAAGGATTGTGCATACATCTTCCCATTACAGGAAAACCTTGAGCATGCAATGTGACGTGGTTATACACGTTTACAATTACAGTACACTTCAGAACGGGGAGGTGAACGGTTAATGTTCCCAGGCGCTCACCTAACAATTGACGCCAGAGGTCATTAGCATTCACGGCGTCGTTCGGCTTCCCCTCGCCATCGGTCCCACTTCATCAGTTAAACAGCGAGCTTCTAACCCTGGCTTTGTTTGGTGGGAGCTTCCATGTCTGATAAGGGCCCCCCTGATATGGCTGACATCATTAATCACCAGCAATGTGGGAGGACAAGGTGGGCAGGTTGAGAGCAGCAAGTACTGCCATCTCTCCCTGTGGATCCTTTTTAACGGTGCTGTGCTCCTAATTAATAGAGCTGGCCCTTTCTCTTTGCAGATATACATCAAAATGCATGCAGGGAGAGAGGTAAATAATGGCAGGCAGACAGGGAGTTTAGGATTACTGCTCTCTGTCAGAGACATACAGAGAGCAAGAGGGATGGAGTGAATCAGAGAGGAGGCTGTGTGCTTATACTGTATATGAGAGATAAAGCTAGAGAGACAGTGAGAAAGAGAGGGAGGTGAGCCTCAGTGGACGGAAAACTGATATTGCCAAGTACTTGAAAGGTGTAACCGCAAATGTCAGCACCATCGATAACACCACCTTGTTGGTGACCATTTTTCGTCTTCACATTAAGCGCCCAGGAGGGCAGTAAAAACAGTCGAAGTGGGGAGAGATGAAACATGGGGCCAAAGCTTTAATTTTACTGCTCATGCACGCTGCTGGAACCAACTCTTAATTGCCTGTTACAGATGATGGATTAAAAAAAAGCAGGGCAGGGTGTATTTACGCACAGCTTTGTCAGGCGACCAGCTTTCAACTTTAACTGTTTATAGGATCCTGTCAGTGTCTGAGCAAGTCTTGTGATTCAAAGAAAAACCAAAAGTGGAGTGATAAAAATAGTAGTGAATATGGTTATTTTCTGCTCTTCTATGCAATCATGTTTGTGCAGAGCTGCCAGCTCTCACGCTTTCACCGTGTGACACACGGTTTTGCCTGTTTTCACACGCACTCACGCCACACATCCAATTTCTCACGCAAAAAAATTCCAATCTTGGGCCGTTTCGGTCCCCTGCACTTTTTACCGTCCAAAAACAATGTCAGCTATAGTAAACAGAGTCTCATCAAACACTAGGACCAAGAGGAAAACGGCCGCTCAAGTTGAAGCCTGTTACCTTTAGTTTAGACCGCCCAAAAGGTCCTCGATTGGCTCTGATGTTTCTTGTGTGATTGGCCGTCCGCGCTGTCTCACTCCATCTTGCTTGCACACCGGTCTGCTGGAGTTGCCCAGGTAATACCAGAGGTTTCATTTACATTCACGTTTCGGTGTCCATGTGCGTATGTGCGTGCGTGCGTGTGTGTGTGCGTATGTGTCCAGAATGTTTATTCTATATTTACATTTACATTCTTTGCAACCAGTCAAACCAAAAAAGGGAACAGTAAACGTAAAAGTAGTAAAAGAAAACTAGAAGAACTACTATTGGGGGCGCCCGCCGGTTAGCTCAGTTGGTAGAGCTGGCGACTCACATACGGAGTTGCTGCAGCAGCGCGGGTTCAAATCTGACCTGCTGCCCTTTGCTGCGTGTCATCGCCTCTCTCTCCACCTACCATCACTGTCTCCCTACAGCTGTCTCTATAAATAAAGCCATCAAAAGGCCAAAAAAACAACTTAAAAAAAAAAATACTTATGTCCCCACCTCTGAAATCAAAATTTCATCCTTGATCTGAGCTGAGACTAGGTATGTAACAATGAAATATCGTCCAACTGAGTACTCACTCTCTTAAACTTTAAATCTTGAAATAAATTATTTGTTTGGGCGTGTGAACATGATTTAGTGTGGTGAAATCTGTCATAACAAGCAGCAGGAGAGCACCTTGTTAACGTCGTGGTATACTGACTGCTCAAAATATCAGCTCATTGCATTGTTTATTTACTCACAGTTTAATACCATTCTAATCAAAATATCAATCAACCTACAGGTACCTAGGCCAAATCTTAAACACTGGTCTATGAATAAGGCTTTATTGTGATACAGGCAGTCATTTAGGCGCAACAATAGTTTTCTGGTTGAATGTTCAGCTCAAGTCTAGAAGGCCCTACAAGTTATGATGCCAGTCCATCTCCAGTAGGCTGCCCCTATCAGCGGCTTTGGGCCTCCCCACAAACCACCAGAATGCAGCGTACAACATGGGTACAACATCAAATTAATTCCAATTCTCTGATAGCTGAGCCACCAACTTGTGTGGCTGCGTGCGCGGCATAATTTTGGTCACCCCCGACAAAATCTCACTCTAAGGTTTTTGAAAAGTTGGCAGGTATGTTGTGTTACTTTTCTTGGTTGAATGAATGCTGGAATCAGTGTATTTGCATGGGGATAAAACTCAGGAGATGAGATAAAAAAAAGTTCACCCCTCAAAGACGCGAGATGCAATTTGCTTGTGTGCAGGTGAGATTATACCCCAAAAAAAGGTGTTATATAACATATCTCCTCGCTAAGCAAATACATAAACAAAACCACTGACTAGAAAATGTGTGAATGTGTTACAGAATGCAGGAAATTATGTTTCCCACTTCAGCATTTTTACTCTTGAGAGTTAAGGCTTCTTATCTCCATACTAATGTCCCTGCTATGCTCATAACCACTCCTGTCACTTCTCAAATTAAGGGCACTTAGTCACCTGAGGAAAAAAATAAATATAAAAAGCTTTTTCTAAAAAGATGCTCCAGTCAGAACAAAATGAACCTCCTCATTAATTACTTCAAGTTGCCAGGTACGCACATTTTCTCTCTTGAGTACCTTACTCAAGAGGAAAAAATTATATAATGGGGATTCTGTTCCAGCCTGAATATTACTGGCGACCAGAATTTGAATCTAATAAAATATCATTCAACATCGTTCATACAGTCACACTTGGTCCCCTCAGGCCTGTGCAATTGTACAGTCACAGTAATCAACCAATCACTGGCAGCAATTTAGCAAAATTACTGCAGTTTTTCTGCAGCGAATGTGACCAACAGAATAGCCAGAGTCAAAGTGGTTGTAATACACATATCTGTTAATTAGGTGCCAGGAAAAAATAGCTCTGCTTCTGTAATTGCCGCCAATCACAGCCTGTTCTTGGACATGTATATGATAGAGCTAAGATGAAGGTGGATTCATGGGAAAGTGCGATGTAAAACGTGTAAGCCATGTAAGACTTTTCAGCACCTTTTCTTCACTGTACTGTACTATTTAACCTGCGTCTTTGGTGTTCTCAGTCAAAGGAACACAAAGACTAGCTCCAACGTCAAAGGGCACATTTTGAAACGGCCCAATTCCTCAGATAGCCTCAATATACCAGAATTGTATACCATACTGTGATATATGGAATCCTGTCAAGTATTCCACTCTCTGGGCAGAATATACAAGTATATCTCACAATCCCCTTGAGGAGGAGGGACCCGCCTTTGAACAATGCATCTTCATACATATAACCCAGTATATTTTGAATAAAAATCTTTGCTGACTAACATTACATTTTGTTGACCGGGGTGCTTTTTTATGCTCAACCTTTGCTTTTGATGAGGAGGATACAGCCTCCTTCAACTATGCATTAAAGTCATTGAATATTTGAAGTCGGGGTAAAAGATGGAGATCCTGAACATTTCCCTACAATATCTATGTAATTGAAAACTGCAACACTATCTAGTGCGCCCTTGAAGAGGGTCTTAAGCCTAGGCAGCAGAGGCTTGCACGGGTCCAGTTTTGCAAACCCGCACGCGCAGAGCTCAGTAACAGAACTGATCCAATACCCGCAATTCCCTCCAGGTTAAATCCAGACCCAAAATGACCCGTTAATACTTAAAAATAGTAACATGTAGAAATATTAAATCACCAATTGTTGCTACTCACTATGCTGCCGCTGCGTCCACACGGCTAGCTGGGCACAGATGTCAATCCAGTCCTGTGTCAGTTCGCTAAATCCATCTCCACAGGCAGTTTCAACAATCTGATGTCCCAGCATACAAACGTTACAGTTATCTGGGTTACAGCGTCCTTGTCTTGTCTTCCTACTTTGGCATTTTGAGAATTGTTTTCTCAAAAGTTTCTGTCAACGGACACAGAACCTGTGCCGCTGCTGCAGCTAAATGTTTCCTTGGAGAGGATATGCGAGCTTGTGGCTTCCATAGTAAAGGAAAAACCTGGACCCTAATTAGGCTTGATAATATTTAGCTGATTAATATGTTAAATATAGCCAACACAGTTATTTTTCATTCTAGATTTCTCCAGAAAAAAACACATTTTTGTTCTCACCCGCTGCCCGCCCGCATTTAGTACCCGACCCTGTGCAGAACTCTGCTGGGCAGTCTTGTTCTGACTCTGAGGAGGAACGGGTGGTGTGAAAAATGATTTGAGAGACTCCTTGTGAGATATAACCATTGCTGTAAACACGTCAAATAAAGTGAACTAGTCTTACTCGTTCTTTGGCTCGTTGAATACAGTTCATGTTACTGTTAGGGTGTAACACGGTTAATAGGCTTCCATTTTGCTTCTCCAAAGGTTAGGACTGTCAATACCGCTCACTATTGGTCAGTGCAAAAAAATTGCATGGATTTACTTCGCCCCTACTAATTGTCCACTTATTGCAGTAATTCCATTGGAATCAGTCGCTGCAAAACTTCAACTTTTTAAATGCTGGTATGGTGGTTTTTGTGTGTTTAAAATCAAGTTCAAGTAATATCATATAAAGTTAGCACATTTTTATTATTAGACTTTGTAACCCAACCTTGACTGTCTTGTGCAGTTTGTCACCTTCTCTAAACTAATTAATTTTTGAAAGAGAGATAGAATGCAATTTTATACTCCTAACTGCCTTAATTAGCTACTGTGGTAAAGTTCACCTTCTCTCCTCTCTCTTAAGAGAAATCTGCACTCTTGAGGGTTAGAAAAGGTTAGGGCTGGTGAGTAAAGTGGTCAACTACCGTGTGAATGTGTACAAATGTGTGTGTGTGTGTGTGTGTGTGTGTGAGAGAGAGAGAGAGAGAGAGAGAGAGATTAAAGGAGACATTGATGAAACGATTCCTTTCTGTTGGTAAGCATGCAGAGAGAAAACAGACAGTGGGATGCTTGACACCCTAAACCCCTGTGCTGGGTCTCGCCATGGGAGGGCCCTGCGTCGAGTGTGAGTAATTACATGTGTGAGCACTTCGCTGCCCTGTGGCTTCTAAGAATCCCCTTCATAATGATCTCCACAGACAAAGTCACAAACGTACACACACACCAAAACCACATTCATATTGTTTCAATCAGTCTCTCAGGCGTGCTCATTATGGGACTCAAGAATCGATTTTCGTCCGTCCTTGTTGGTTGCGCTCATATTTTAACGAATGGAATGACTTTTCGTGGGTTTAATGGCTGTGATAGTCACAATATACACACTGTAGTTATTAGGTCATTAATCTTCTGTAATCCTGAAAAAACTCTCATATACATCACGTTCTATTTCTGACTTCTTCAAGGAAATGAGGGCAGGATGTGATGCGATTCTTGTCCCATACTGGGCGATCAGATTTGCTTAGGCGAACAGGCCGATCGCAGCCGATTCCTTTACAGTACAACACATCCCCAATGAAAGCACACGTCTCGGTTACACTTAGACAATTGAGGCGAGCTTTCCCCCCTAATCCATAATGAGATTCCTGGCGGTTTTACAATTGATACTGCATGATGAACTTTAATGAGATGCTTTTGAAAAGATGAGCCGAAATCAGCACTTTTGCTTGGATTACAGGCGGGCGGCGTGGAGGAAGAAGAAGGGGGGGAAAAGAATCTTTTGCCAAGTGAGGGGAAAGCCGTATTGATCCATATGCATTGTCTCGTTAATTTTGCTAGAGGTGTGGATTCCTTGTGATCAATATCCAGCGACTGCATCTTTATTCTTCTGCGTAACCTATTACTGTCTCTGAAATGCGAGGCCCACACCACAATTAGAGCTCTGGAGCAGGCAAGGCCAATCAATAGCATAGACGTATGATGTGTACAGCAGGAAGCAATAACTAGTCAGAGGTACAGGGGATATTCTTTCAAGGCTAAAGGCTAATCTGGGTGAATGACTCCACCTTAGTCAATAGTCACCATAGTTCCCTAAAGTGTGGACTTAATAAGAAGTGGAGCCCTCAAGGATTTACCCAATAGGGCTTCAGGCTCCAGGGTCATATGCATCTATCTTGTGCTGTTATGAAAGTAATCATCTGCTGACTTATTTGCCTTTTGCATGATGCACTGGAGAACAAGAGAGGTTACACAAGCTCCCAGAGCAAACATGGCTGAGGAGAGGAGGGTATGAAGGACAAAACACAAACTTTTCCAAATTTAGAAATGCTTAAAAAGCAAATAAGAGAAGTAAAACAAGAGGAAGAAACATTAGGATAAAGGAAATTAAAGAACCCTGTGCTAGTCAGAAAAATGCCCCCCCCAAAAAAAAAAACCCCTCACACACACACACACACACACACACAAAAAAAAAATATATTTTTAAAAAAAAAATAGCAATCAGCCATATAATCAGATGAAAATAAGAATCGTTGTGTTTTTGTTACCTTGGAATGAAACAGTTTTATCTTTAGTCCACCATGTTTCTACAGTAGCCCAGAACAGACAAAACCAAACACCGACTGTAGATAGGACAATTCGTGTTTTCTGCGACTACTGGAGTTTCTCCTACACACTTGGAAGGTGAGCGGTATTCAGTTTGTTGCAATCTGCAACTTCACCACTAAATGACACAAAATCCTACACACTGGTCATTTAAAGCAACATCTATCCAAAACAGTGTGCGGATAAAATGTCTAAATAATAAAAAGGCAAATGAATAGGGAAACAAGTTTCAAAGGTTTAGATAATGCTAGTAATGCTAATGTAATACCCATAATGACCGATCCAAATTTTATATAGTAATTGCTGCTAGTAGTCACTGTGTAAGGTTGTGTTAACTCACGTATTAACACCAGTGAGTTAGCATTAGTAACATTATTTAACAACTGCTTTTTATAAACACTTACACTAGCTGATTAGTGTTTTACTCATCCAGTCACACTCCTTGGCTCAACAAAAAAAGCAACAACAGTTTGCATCAATCTTTTTGAGTTATGGCAACTTCATGAAATTATGTTCAACAAATGTGTTACATTGAGTTAGGGGAATTAGCTTTTCCTCTACAATCAAAGGTGTTGTTAATTACCACTTAATAATTGGTAGCATAAACACATACGTTTAATTGACTTTTTTTCCTCATGTTATTTATGTCATCACAACTTATAAAAAGAATGTTTGCAACTGAAAAGGTTTATCTAAATCAATAAATTAGAACTTTCATCTGCAACCATGCATTTATTTAAGTAGTGACAATAAGTCCACTAAATTACTTTTTAGAGTGCAGCTCTTTGTAACTGAGACCCAGTCTGGGACCCAAGTTGGGCTAGATCCAAGTTAAATTCAGTTAAGCAAGACAGGCAGTCTTAACTGTCAACTGCAGGGGGAAATGACATGTTTTGGATCAGGTCTAATTATCCTCAGGTCTATTTCGGACTGGTTCTGACTGTTTGTTATGGATTGAGTCTCTTCATTTTGGGAAGTTTTTCCTCTGGTGCGTGTTGGACCTGTAGAGACCTCGACAACCAATGCCACCACTATTCCCAACAGTTCAGGAGTCTATAGGAAATATGTCATGATTATGATAATGTTGATAAGCATGAAAGAGCAAACTAATTAGGCTTTTAAAAATGTTGATGATAATATGAATACTGATGACATGAGAGCTGGTTATTAAGCCAATGGCATCATGGTTTTCTATGGGATGATGTAAATGTTTCCATGCAATCAGCGTTGCCAAGCTCAGCTGATGACAGGACTGCAGCTGCAGACTGAGATGACATCGCTGCATAGCTCAAAGCCTCCTCGCCCAGCTGTATTTTCATATCAGCAGTACAGTGGCTGTTAGCATATTAGGCTGTCCTTTTCTGTCACTCCCTGCCATGGTTTACAAGTAAACGGAATGACTATAAATCACTGCTAAATCACACAGCAGAACTAAGATTATGTTTAGAATAATGCTGTAGCTATAAATCTTCCATGCTGCTGACTGGACTAGACAAAAACACCAGTTTATTCTGGGGTTTGTAATATAATTTCCAATTCAGATTAGCCTGACATTGATGGATTGTATCATCATTCTCTCAAAATGCAAACTGACTTTTTTTGTTGACAGGATGACAATTTGACATTAGTTTATTGTGTGGGTGGGCTGTTCTGCCAATAGTTTGGGGGAATAAAAATCAAATTAAATAGATTGTCAGATTTAGAAGTTTTCATTAACTCTGAGAAAAAGTTTGGAGGAGAAACTTTACTGCTTGTCATTTAAACATGTCTCCACATAGTATTATGCATCCCATTGCCTGTGTAGTAACAGAGAAGGAGATTATAGATATTGGTGAATTGTGTATCTAACAGCATACTGGCTTTCTCTTTCTGAGTGCAGAGGCACTTACTGGAGAACAGTGATGGCTGTTGGTCATTTGTATATGGATTTCACTGCCACGTTTGAGAAGTTGCGGCTCTCAGGTATTCACTGCAGCATGAAAAGCAATAAATAGCAGAGCTATCTCACTGTTAAAGTCCACTTACCTCTTGAGGGCCCGGCGCTCTATATGTAAATGAGAGTGCCTTGTAACAAGTATGCACACACACACACACACACACACACACACACACAAATAGGTATTCTCCCTATTTCTTTCATACTCAGAGACACACAAACTTTCACGTGCACACACACTCAACGACAAGTGATTCCAACTGTGTTCTGCCTTAGATGAAAACAAAATACTCAATGAAGTCCTTTCCTCCGGCAGAGGTGGACGCGAGGTGACTGCGTCCTCCTCCACCATTCAAGTGTGATGCCTCTGTTTTCCTCTTGTTTTCCTTTCTTTTCCTCCACTTCACACTGGCTCAGAAACAATTGAATTAGACAGTGTTTGCCAAGCTGTTAATATCCTGAAAATCATTGGGTGGTTTGGAAGGTACGGAGGCCTTCTTTGTTTCCAGATCAGAGTGCTTGCACAAAGCAGGCCTTTCAGCTTTCAATCACAATATTCGGACCAGAGATGAAAGCCAGAACTTTGTTTTCGACCCCACCCCTCTGCAGTGTGGACCTGAAAAGTCTGAAGGTAATGCCAGTTAATCACATACATCAGTCAAACTAAAGAGAAAAGCAGCAATGACCCTGCGTGTCCACCGCTCATTCCCATGGCATCCTCATGACAGAGGGTCAGACAGGGAGCAGCGAAGAAAAACAAACTTCAAATATGGAGTGGGTATTTAATTAACCATGACAACGTAGTTGGGCTTAACGAGCATTTCTTCCCCGACTTAAGTCTGCCAACCATTCTCTGCAGCCTCTCGCAGTTGCTCAGGGAGACTCAACATCTTCACCAGTTAGCCACAAAAATGAGTGGGACGCTTGCCAAAGCTTTGTAAATATACACGAAGATGAAACAGCTCTGCCAACATCCTCCTGGTACACTGAGAATGAAGCTTTAATGAATGTATTTCATGCTAACTATTTTTAATAGAGGCCTTGGTTTCCTGAATGACGGTGCACAGCTGGCAGACATGTGTGGTGCTTTTTATTCCTTCTTATTTCAGGCTGGTACTGACCTCCAAACAATGCTTTACTTCTACACAAACAATGTCCAGCGAGAGTGATTTTATGTTACAGGCTCACAATGAATTAGATTGGTGCCCCACATGTAATAATAGGGGTTAGCTGTGCAAAACATAATTATGACAATAGTCAGGAACACTGTTATCATTGTTTGGCATTAACATGCATCACTTCTGCTAGCTCTTTAGGATGTGAACACTCACATGTGTGCACTGCACTAAACTAAATACTGTTCTCTTTGAGTACAGGAATCACATTAAACATACAGACGTGGCAGAAACATTGGTTCCCTTGCATTTTATTAAAACAGTGTTGAAATGAAATATTATCTGTGTTTGGTTTACAGCGGAACAAAAAAAGAACTGCTTATTCTACAAAGACATTCTAAAATGAATGTTTGAACAAAATCATCAGTATACCCTTTAGAAGTTATTTTGTTGGGATATTTCAAGCCAACTATTGCATTTTAATTAGCATCGCAGCTGTTTCAATCTTATAATCACTCGTGCAGCCAGTTTGAAAGGAGAAATATATTCACTCTGCTCTCTTGTACCACTGCATGCATCACACTGAAAGTGTAAAATGCAGTGAAGTGGTATGAAGAGATTAGAAAAGGGGTAAAAGGTAAGCGTGGTCAACGTTAAGGTTGCAAGACCATCTCTCCGAAGAGCTTGACATTCCTGTGACCACTGTTGGCAATATTATTAAGAAGTTTAAGGCCCATGGGATTGTAGCCAACATCTCTGTATGCGGTTGCAAGAAGAAAATTGGCCCGAGGTCGAACAGAAGGATTTCTTGGATGGTCGAGAAAGAAGGAAAACTGCAAAACAGATCCAAGCTAATCTTCAGGTTCAAGGTACAATAGTTTAAAGTTGCGCCATCACATAACTTAATGTGCATCAGCTGTAATCTGCAAGAGCAAAGCACACTGGTCATACATAGTGAAGCTCACAACACCCTCTGACTCTTTGGCTGTCAGCTTTAAAAAAAAAGGGGGTTTTCCAATATCCATTACTATTTGTGACCCCATCTTAACACAACATTCATTCATGTGTATCACAAATGTAATGTAAAACGTTAACCCTACACACAAACAAAACTGAGAATCTGTACACTGGTAAATAACGGACTGCTGTAGTAGTAAGAAATTCAGCCGAGATGTGTCACCATGTAGGAAAATTTCCCAGAATTAAAGCTGCATTTCTGAGTTTGTAATTACAAAAGCTCAAAACCATTAGGCAGTGAAAATATAGAGATCTTTGTGAGTGAAACTGGTGTCGTAAAGGAGAGCCACACTCTGCAGTCTTTCAAGGGCAGCCGTGTGGCATTGACAATGCATGCTGAGTCTCACCTAGAGGGCAAAGTACCAAAACAGCAACTTTTTTTTAATCAACAGCATGAATTCATTTCTAAAGCCCTCTCCCTACTGTTTTAACTTAGACGTACCTCCTCATTTTTCCAAAGCACAGATCATTAAAATATCTTGAAATAGTTCTGGTAAAAACTGCCCACAGCAATGCAACTGTGACTCACTGTGAGATATGACTTTATTTCCCTTAGCTGTTAAATTAGTTTTTCATGTTTAAGTTGTTTTATTTAGGGAAGCTTTCTGGTTGAGGCCTTTCTCGTAAACTTCAATTCGCCGCAGGCTATCACTTATAAAAAGGGGAGGAAGTGTGCGTGTTGAGATTGAAGCCAGCTATCTCCGCATACAGAACAGTGCTTCACCCTCTCGTTCTGAAGAAATAGGTGCAAAAAAAAAAATCGCTTCATATAAGCGTAATATCCACTATGACAGGATTTAGTGTGGGTGAGCAATTTTAGAGCAAGCTAACCACCCCTGTCTGTCTATCTCTGTACAGCGCTGCATGCAATCGTAGCCCATGCCCAGCTCGATCATAAATGAAAGTGACTTTGAGAGCAAACAAACAAACAGAGCTTAAGTGAATCAGTTAGGCAGAAAGAGGCATGTGGCAGGCAGGCAGGTGATGGATGGTGGCGCTTAGGAGCCGTGGCTTTTGGGTAAGTGACAATGACACACATAAAGGTCCACCATTACCCATTTTAAGATGCGGTTAAAATCCTTATCGACCCGCCCGCCTCACTTGCCAATATGCCAGAGCATCACGCCAGCTGGAGCTAGATTGCAGGCAGGGAATGATTTGCATTGACGAGAACCACTCTCTCTCTCTCTCTCTCACTCACTCACATGCACACTTTATACACAGACAAGTTTATGTGAGCAGGGTTTGAACCCAAAAGAGCAAAGCACCCGTAGTAGCTAATCATTGGCGGATTCCAAATGCTGTACTCCGCTATTCGTCACAAGCGCACTTCAGAGTAAAGTGTGCTGCAGAGTCAAATTAATACCTGACACCAATTTGGTCGAGGAGGCTTTCTTCCACATCTCCCAATGCTGCTACAGACACTCACCTGTGCCAAATAATTGCATGAAATTACAGCTTCTTCTACAGCTTTCTGAGTTTTTCGGCACTTAAACCAAGTTCAAACGTCATGTGAAGCATCAGTGCATCGAGCAGTAAACCACATGGTGCTGGGTGTTGTTTCAATCAGCCAATGACAAACACACCCATCCTATATTTTGATGCATTACTTCAGAAAGTCAGTTACTAGTTACCTCAGAGGTTTACCCCTGAAGGAGTGCAGCAGTGAAAACAGCAAGAGAGTTATCATCGCTACGACCATTCCTGTCATTCTTGAAGACAATCTTACAAACTGGAAACTAGTAAGTGTAATCTGGGTTGTGCTTTCTAGTGTTTCACTGCTTCCTTGAGTGCTCTTAACACTCCTCTCCTTTCTAACCTATAAAAACAGTTCCAACAAACTAGCTGACTGTTTGTGCAGTTTTTTGTTTTTTCACTCTGATAACTGCTGCTGATGAGCTGCTTCGGTGAGGGATGGGTGAACAGCACGAGCAGCTCAGCACTCAAACTAAGACACGAACAGAGTGTTAGTTTGGAATTATGTGGTGTTATTGATGTTAAGTTTAATGCTCTGGATGTTATTTTCTCGGGGGAAGAATTTAAATTAAGAAGACTTTAAAATAAGGCATACACAACCCTGAATAGTGGCTAGGGTTGGAATTTTATGGCATTTTACTAAATCTGTTATGGAACGTCTTCTTACTTAATCAGAATCCTTTTGAACCCTTATCAAATCAATTTAAAGTTCAGCTTTCAACTTTACTAAAGTCAGAAATTACTAAAAGATTTAATAAACGTTCATTTAGTTTGCTGAGAATTTACAGTTTACAGAACAGTTTCAGCTGCAACCTGAAAATGAGGTGAATAGTATAGTTATAGTATAATAGTTGAATTGTCTCACTGAATTAACTTTTTCCTCGCAAAGCAATGCAAATTGTTTCTTTTTAATTACAATTATGTGTTTTCATTGGGATGCCAGAATCCACCTCAGGCCAGTGTGCCTGACAAGTTTCCAGTAAGGCTGTGTCATGTGGAAGACTGAGCCAAATATTCATATTGGGAAAATTACTAGTCTGTCAGTTACTTTGTCAAAATTAGCTCTATGTTGGCGTGTTGGTATTTTTGAATGGGATTGGATTATATTTGTTATTTTGTCCTCAAGTACATACCCATATTAGACAGAAGTTACTTCCTGTCCACCCCCTGAGTTACTCCAACCAACCTCTTTCTCTCTCTCTCTCTCTCTCTCTCTCTCTCTCTCTCTCTCTCTCTCTCTCTCTGTCATGGTTGGATTTCCAAGATGATCTACAGAAAATTACAAACAATTTACCTTCAGCTTCAGGTGGGAATGCAAGACAGATAAAGGGTCTTTCAAGGAGAGTGATGAAAGACACGTATGTTATGTGAGTTTGTACCTACATAAACTGGATAATATGGATTTAATGCCCCAATTTAGCCCCATTAAGATCAATTATAAGATAATTACATTTGGTTTGTTTCATCCGGCCTCAGATTTGTTTAATCTGACGGCGCCAGAGCGTTTGTTAAACAGAACAATCTTGGATGTCGTCGTTGGAAAAGGGCAGGCACTTTAAAAAAAATACTAAACCATGCCCGTAGCTGCCAGTAGTTCCTCATAGGATGCTGACTGGTACTACTGTGAATAGACAGTGCGTAGTCTCAAGCCTGGCAAGATGGATTCTTGCAAGATTTGTTAGCAGGAAGAAACATATTAATTCTGTTTGAAATTTGAGCAATATATGTGTTCAGTCACCTGAACAACTGAACTGTGACTGTATTTAGGAACCTGATGTGTGTCATTTAAGGTTTTTAAAACTTTTAATACTTTTATGTATAAATATATGATATATTATAAATAAATAACTATAGTATAAATAATGTATTTCACTTGCTGTTTTAATTTGCAAGACATGCTTTGATATTATATTTCACTTTATTTATTTGATTTGTAAGTATACAGTAGTTTCATAAATATTCTAAGACACATTTAATGATTTTAGAAACATTATGTAAATTTAAATTGATCTTACTGTCATTTACTTTTAGGAAATGTTTGTGAGTTATCGTTTTTCTTTTAATGAAAGCAAAAGTTTAGAACTTTGTTTACATGTTGTAGCAATATCATGTTTTATAAAAAGGTTGTGTAAATAAAGAAAAGCCATGAATGTAACTAAAATTCAATCCCACCTTTTTAGATAAGGTGAATCAAGTGTTCATCTTATCTAAAAGTGATTTAATATCTGACGTTTATTAAATGTGACGAGTGCTTTCAATGCCAGGCATCAGTGAAGAGTCAATACTTCTGTCTGTCAAACCTTCACTGTTGATTCAAATATATTTTGTTTTCTGGCTAATTAAAAGCTACTTCAAAGGTGAGTGCAAGATGCTTTACATATCTGTGTTGACACACTGAGCCCTTAATGAATCATCCTTGATTTGCTCTGAATCAGCTGCTAATTTCCCTCAAACATAATTAATCATTACCTCCATATAATGCAATTACTATTTTGGTATCCTGTGCAGCATTATTTGCATTAGCTGTCAAGTAGCTACTAAGTTAGATCACACACAGGAGAATTCCCTAGCAAATATGTTAATCCTCATATTGATAGCATATTTGAATTTGCACATATTATATCATCTCAATGTAATGCAAAACTTTCCTGGAACTTTTTTTGGGACTGGTGTTGATTGAAGTGAATGGTAAATTCTGAGGCTGTAGTGTTGTATTAGATTGCATTGTCACTTCTTCTTGAATGCACTGTTGTCCACAGAGTCATGAACAGGTGCCCTGTGCCCTGCCCCTATCTGACAATCCTGCCTGCCCCAAAGTAAATCGTTTCTGTGTGAGTGGGACCGATTCCAAAGGCCCTCGGTCAAGACTGTGGTGGAGATGAAATGGATAAAGACTATGAATAGAGATCCCATTTCCCCACAAGCAAGAGCATGACATACAGATACACGGCGCTAGAAGAAAATCCATAAATGCAAATGGTGTTTTGGATGCACTGTGGTGGCTGCAGGACACAAGGAACTTCATATTATAGCTCAACAAGCTCATTGGTTTGTGAGCAGCCGAGTGGGTGTCGCATTGATTTCTGGCAAATGTCTTGTTGTTGATTTGCTTATTCCAGGGCTTTTTTTTGTTCCGGTTGTCACGTGTTTTTGCTGATGCAAGCCCTGCTAATGTTTTGCACAACCATAGCAGGAATTAGCATACTATAAAACGACAGTATTACCACACATAGGTGTTTCTGTAGTTACTATCTGAACCAGTAGGATAAAAATACTGCAACTCAATATGTGACTGAAAATAATTTGTTTTTCTTTGTCATATATTTAAATTATATATTACCCTTTCTGTCTTTTGAAGGATGAGGCTGGGATTTGGTGCTGTTATATCACCGTTCGACTCCCTTTCTGGCTCCTGAAATCTGAATTTCTGCAAATGGCCACACTCTGCACTTTGGTGAAGATACACTGAGACTATGAATAGAAAGTTCTTTTAACCCCCAGCAACAACATGACACACAGATACACAGTGCCAGGAGAAAATCCATAAATGCAAATACTGCCGTGTTTATTGTGGTAGCTACTGAACAAGGGGATCTTCATATTGAAGTCCGCTAACTGGTTAATACACATGCAGTCCAATGGGTTTCACATTGATTTCTGAAAAATATCCTCGTAGATGCTGATGTTCTTCTTCCAGGATGTTGTTTATCGTCCTGCTTTTTTGACTGAGAGCGATTTCGCTAATAGTCCTGCGCCTAAACCAACCTTCGGCATGATCATTTCAATAAAATAAATCTATTACTTTTATTTTACTTGATTCATCTTGCTCCCATTTGACATCTAGTTGGGGAAAAAAGTTTTAAAAGAGCACCAGCCAGAGCTAAACATATAAGAAAATAAATTCCAAACAAGGACACTGGCCAGAAAATCTCTTTCTTTTCTCACATTTGCAACATCAGAGTTGCCATTGCATCATAGTGTCAAGTCAAAGATATTGTATAATTTTCGTATTTCTTCCTAACTGAATAATACTGGCAACAAAAGGCCAACTTCTCGCTCTGACAGTTTTATTTGTAGAAAAAGCATGTGTCCAAGATGTTATCATATTAATCTGTATTGATTGTGCTTAAAAGTGTATCCAGATTCCCTCTTTGATGTTATCCTTGTCACTATGTAAATAGATAATACCCAGCTCAGGCTGAAGCTCATCTTCTTATATGCCAGTTTCTGTATGGAGAGGGAGTTTCTGTACTGTATGTAATGCATCATTTATAGATCAGAGTGGGGAGTGAGTAGCCTCAGACCAAGAGGAATCTTATGTTTTATTTGGTCTGCGTCTGGCCACCCTCACAATCAGACAGATTTCCCCCAGTCCTAATCCAGTCAGGCCAGTAGGTCATATACAAATGACTGTACAGAGGCACAACCTTATTGGCCGCTGAGGCCTATATGTAAATAACCAAGACACCTGCTGCTGATCTGGAACTGTTTCTGCTGAAAAAATCACTTAAGTACGAACTGGGCGGTATATTTCCTCTAAAATAAGAACAAACCACTGCACTTAAAGGACCAGTGTGTAGGATTTAGATGACGTTGCAGACAGCAGCCAATTGAATACCCATCACCACTCACTGGGTATTTGGCGACAAGAGAATGAGACCAGGTTGCCCAAAAGCACAGGAACATGCACTTTAATGAAAGCCTGTTTTAGGTCTGAATCCCTTCTTAGGGGCACAGAGATGCAGCACTAGAAATGCGTCGCCTGCAAAACCATTGTTTTCTTAAGGTTCTTCTGTTTTCCAGCGTTTTTCTTTAGATGTGCATAAAGGTTTTCAATGCTAGTCAAATCAAGGAAGAGGCAGGCTTTATTACTTTACCACTTTCTTCCTGTTTTGATGGTGGTTAATAAGTCTGCTTGAATCCACTTTTTTCCGTGGTAATATATGATCGCCCGGTTGCGCATGCAGCTCCGCTCCACAGGCGCACCAGCTGTTTTTTCCCGGCGCTCCTTGCCAAAGCGTTTTTGAAGTGGCCGCGCCTGTAGCATTGTGTCTCTGTGTTTATAGTCCTACTTTCACATTGAGTGCAACTCCTTCAAGGGATTCTTGGGACACTTGGTAAACACGAGTCCTGGTCCCATGTTGGCTGTGGTACCTGTGCTACATCCTGTGCTAATCATTGGAAGAGCTATCTTTAGAATAGCTTCATCTACTTGGCCTGTATGTGCTAATAAATGTACACTAATTAGAATAACACTTGGATAAAATGCAAATTTCAACCTACATATAAATACAGAAAGAATATGAAAATATTTCATTCATGGAGACATACTACTTACTAATGTTTACTAATGCATAAGTTAAATGAAAAGTGTATAAATCTACAGTGACATTTACATTGCAATGCAAAAATTATGAGAGAATAGAGAGAAACAAGGCTCTGAAAGTGTGTTAACAAATTAAACTTTGGAATATGTTAGTTCACTTATTTTTTACTGTGAATGTCAGCTAAACTACAATCATGGATTATTTATTGCCACAGTCAACATCTTCTCCACATGCTTGCACATGACCAGTGTGAATGTAATAACTGATTAGCCAGTGCCTGATGAAATGCTTTGGGCAGCCCACAACATTCGTATCTGGGAGGTCTAACATATGCCATCTAAACTGTGCCAAAGTAAAACACTTACTGACCTAAAATGTTCAAGCATGAAAAACAAGTGGCACTCATCTAGAAAAAAAGAGAATGCAATTTATTTCTTCCTTTGACATGTGAAATGACTTTACTAACAGATGCAATTACCAGTGGACTCGACAACCTAAATGAAGTAAACAATTATGCATCAGTTTTTCTCTGAACAAGTACAGAGACGAATAATTACCACGTGTACTGTCTCTGCAATTAAAATATTCCAGAACAAGCATTAAAAAAAAGATATTCAGTGGAGAAAATGATTAAAAGCAAGTGTCGGCCCTTCCCCTGTTAGCACACGATGCAGGCAGAGAGGACTGCAGCACTCTGTGGTGTGCATGAGATGGAATTAGTCTGAAATGCGTACAGAAGTATTGACTGCTGAAACCAGGCTGATTCAGCAGCTGAACAGGTGTTAGAAATATATCAGACAGAATCCATACATATTTAATTTCACTCAGCCATACATGCTTTGCATTAGGCAACATAAAATCTACAGAAGCGTTTGGGCTAATTGCTACCCTGACTCCATGATAACACTGAACACAAAATCTCATCACTTCACCCTGATGAAACCCACCAGACCACAAAAGCACAAACCGAGCACTTTTAAGAGAAGTTAAAGAGCAAGTTGAATTAAATTAATTATTCAAATAAATAATAAATAAACAGATTCTATCATGTTTCAAGAAAACACAAACTATATAGTCTAAATATGCCAACTTCCTGGGCTGATTCATCTAAAATACATATTGCTACATTTCCTATAACTTCCCAGCATTTTGATAGCTTATTTAAATCTATAATGTGTGACAAAATAGCTTTAGAACAAAGTACTGTAGTTTTGAAGCAATGCCTTGGACAAAACATCTTTGTTTTAGTATAGACCCAAAAAATGATGATGAATGATTTTAAATTGTTTCTGTGAAAATTAAATTTGGGATACAAAAATAATCATTCCCACACTAATCACAAATCACATTGAAATACCTCTCCAAATAATCGCAATATGATGTTTTTACCACATCATGCAGCCCTACTCATTTCATTCAACCCTCACTGCCTGATAAACATGCACATCTTTAAAACTCCAGACCATGAGTTTGTAACCCAGGCCCACAGCCCAAAGTGGCAGACTGACATTGCCACGGGGCAAGCATGGCTAAAAATCACTTGATTTTGTTTTAGAATTATTCGTTTCATACCAAAATATACCTGATTTTCAGGTCATTTACATTTGAAGAATCACATGTTGGCCCAGTTCAGACCAAAGATACACAACGAGGCAAAACCTTTTTAGAGCAGAAAAAGTTACAACAGTGTGAATTGACCTCAGCTCGACTCAAGCCAGGCTGATAGCGCTGCCTCCGGAGCATTGCAAAAGTTCCAACTCATCATTGGGAATCTTTGGTCCAAACTGTTTTTTACTTTACTTTTTACACATTGTGTTTAAAAGGACATGGTTTGGATGTAGTTGGGTTATGCTGGAGAACAGCAAACCGAGAGTTGTGTAACTCTACAGTGAAACAACGGACATCATTTTCATCATAATTGATTGGCATGTTGGCAAAACCCAGAAAAATAAAAGACATATTTTGAAAATAACTGTTATTATCTTTTAAGATGAACTCCAACGGGTTTTGTCAAGCTGGAGAAGGATCCAGATCTTTGCCAAAACCTCAAACCAAACAGAACCTCCATCACATTCCTTCATGCACCAAATCCCAGCAGAAACTGGCCTCATTTCTTTGAACAAACGTGGCAAACAAAGTGACGTTAAGAGGGTATCAGCTGACCCATGCAGAAACCGGACGTCATTTTAAACCAAACACGATATTTCTACTGTATGGGGCTCCAGGGCCGTTGTTACCACACAGCTCAGAGCAGGACTGCAATAACCTGCGAGCCCAATTCATCTGGTGTCCCTGTTTTTGATTTATTGGGGCTTTCTGCAAGGTTAAAAAGTTATGGCTGAGTTACTACTTGTCTTCCATATTAATTACATAAACAGAATGGTGTGAGAGGCAGAGATGGGTACTGATATTCCCTGAAGTTGCACAGATCAATCAATATTGATCAACAATACCTTGATGTATGGCAACATCTCATGCCTGAGACCTTGGGCAGCTTGAGTGATGATGGCATACAGAAATGGTGCTGTCTCTAAAACAATTCCCCCCCCAAAATAGATAGGATGAGATTGAGATCTAAAGGCGAGCGCGCACACACACACACACACACACACACACACATACACTTACAAACACATTTGCTCCCCTCATGGTTTTTCCCTCTTTCTTTCTTACTTTCTCTCATGCAAACACTACTTTGTCTCACCACCACATAAAGACAAGCTCTTATGCATCTTTTTTCTCTGGGGTTGGCCTGATGAATATGAAATAAAATCCATATGGTTCTGTCAATAACATAGCTGCCAACACGGCTCCATGACCATTGTAAGTGGCTACACCTCGGGCAATACACAAACTAATGAATAGCGCAAGCAACCAAAACGAAACAGTACTTCATAGCCTCGCCATAAATGAATAAACATGAGTGCGAGTGTGCAGGAATGAAATGTTTACTCATAAGAAATCCTGTTTCACTTAAACACATTTTGGATTTTCATCCTGACACTTCAATTTAACTGGGTGGCTTTTATTTAAATCAAATCAGAGGAGAGGAGGGAAAAAATGGAAGAAAAGAGGTTCAGAGTAAACACACACACATCTATTTCTATACACTCACATGACCACACACACATTCAAGGACAGAGGGGAATTAACAGCAGGCAGAGGCAGGTCTCTCTCCCTGGATGCTTCAGGCTATTTCAGGAGGCTATTTCAGGTCCTCTGTCTTCTTCCTGTGTCTCTTCTCTCCATATATCCATCTGACTGCAGCTGAGGGAGGGCATGGGAGTATTTTTAACACTGTATTTCTCTCAACACCATTTTTTTCAGATGTACCTCTGTTCACAGTTTACCACTTTCTGTAACGCGAGATGTTAAAAGGGCCCTTTGAACTTTAACATTTAGACGCAAAAATAACACAAACATTTGACCAGCGCCGACACACACACAGAGGTTTTTTTGTGTGAGTTTTTTGCATCGTCCTGACTACCAGGAAAGTGTCAAACTCTCCAGAGAACGTAAACATCCGTATGATTTAAAAGTTTATGGGAGCAAAGAAAAGGTGTTGTCAAGATCTTTAGGGATGCTCGATATTGGCTTTTCTGCCGATATCCGATATTCCGATATTGTCCAACTTTCAATTTCCGATACCGATATCACCCGATACCGATATATGCAGGCTTTTTACACCAAAACTGTTGTTAGGTAACAACATAACATATCTCCTATTGTGGAATTAACACATTATGCCTAATTTTATTGTGATGCCCCACTGGATGCATACATAAATGCAACATGGCTTTCCAAATGTAAACACTGTCTGTGCAAAATAAGAGAACAACTTCAACTTTCATTGTATTGACGCCGGTAAACGTCCCATGCTGCGTTCATGCAGGCTCGGAAATGCTGAAGCCTAGAGAACAAACATCGGTTATAAAAACCCGATACCGATTATCCCCAATATTACATTTTTCAGTGAATATTGGCCGATAATATCAGGGACATCCCTAAAGATCTTAATCTTAAAGGTCCACATACTGAATTCATAGTACAAACAAATTGGGGGCAGCAAAAGCACATTCAGTGTCCCTCTGTCCTTCTTTCAACAAACAGCTAATTAGCCAACATATTAACACTGTCAGTAACGTTACACAATTAGTTACCCTTATAAGCTATCACTAAATAGCTAATGTTAGCATTAAGAGGCTAGAAGAGTCTAACAATGGTTGTGAGTTCTGCATCAAACTTCATCCCTTTATTTATGAAGAGCGGTGGAAAGTGACACTAACGTTAACTCTTGCTTTACTTCTATTATGTCACTTCTTTCTTTGCCGTCAAAGACGGTTTTCTTGTGGCAGGGCTATCCCGTCATCCTCTCATGTTGGAATGAGGACTGGATGCTACACTGACTCACTATCGTCTCTTAAGGTACAAAGTGGTATTACGAGACAGGACGGGCCGGGCGAGCTGGTTATTAAACCAACTTCAGTAGATATTTCTGCAACACAATACCTAGATGTCTTTGACATAACATCAAGACTGTTATTTCTTCACATTCTGTTGATATTTTTTGTTCATTTTTGAATGTTGAACTAAAATTCTTACATATAGCTCCTTTAAAATCTTACACTTCTTTCAAACAAATGAAAGTTGTCCATGCAGTGTGTGGCAATTAAACTTATTTTGAATGCAAATCAGCTATTTTCAAGAATTCTTTTATACTAGCTATATCCTAATGCTTTAATGGTTAGTTTTTGCATTCCATAGTTCTTTAATTTTACATTACATTACACTACTTGATACTGTATATTCCAACTGTAGGCTACGTACATAACCTCTCTCTATCACTCTCTCTCATATGTGTGTGTAAAAATTCAGTTGACTGAAGCAGGTTTGACCAGTAATTCATTTTTATTATAAATCAATGCCCAAAGAAGAATATGGCTCAAACGATATCTGTATCGTAGCACAGTGAAAAACATTGCTGCATGACTTATCGCCAATTTACTGCTGTCTGATCCACTTCTTTCATATTCCCTCCATGGGGTTTTAGAGGTATTCACATGTTAAAGGATATTTATAATGAAAAACGCAGAGACTCTGCACTTCCCTGGAATGTATTTCCACTTTCAACTCCTCTTAATTCCAAATCCTGTGTGTGTGTGTGTCTGTTTGTATTCCAGTTTTGTCTCTGTACTCTGCAGCACACCACCGGTTACTTTTAAATGAGAAGCTGATCTTTCCTAGGTTTCCGACTCTTATCTTCATCTCTTATAAAAACTTTGCCCAGCAGCTTATAAAATGCACATTTTAACACCTAGCTCACGCCAGCTCATCGATTCAGTATGAAGCTTTCTGATTCTGTAAATGTAACACCTGCTCCTCTGCTGTTGGCTTAACACACCCCTACTTGTCTGTCCTGCCTTGTTTCTTCTTGGTTCTAGTTTTGCTGTTCACCCCTTCTTTTTACACTGAAAAGAAAATTATGTTGTTGTAGCTTCAGCTGCCGCCAACATTGTTATTCTGAGAAGTTGGTTGCAACCCAGCTATGATTTACTAAACTCTTGGACCATTATTTACTGTCACAGCTCCAGCCAACTCTTAGTCACACATTGTCTTGTCTGCTCTGTGTTTACTCTGCCACATACTAACTCTCCTGTCATTTTGGTTCCAGCCACTCCCTCCTGCCATGCACTAACCCCTTTCACACCATTCCCTATCACCTGACCTCCCCCGCCTACCTGCTTGCTTGTTCCCACTCTCCCTCATCAGCCCTGCATTATATGTAACGGTCCATTTCCCTCTAGTTCCTTGCCAGGAGTCTATTGTGCTGCTGTTTAGCTTGTTCTGCCTGGCTGACCTTGCCTGCAAGATTCCCTGCCTGACTTCTGCCCCTCTGCCTGACCCTTACTTGATAAGTTTGCCTGTTTTGATCTGCTGACTTGATTTTGACTTTTTCCTGTTTTTTGACCATGAGAAAACATGAACTTTTACTTATGCTGCTTGTCTATGAGTCGTGCATCTGGGTTCAAATTCAGTTTCAGTTTCTGTACTGATCCATTACAACTTACAAAAAAAACTGGAACAGTCAACAGCCAAGCTATATGATGCTAATTCTACTACGCTTGATTATTGGTCCCATGCTGTCAAATTTACCAGGGTCATAATGTAATCCTTATTGGGGTTTTGGTGTGTGTAATGCTGAGATATGGTTAAATGATATATCAGATGGCATGCCTTGCTGCGGCCAGTAGGCTAGATCCTTCAAACTTTGCTGCATTTTCGTTTTTCATCTGTTATTATTATTTTATTTTTTTTGCTGAAACATGTGCGTACCTGTGACATAAACATCCTATAGTCACTGCAAAAGGAAGGACAGAATGGGATTCAAATTACCAAATTGGTCCATCATCATCCGGTATTAAGCACACAAAGCCAACAGAGCGCAGGACAGGAGGAGGCATCAACATCGATGAAGCTTGGTCCTCAAATGCAGTCAAAGTGGATGGACTTTTTATAACTATATTATCATCACCGTCTGGTTCTTTCTGTTTATATTACCCCAGATGCAAATTTAAAAAAAGCACTGCAGAAATATTTCTAGGGTGTGTGTGTGTTGTTAAAATACAATCGACTGCCATTTTATAAACTATAAACTAGGATACCTTCGTTGTATGGCAGGTTCACTGTAGGCCTACCTGTTTTAGGAGAATCCAGCATGCATTCAAATAATCATGATAAGCTCAGTCGGGATCACATCATGTTCAGGATAATGATGCAGCAATCAGACTCATATAGCGCTGACATCTGTGTTTCAATGACATTCAACAATGGCTTTGTCATACTGTATGATGTACAGAGACAAATGAAATCTCACACCTCTGGCACATTTTGTTTTTCACTTGCTGTGAGATAATTGGATCAAATAACGTGGCTGGATGAATATGACGAACAGCAGGGTCCTTTCTGGAGTAGTGCATTGGTTTTGTGACTGCTGTCCTGTTCAGACATGTCTTGTATCCAGATATGTCTACATTTGCTTTAGATCAGTTTCTGTTTGCACCTGGCATCAGAGTGTACCTCTCAGATGTCTGTAGAGTGACAAGTTGTGATCACATTTCTTTTGGCTCGCTGTGAAACTGCAACTACTGCAATACTGAAAAGAACACATGCATACGTTTGGTTGTACAGCTGGCAGTGGGTGTTTGGTACCTTGCCTCAGGTACAGACTTCACAACCTTGTCCCAGTTGCTTGGCATAGACAAATTAACTGTATCCAAATGTGTCTGGGACTATACGCAAACTAAATAAGTTGACTAGGCAGTCCTTCACTGTGGTCTGGGACATTTTTATTTAGATTTTGTCCCCACTTGTGTTTTCTGTTTTAAGAGATTTTCACTGCGGTTTTCAGTAATGAGCTCCTCTGACCCTGTTGTCATTAGTTCTGCTGGTATTTGTATTGGTAACATTGAAATTATGGGCACCATGGATACTTATCACAGAAATCCATCCGTAGTTAAGAAATGTAACTTGAAATAAAACAATGTAACCTCATGGTGGCGCTAGAGGAAAAGTCAGGGGCTCACCAAACTCATTAGGATTCGTCCTCTTGGAAACACAAATGTGTTTACAAAATTTAATCTCAATCCATCCAGTCACTAAAATATTTCAGTCTGGACCAAAGTGGTGAGCTGACTGACAGACTGACATTGCCATCACCTAAAGCTACACTGCTAGAATGACAAAAAATGTATTCTTAAATCAGTTTTTCAATATTTAAAATAAACTCAGATCAATTCTAGGATTTAAAAAAAGACTATACTAATCCAAAATAATGACGCCTGCTCGACCTACCTACTGCTTACGAATCTGATCCCAATGCATCATCAGTACATTTAGGTGAAATCACATTTGGACCTGTCTACTTGTGATTAGATTATTCTAGACACATTGTGAGGCTAAATTTGAACAGGGCCTGATGGTTATGAAGATATACATGTTTATTCACACCACAGTCACGTATGGTTCCCTGTAACATCCCTCATTGGTTTAGAAGTCCTCAGTCAACGCTCCTCGTGGGCAATATCAGCTCACACAAAAACAGACGTTGGGTAGCAGCGCCTGGCAGTTGACGGGGGGGCCACAGCTGCTTTATGGAACTTTGCCATTTTTCTTCACATTTCCCCACAGGCTTAGTGACAAGCTGACCAGAAAAGAGGAGAACAGGACGTATTGATCAGTAGCTAAGAGTAGAACAGAGCCACTCAGAGTATCAAACCCAGAGGGGGAGGACAGAAGAATTGGCACTTCTCCCCTGCGAGTGTGAAGGACTCCAGTGGGGTCTTTTGTCTCCGGTCTGACAGGGCCCCTCGGTGCCTCATTACAGTCAGCCCTGCCTGTCTCCAAACTGACGTTTTTAGCTCAGGTTTTTCACTGGACACTTCTGTCTTCTCTTACAGCTCTTGAACCAAATAAACTGTTGACTTTCTGAGGGAGTGATCTGGAGTAAATGTTAAACACTGAGCCATAACACAAAGCAGCCCTTTCTCGGTCTGTCTGTCTGTCTAATCTGCTTTATAGTTCTCAGTGGATTAGGAACAAAGCAAACCACGTACATGTTTGAAAGGTAATCAGCAGTGCTGTACTGATTGTAGCTGTGGAGGGAAAAACTCATTTCATTTCATTTTCAAAGCGGACGGCTCTACAGCACCTTGCCTCGGTAATTGTTACCCACGGAGAGCTGCCAAGAGGTTTGATGGTGTGCCAGATTAGCTGTGTGTGGTTTGTCTCTCACTTGGGCCCACCTTGTACCCGGCCTCTCGCCCAGGCCTACGCTGGCAGTGGCCCCTACCATCTGTTAGAAACCTGGGCTTCGAACTACTTCCCCCTTTCCCGTGTATAAAAAACGAATAATTCCGATAGACAAATGGTAACAAGTGACCGAACCAGACTTGAGCTAGCATCACTAGATCCCGCCACACTCAGTCCTTTCGTCATCTTGAAGAAATCTTAGAATTAAAGGGTGGAATCACCCATACTTTTGAAAAAAAAGTTTCATTTCAAAAACATGCTCTGAACAACCATGAATGAGAAATATTTCTTTAGCAGCCAGTTATGTTCAGTTACATTGCTGGGTCACCTCAACTCCCCCCCGACCTTTTTCCATATGTGTGGAAGTAGTTGTTAAAATCATGTCAACAGTGACCCAGCTAGCAGTTGACCGTTGCTGACCCATTTTACTTGGTTGAAAAGCTCAAGGAAAAAAAGAGTTATTCCCAGAAATAGAAGCATCTAAAAGCTTCCAAACAAGTATAGTTAATGCATTCAATGCTGCAGCTCTGCAGATAACAACCAGAGAGGAGAACCAGAGCAGCGAGACCACAGCCCGGTGAAAACACCAGTCAAGGTTTTACAGCTGAGGTGGTAGGCAGAGGAAAAACGAGAGGTTTGATAAGCAGGGTGAGGTTATGTAGCTCAGTTTTTTTTTTTCTTGTTTCATCAGAAATTCTAATATGCTAATTAACCAAAACATTGAGTATTTAGTCTGTGATTATCTCAGAGCTTCGTTACAGTAGGATTCACTGAAAGCAGTAAAGCCACTGAAATTAATTATGTTGCTGTAGCTCTATTGTCCAGTTTAAAATCTAATCTTACACTGATACTTGTAGTGACTATATAGAGAGTGGGACATGAAAAAGAGAAAATATGTTTTTATTTTGTAATTTGTATGAATGTCAATGACGTTTTGAAATTTAGCTGTATATTGTTAATATATTGTCACATAATACCAGATATTTTCATCATTAATTGTCCATGTTAGACATTAGCAATAATAAAAGAAAAGAGTGACATAAAGGCATCAGTAGTTGGAAGCCTGTCATTTCTAATCACCCCCTGCAGCAGGGTCAAAACATGGGACCTTACTAGCTGCAGTTGGCAGACGACAAGCACGCTTGAGAGACAACAGACAGTCTGGATCCAAAGCCCTCCAGGGAGGGGCAAAATGTGTCAGTAATATTCTCTATTGCCCACGCACACACTCGCACACATGCCCATCCATAGATACTCAACCTCTTGTACCCATCTCCCACATTACACCAAAAAAGCCACACCTGCTCGTCAAAGCCATGGTTTGAAACCACCTGATCACTGGTGCAGATGGATGGTCATGGACAACCAGTATGCCTTAGGAGAGGGGGGACAGAGATGAGCGAGGGAGAGTGTCACTCTGATGTACATGCTGCAGCTCTGGCCCTCAGAGGAACACGTCGGATTTCACAGACAGTGACATCAAACAAGGTCCGGCTCATGTGTATAAAGGCTTCATTTCTCATTTGCACACACTCTTCTAGCCTTTGCAGCTCCTAATTATGTGCATCTAATAGCAGAGTATCATTTATAATTCCTACTCTTTCATTCGGCTATCTCAAAAGCATACTCCCTCCTCCTCCTCCTTCTTCTCCTTCCCCAGTGTGGAGGACAGAGGATGCAAATGTCATGGCTTCCTCCCACCAAAGCCCTTTAAATAAGTTGTAATTATAAAGCAGATCCATGCAGGAGAAGGGCACCTGTTGAAGTTGCATAACCTTCCTTGATTGGCTGGAAAAGTATCAACCCACAACAAGCAATGGCCTAGCATGCACGCTACATTAACTGGTACAAGGCCTATACTGTAGGTACATGCAGTACTACAACAACTGCTACAAAGTGCTACTAATGGGATCCATTATTTTCTTACTGGGGTTAGTTAGAGGCTAAAAGGACCAGATAGTGTTGGATTTGGGGGCGGTTCAACATGGCAGACTCCGTAGAAGAGGACCAGCTCATTTTATTGTGACAAAAACACACGATTCTTATTTTTTAAGGTGATTACACACTACCCTTTCAGAGTGATCTATTGATTTAGCATGCACTCGTGTAACACTGTCAGACTCATGATGGACAGCAAAGAAAAAAGTGTTAAAATCGATGCACTACCAGAGATATCAACTTTTTTATTCCACTCATTCTTCTCCCTTGTCAAAACCTGACACAGTTGTTACCCACAATGCAACTCTACCCCTCGCCAGTTGGAGATTTGGTGTGTCATGCTAGTAGCAGCTAATGTAGCCTCGAGCTGTTGGCCTCAAGCAGAGATGAGGAGCAGGTTACAGAGATCTGGTACGCTCACTTCATTCTAACTACACAACCCCAGATCTTTTCTTTCCATTGTCATTCCATATGTAGTCTTCCGACCCAACTGACGCTGACTCAAGCTCCCTCTGGAGCCACAAAATCCGACATCATTTTGTTTATCAAATGTCTGGTAATTTCTTGGCCTCCAACTCTTGGTGGGTTTGTTGTCCCATCTAGCCCCACCCTCGAACTGCCTAGCCTCAGATGCACATTTATGAATATCATGAAATGCTGAACTGAATAAATTAGTGTTGGTTTTAACGTGTACCAGAAACGCATTCCCTGAGCTGAAGCCATAGCTTTTTTTATTATTATTATTTGGCAGATATGAGCAGCAGTTTTTTGTCTGTTTTTGTTTTGTATTTTATTGTGCATGGACAGTCTATTGACTCTCGCTTGTTGTCTTTGGCATTTGAAGGATATTGACGTCCTCTGTTTGTTCACGGTCGCTGAAAGCAACTACAGATCCAAGCATTCCCCTTCATTTTTCTGCCATCAGGTTGTGTATGTGTGTGTGTGTGTGTGTGTGTGTGTGTGTGTGTGGCATTGTGTGAGAGTAAAATGAAAGACACACACTACACACACACACACACACACACACGCATATAGTGTAGTGTGGTATTTGCTTTCTCCTGTTTTAACAGCAGCCCATAAAAAGTTTACTGAGAGCCCTCCCTTCTGCTTTCATCAGCATATCACTTTGAGCTCCTATTATGCAAATGAAATCACAGCTCTATAAACCATATGTAAATGGAAAACACAAGCATGTCCAGACGAAATTACAGTCATAAATTTGATCAACAGCGCTCTAATAATCAGAACAGTAAGTGAAGCTTTCCTGCTCTGTACTGTTTGGTGAGATCCTTTCCATTCATCAGTGTGATGTGCCAGCCGAGACGTGTCAAATTGCCAGAATTTGAAGGTTGATTGTCAGGATATTTGCTTGCAGCTCCAATCATTTTGTGCCGCATTTCCAAACATCTTTTTCAACCGTTCAAAGTACTCTGAAAATACACTCATGGCAGATAAAAAGGCAGACAGCTCGTGTCCGTCAAATCAGTCAAACATGCATGATTGAGTTCTTCAGCAGTTCCATTTAATCTAAATGGATCTATGTAAAATAGTCCCAGCTGTAACTCTGATGTATTGATCAGCTGGGCACAGAATGATATTCCAAATTACACATAAAATATTTATATTTGAAAGCAGTGAGAGTTAAAAAGCAGCAACACTTCAAGCAGAGAACAGAGTGAGATGGAGAGCTAGATTTAAAGGCCACGTGGGCCGAATGGATCCCGTAAGCTTCTGATGTCCAACAACATTAATAATAAATACAGCCACAAGCGACCATTAGTGGGGTCCGAACCCGTGAAGCAAATGGTTTGGCAGTGGGAAGATATAACTGATTAATCATTTTGGATAAGTGCTACCTCTCTGAGATAGAAACGACAGCAAATGCAGATGAAATGGTGTCTAACAAATTTCCATTTGAAAAATTGCCAATTTTGGTGAAGCCACTGGATGCAATCAAATGTAGTCTTGCACACTCTTAAGCACTACTCAAAATTATTAAGTTTGCTGCTGGTGCTGAATTATGCATTCCTTCTTGTTTGCGTGTTGTTGCGTCAACCATTTTTTTTTTCCAGTAGTGAAAAGTATGAAAACATGATACAAAGACGATGTTAAGGGTTGAAATAACAATAAAACATGATCAAAAGATACAGTTGCTCATGGTCAAATACGCAGTACATGCTGAAAACTAAAATGGTGCAAAATAACTTTTAAATAAGTAGCTTAGGTCTTTGCTACTAGTGAGGAATAAATGTGATGTTACCTAGTTAACATGCAAATTTTAAGCATTTTAGCATGTTGGATAAATTGTAAATATTTTATTTGTGCTCTCTTTTTTGGGTTTCCACCAACTCCTTACAAAAACATCTGGCTCTGACTCTAGCTAGTGGCTAACGTGGCCTTATGAACCCTTTATGCCAATGAGTCTGTCATGTTGAACCGCTATGTTTCTGCAGTAGCCCAGAAGGGACAAACCAAACACTGACTTTCGAAACAGACACTCAAGTTTTTCGCACGTTTCGCAGCCACTGTCGTTCCTCCCCCTGGAAGGAGAGGGTGAAGCGAGGGAGTTGCAATCCCTAGATGCACAAAATCTTACACACTGGTCTTTTAAATGATTAAAGAGAGTAAATATCTTTGAACATACTCTCTCTCAGTCTCAAAATCCTACTTAGAAAAGCTCGCCATTTATAGGTTTCAGTGATGGACTTATTTTGGTGATAAGTAATATAATAAGTAACCCTCCATTAGGGGAAAAATATGCAAAATAATGAAGCAACAGAGCATGAACATCACTGTGTAAGTGAAGGCTTGACAATAAAGCACTGTCTGCTGTAGGTAAACCAGGAGCAGAAAGTCTGGCTGCTATTGTGTTAATGGGCTCTGGTCCAGAGAATGACCTGCCCAGCATGACACTGGTTACTTTAGCTTTCACACAGACTGTGGCCCTGTCACCTTTACAGCAGCTTCACAAGTGACTGACCACTGTGTTTGTGTGTAGTCGGAACAAAAGATGAGAGATTTATCTTTCTATCTGTTGTCTGTAATAACATACGCAGTGATACAGAAGGTTAATGTTGGCACTGAAAAACAATATGCCCTTTTTGGGAAAATTACATTTTCATGGGATTTTAAGCATATGGTTAAGCAAAGGAATTAATATATTGTGATATATGTATTAAGGGTTTAATGGTCAAATGACTTAATGGCTAAATACATTACACCATAGTTTATATCTTAAAGGGTCTTAATTTTTGCAGTTAAGGTGAATTAAGTTTCCATCAGTTCAGCTTTCCTTGTTAAAGGCTTTTTACTTTAAACCCTCTAAATTCCCCTTAATATATTATAATACCTGAATGTATCCATTGATCAACACTGTGCAAATTAAGGGTGTAACTGTAATGTTACTGTATGCATTTGAAGGGATTCTTATTTAATCTGTTATAACACCTTAAATCCACCATGAACATATTTACCAAATATGAATGTGCAAATTAAGGGGAAAATTCTGGCAGCACTAAAAAGCTGTTAATTTATTTATTTATTATTAAATTGGAATTGTATTTATTTAAGGATCTCTACTCTCTGACTATCATAGCAAACATTTTGAATTAGATTTCGATGTTTGGTATGATTTCGGGGGTTAATTAAGGGTATTGTTGTTTCGTAGTCAGCTTTATTATTATGTCCTCACAGGAAATTAGTATTTAAAAAATAATTTTTTTAAATAAGTACAAAAAAAAAGTAACTGCAAAAGAGAAACGCATTTCAGAGCAATTTCGGGAGTGTAACCTCCAGCTATTCAGCCATTTTAATACCTCTTCTTTGTCCCTAGAAGCTCATTCACTCAAGAAAAAACTGTGATGGAGATGAGTTGTGAGAACTGATGTTACCCTCGGGCCTCTAGCTGCCTATTGCTGTTATAATATATAATAAGATTTTGCATATAACCGTGTTCATAAAGCACTGCAGCATTTTATGGACGCATCAAAATCCATTTTGTTTCATAAAAAGACAATCTCCTGTCAGTCTTCTGCTTTCTAAAATGACTTCCTGGCTCTGAGCACCAGTGGGCAGGTCTGAACCCTGACACGTTATTGGCGTTAATGGTTAATCGCGTCCGAAACAGCAGTCTGACCTGGTCGTGCTGAGACACGACGGCCCCTCTAGGTCTCGCACAGACTGTCACCTTTAAGGGAGGGTTCACAGACTTGGCACAGCGGCAAGCGGTCTACGCCCATTTGCTTTCAGCAGTCACGCACAACATGCACGTAGCACCTTCTACAACCTACTTGTTAAAAAAAAAAATAACATCAAAATTCCACACACATATGGCTTAAACATACACAGATGAGAACACAAGGGGACACACAACTGACCACCACCTGCCCCTCACAGACACATACACACACACGCTCTCTCACACACTGGCTCACACAAATCTCAGGCCCTATCTAGCCTGAGGGCTGATCAAAACCACCGTATAAAAGCTGTCTTGGTTCCCAGAACATAGACACTCTCTTTCTCCCCTGAGGCTCCTGAACCGTCCTGCCCTGCCATCCTCCACATCTGAGGCAACCCAGAGATGAAACAGTAATTACTCACATATTGAGGTTACATGTCACATATCAAACAATATGGATTTGGCTAGTTGGGTGTGATCAGATATTGGCCTCGTAATAAAGCGCTCCTCACTGCATTGCACTGAGTTGCTCAGCTCAGAAACGCTCCCAAATACGATCCAATTATGTTCAAATGAAATGTTAAAGTTTTAAGGTTTAAACATATTTTATCCTCCATGCTTTCTATATTTTCTGTAATCCTTTACTCTGTATAGAATCCATGGCCATTTTTTTCCTCACAGGGACTGTTGAAGTTTCATCTCATCATTTGCAAATACACTCACTATTTGAAGGAAGTACATGTTATCATACATCCAGTAATGGAACTAAAAGCATGACGGCCCCACCAAGGTTATTTGGCTGCCATCTCCACACAATTTCAGTTACATCATAGTCTGTACGAGAGGACAATTTTGTCCTCTTTTAGATGAGAAGAACACATTGCCAATTTTCAGCCCATACATCAAACATAAAGACACACTGGATGTAAATATAATTCTCAGTGAACATGGAAATCCAACTGGAAACTAAAGACTCATGGTTAACATGTTACATCAGACAGTTTACTCAGCAGACAGGGAATGTTAAGGCCAATTTTGCATATATACTCAAGATAAGGTCTACAAATAATGTAATTGCATTTAAACTACGAGCCATATCTCACTAATAACATAAAAGCCTTTAAAGTGTTCATACAATAGAATATAACAGTTTTTTTTTCTATATGTCAATCCAGTTTGATATTTCACAGCTTTCCCCATTATTATATCATTTAATAACTAGCCCATATTGGATGTACTGTAAGGCTTTGAAATAGAATATAATATTCATACATATGTTTTCAATAGTGTATAATCGACTGAATATAGGAATCATTACGTCTTTATTACCTTAGAATGAGCTGTTTTTATGTACAGACTAGAGACGGCGTTACAGACAGAGTATGCCATGTTGAACCACCAGGTTTCTACAGTAGTAAACACGGGCTCTAGATAGGGCCGTTCGCGTATTTCGCAGCCACCTTAGTTTCTCCTCCACACTTGGAAGGGCACAGTGAAGTGACAGAATACGAAATTTCAGTACACTTAAACTGAACTAAAGGAAATGACAGGAAAAGAGAGAAAGTGCATACAAATGTGCCCATCTGACAAAAAAACAACACACATGCAAATGTAGCATGCATTAACACACGGCCTCACCAGGTGTATGGAACATATTAAAAACCTGTTTGAAAAGACTTCGATTTATGTTCAGAGGTAATTCTTACTGAACACACGCCCCTGCCAGTAAAAATCTCAGCTCCTCCAGTGTGATGTCCAGTAAAAATAACCTCAGGTAAAAGTAGTGTGATCCAAACTGACAGCCTTGAAACTGTTGGCAAAGTTTTGCATGTATTTCCTCTCACACTGAACGGATGTGAACCATCTGTTCAAATTGCACTTGAAAGCAGCATGCGCCCCCAACTGAGATGAGACCAGATCCAAACTTTATTCTACATATGATCTCTCTCCACCCCAGCAGCCCCGCTGTAATGTTTGAGCATGTTAACACCAGCTGCTGGAATTATGTATCATGCATTTTAGGTGTGATAACACATAAATGAAATGGACATGTGTGATTTTAGGGAGTGACTGCAGACTTCTTTCATCTGGTGCAGTTTGGCATTCACGTTACAGACGTTACATCATGTAGGCAGAGCTTCTTCATAAATCAGCGATTCATAAACAGATTTGTTCATAAATCCTGACATGAGGATTGAGAAATATTCCTGTAGTAGTAAATTTACGCCTGAAACCTGACCATGTGAGTAAATGTACTTCAAAATGTTTTTCACAAATTATCACATGGTATAAAGCAGCAAGAAACTAGCAATCATTTGTTGATGTTTTCAGCCAATGGCAAATCTAGGTTATTTTATTTGTTAATAGGATTAACTATTTAAATATATACATTTAATATAAATATATATGTTTATATGAGAGATCCCAAATGATCTCGAACTGGAGCAGTAACACATTTGTTAACAATCAAAGGTTATAACGTCGCTGACCCCATCTGGAACAATGCCAGGGTACAGACACATTCCCACTGAGGCCACAGTGTGATCATGAGTTTGGAAGAGCAAACTAACAGTTGCTATTTTGTCTCCTCCTGTGCCCTTGATTATACTTTGTGTGACAAACAATGCTCTTTTAACCCGTTTTTTAAATCTGCAACACCTGCTGTCCTTTTTCTTCCTCCCCTGTCATTCACCTGCTGCGTGATCTCTCTAAAGGGAAGCCACATTTGCTGGGTTGTTTTTTCAACGCCACTGAGAATGATGAGTTTCTGCTGATATTAATATTTCATTTTCTTTCTTTCTCTTGTGTACATGTTCTTCGTCCATACTGCCTAGTCCCATTATATTAAATCACAAGGTCCCATGAACATTCCTGCCATTTAATTTGGAGTCATCAACACACTCTCAATCTGAATGAATGATTTTGAGCATTCGCTGAATAGAGCATGTGCTTTTGATTGGCATTATCTGAAGTGCAAATACTATATAGTAGTGCTGTCAAACGATTAAAATATTTAATCGCATTAATATCATAGTTAACTTGCAATTAATCGCACATTTTTATCTATTCTAAATGTCCCTTGATTTCTTTTTGTCCCATTATTTTTTCTCATTTTAATGCTCTCATCAACATGGAAAAGTGGATCGGCTTGCTTTGTGCAAATGTTGTTTTTATTGAAAAATCATCCATTGACGCCTGGCTTTGGCGAGGGGGCGGAGAATTCGAATCAGCTGTGTGCTTGGCCATCAAGTGGTATTTCAGACTGGACGTGCTGCGATGATAGCTCAGTTCACAACGACAAAACACACAGATCACTTTGGTCTTGTGAATGGAACTATTTGGCAACTTTTTAAAAGTAAACTTTCCATTCAGAATATTATTGGCATCCATTTCGGCGTCTCGCGCTCGCCATCCACTCAAAACGTAACGTCTACTGCTCTTAAACAAGTGTGTGTGGCGTGCCTGTCGTTTTGTTTCCAGTCTAGCTAGATCCGGTGTGGTGTTGTAGTTTTTCTAACGTTACTAGTTGTTGCAACAGCATGTGAAAAAAACTACAAAGTGTGCAAGGCCAAAAAGAACGTTAATCTTGCGATAAAAAAATTGACGCTGTTAAAATGGGTGTGCGTTAACGCCGTTAATAACGCATTTAACTGACTACTATATAGCCTACCAGAAATTAATAATGTAGCCTGCTGGTACACGAGGCCCAGAGTTTCAAAGAGTAATCCCATTCAAACAGAGCTCTTGAAGCAGCAGTTGAACAGTTTGGGTAAATTTGTTATTCACTTTCTTGCCCAGAGTTAGATGAGAAGATTGATAGCACTCTCATGTCTGTCTGCATAATAAAGCAGCCAGGCCCAGGATACAGTTAGCTTAGATTAGCATCAGGATTGGAAGCTTGGCTCTGTTCAAAGGTAACAGAATACTAGCACCTCTAAAGCTCACTTTTTATTAATTATTTCTTTTGTTTAATCCATTGAAGTGGAAAAACTACTATTTCCTATTTCTTGGCCATCACTGCAAAAAGCAAGTGATTTGTTGCTTTTGTTACTCATAATTATGAGATAACATATTCATTTGTGATACCTAAATACGCTGGTAGGTGGTAGGCTTTTTTTATCAGCACCCACCACATGCCAGCAGTTTTCCCATTTATCATCTTTATCCTATGCTAAGCTAACTGTCTCCTAGCCCCAGCTTCATATTTAACAGATAGATATAAGAGTGATATCAATTTTCTCATCTAACTCAGAAAGCAAATAGGCCTGTTTCCCAAAACATTCCTCTAAGATACAGACACATACACACATAGAAAATCTTCCCACTCATGTAGGCTAAGTAAGGAAATTGTGTAAAAACTATATAAGTGGCCTATTTAGTTGCAGTTTTTGATTCTTTTTTCCCCACATCCATTTAACAGTTAGTGTTGTGTATAGACAGGGGTAAAAATAGCAGCACTTTCAGCTGCAATCTTAATGGTCAGACCTGTAGCTGAAACTGAAAACAGATGCCTAAATATGTTCCTCCCGCTGCTGTTCATATCAGCCTCTGACAGCAGTTCCTAGAGATAATCATAGTCCGTGAAGATCAGATGGTGAGGCGTTAATGTTGGACGACACCGTTTGGTGTAGAAATGGAGAAATCTTTAGAAGGCAGCGATAAAAGGTGAACAAATCCCTGCTGGGAAGACAGAATGGGATTAGTGCTTTCTGTTGAATGCATTACCAAACCAGCATATTCAAGTGCTGTCACTTTCAAATTAAAATCCTGTTGTATGTGTTTTTTTCCCCCCCTCTAAAATAGCCTTGTGATGAATCCTTATCACAAACCATTGAGGTTACTAAGGTCTAAAGCTGTGTTATGTATGATTTCCAATTTCAGAACCACTACAATTTGTCCCACAAAGAAAAAAAAAACTAAATCAAAACCTTGGGATGGATTTATTGGTTTCTCCACATGAGTCCCGCATACGCCTCCACCCCTTCAATTTGCTTTGTTCTACTGAAGTGCACCTTCATGCTTGCCTTTGCAAATTGCAGTTTTTACTTAACACAACGCTTAATTGCAGGCACATGCTTGAGTGGTCACGGTGCCCATCAGAGGCAAAATGAGTCATAACAGCACAGCGTAGATTATTCTGGAATCAGCAGCCGTGGGTGCCAGGTTCCCACTCTAAGCCCCCTGGTTGCAAACCAGAGCCGAGTCCATCTCTTGGGCACCGGCACCAGATGGCAGAGCCAGTAACAGAGCTGGGGAAATAAGTGGTGAGGAGGAATGAGGAATAGAGAGAGGAAATGAGAGAAAAGTCAGGGATTGGGGAAAAAAGAGAGGATGGAAAGCGCCTGGGTTCGGTCTGATCATTAGATTTCTAAACTCAGACGGCTGCTGATGGATTTGCATAGCCTAGGGTTGGCAGTGGCCCACTTTCCCCTTGCTGTCTTTCTGAAAGACTGCCAGTGCATTCCATTATTTGTGTCAAGGCGGGTTCTGTGATGAAGAAAATAACAGTGCTGGCACATAGTCGGTCTCTCTTCCCCCCCCGGTGTTCACTGTGACTGGCTGATTCCTGAATGCAACCCAGATATCTGCTGAGGAGGGAGGGCCGACACCAAACAGAGAGAGGCAGAAAACGACAAATACAGCGGGTGAAAGAAAGTGTAAACAAGATGAAGAGCGAGAATGTGTTACAGAATGAGAGAGATAGAGAGATCAGTGCAGGACACACACTTTCTACAGGCAGGGCTCGAGGCCTGGCTCCCTCTGAAGAATGGGGAGCCCAGCCGGAGACCAGCCCCCACAGTTCAAAAGGCTTTTGAGACATTACTTTCCTATCTAGCTCTTGTGCTAATGGAATAGCAAGGACACACAGACATGCATCCATATGCGAGATGCTAGCTGAGCAAGAAAGATGGACTGCAGATGTTGAGATATTGAAGTTTCTACAGAGCAATGAATCAAACATTATATATTCTGTCAGTCAACTTATGAACATTGTAGCATAGTAGCATAATAAATAAGCATTTATGTGTTAAGCAAAAAACATAAATCTCTCTCTTTGAGTGTAGTTTTCATAGATGACTGTTTATTGTAATACATTTTTTGAGTTTATTGTATGCAACCATATTTTACACCTTGCACTAAGAGTAAACTAGTAGTTTCACATTATGTATACTTTAGGTACAAAATACACACTATGAGTAAACTATTGTACACTTTAAGTAGACTGTCAGGACAAACTACTCACTATAGGTGCTCTTGTATGTTTCCTTTAAGTATACTCAGTTCAGTTTGAGTATGTGGAAAGTACAGAAAAAGATGATGACGGTAAACTAGTTATGTACTACTGAGATAACTTTACATAAACTTTACATAAAAAACCTAAATACTAACCTGTGACCTACAGAAGTAGAAGTGCACTTGTAAGCTCACTTCCAGTATACTGTCAGTATCAGTTCAAAATACACATTAGTACTCCTGTATGTTCACATTAAGTATGCTTCATTAGTTGTACACTTGCAGTGTACTTGCAAGTTCAATTTAAGTTCCTGTTATGTTCAAAATAACATGAAAGAGAGCACCAGTACATTTATATAGTATCCTTATTCAAGGAAATAGATATATATTTTTGGCTTTATTTTTATAGCGACAGCTGTAGATTGACAGGAACGGTGGGTAGAGAGAGAGGGGTTGACACTCAGCAAGGGACCGCAGGTTGGATTTGAACCCAGGCTGCTGCAGCAACTCTGTATATGGGTTGCCGGCTCTACCGACTGAGCTAAGCGGGAGGCCAAGGAAATATACTTTATGGCACACTTTAATATGATTGTAAACTGGCTGTGTACTTTTATGTTCTACACTAGAAGTGTATTTGCAAGTTAAATTTAAGTTTATTTTTGTTCGAAATAACGCAGAATCATTACACTAGATGAGTATATGTACATATTTACTTTTAATATATCTGTATATGTATATGTGTTGATTTAGTTTCAGTTTAGGTTTGCTTTACACACAAAATAAAACTGCAAATTGTAAGTGCGCTTTAAACATATAATAAGAAATATTTCTGCATTGGTTATGACTAAACCTATGTCGTATATTTTTTAGAGTTTACTCACGTTATCCCATATGTTTCCAACAACTTTCAAACCCAGAAAAATCTATTATTTTATTCAGGTAACAGTACATTTCTTACTTGCCTAACTCACTTACTTACTCATAACACAGCACAGAGTGAGAGGAAGTCAGGAGTTTCACGTCAGATAGAATTTCATCAGCACTGATGGATGTCTAACAATGAAATTGTTTTATTGTTGATTTCACGTGAGAGAGAGCCCAGGTAGCAGAAATGACATATTATATGTTTAGGTATACTTGAGTTACAAAAGGAGACATAGCTGTAGCGTAGTAATATTAGTTATAAGTACACCTAATGTATAATTTGAAGAACACTTACACACTAAAAAGTGTCTACTACCAATATTTACCATCTGCCATTATCCTACGCACTATTAACAAAAGTATACTTATTCACAAAAGTGTACTTAATGATGTATACTTGAAATGAACTAGTTTTTTGTGAAGGGAAAACGTGCTTGTGTTTGTGTGTACTGCATTTACACATGACTGACATGTCAGGCCTTTGGTCGTGTGCCCATAATTTTAATATTTATAATGTCTTATTATTTACTGTGAGTCAAAGCCCCTTCTCTGATATTCTGTGTATCACAGTGGCTGTATTCCTCACAGGAGGCTTTTGCGGCATGAGGCTATTGTTATTCATGGACCAAGGTGTTTTCACTGTCTCTGCATATTTTTAGGGATTTGAATAACCATCCCCCTGTGGCTCAGAATCTGCTGACCTAATGAGCCAACCTGACTGATTGACACAGGAGACCATCGGGGCAGCCATTCATCATCTCCTGCGGTGAATAAACATTGGATATTTCATCCCCCCAATGTATGCTTGATAATGGATCATTTTAATCCCGATGGAAAAGAAGAATCCTATACAAACTGCCAACATGTGCCTGACAATGCCTGATCGTGGTCCCACGTCTTAAATTCACATGGGGAGGGTGTGGAGGCTGCAAAGAATTTCAAAAATATGAAACGGTGATTGCTTTTTAGGGTCACAAAAGAGCTCATTCTACTATAAAATTGCTGGTGGCAATACAAATTGAAGAAGGAGAAATGTTTGTTCTTTCAAAAAAGTAACTTCAGTTGACAAGTTTGAAAAGGCGTCTTTAGGAGAGCGATGAAATGCAGCACGAGTGACAATAGTGTGAGTGAAATGCACTGGATGCTTTTTAAATTGTTTTTGTCACTTGTGTATTCAGAGACACACATCAAGCTGTCACTTAACAAGACTTCTTGTTCAAAATCACTGCTGTTCTGGCTTTGCCTCATAAGAGGTTGGATAGACCCGAACTTCCTAAATCTGGCATTATCCTGTCAAACTGAAGATTAGTGGATAATGTGCATACGCCTGGCCTGTTTTCTTTTAACATTTTGCCAATGTTCAATGCAAAACAAATCTAGAATGAATGATTGGTCTTTCAAAGATGAGAGGGAAAATAGCACTGCAATTATATAAATCCTTAAACAAATTTTACATTGCTTAAGTCGCTTTCTAGGTTAGTGCATGGTCAACTGAAAAACTATTCAAATTGAATAATCTGTCTTTCGCTCCTTTAAAACCCTTACAGTGCTGTAATTTAATTCAGACTTGACCAGATATGGCTTTACATTGTGTAACCAAAGCCAATATGTGTGAATAGTGGAAAATATGTTGGACAGCTATGTTGTATGGATGTTTTGCTGCTGTTTAAAGATCCAATGTGTAACATTTAGAAGGATCTATTAGCAGAAATGGAATATAATATACATAGGTATGTTTTCATTATTGTATAATCACCTGAATATCCAAGGAAGCATTGGGTTTAGATTAAAGAGCAGCAGACCTTGAGACAATCCACCCAGCCAGATCAGCCGGACCGGGCTACCACAGCAGATTCTGTGATTGCCCCAGGGGCACAGGAAGAGCCCCACTAGGAGTCATGCTGGCCCAGCTTGGACTTAAGGCTGTTCCTGGTTAACGTCCGGTCCAGACGAAATAGGACTAAACAGTCAGAGACTGTTTGAATCTTTACAGAGTCCTATTCCATTAGCATCACAGATCAGCACTTGATGGACGGCCTGTGTTTACTTCGATGATGCTTGGTGCTCAAAGTTGATGGTCACTCTTTATGTGAAAATTAAACCATCTCATGCTGTTTACATTCCCTGCAAATTAAAAAAATGTATGGACATATTATTTGCTGGATGTAAATGTATGGATATATGGATAGAAACAACTGTATATCTTGTTTTATTTATTTTATGTTACCCTGTTCTAATATAAATGTAATTATCTATTATGTTCTAGTTGTGTAGAAAAAGAGACGTTTCATTGTACAACCTTGTGTTGTTGAATAAATTGCCTTGATGTTTCCACTCTTAATGCTAAGCTAAACTAACCAGATGCTGGGTATAGCTTTGTAGTTAGCGTCTAGACATGAGAGCAGTATTGCTCTTCTCATTTTAATGCTTGGCAAGAACACCAATGAGCGCACTACTCAAAATGTCAAACCATTCCTGTGAAGAAATCATTTCTCTGTGCGTGACTCTGTATGTTCTGTTTACCAAATATTTTGTCAAGTAAAAAATATGCAATACATCTAGTTTCAAACAGGGTATTTCAGAGGAAAGTGGATGCTTATTTTGAGTCCAGTAATCAGCAGTGAAAAGGGCCTGGTGTACTGCACTTCTGATTCTGCTTAAATGTTTAGTGCAGAGGCTGTGGATTTCAGAAATTACATATAATAGTTGTTTGATGAAGTGGTCATCAACAGTCCTCTTCGCTCCCTTTCATCATCAGCATTTCCCCTTGTCATACACATGTCATTGACACAGTTTATATAGTAAAGCTGGCTCTTACAGAGGAGTGTCTATCATCTGTCAGCAGGAAAATTGTGGTTCAAGGAACAGTTGCTACAATTTATACTGAGACATGGCTTTAATTTAATTTAACAATTTGATGGTGACTGGAGTTTCCTGAAACATTTATGTACACTGTCTGTAGTGCCTGTCTCAATGCTGAGGGTGACTTGAGCACAGAGTTACTTCAGAAACTGCTTAGACTGGAAAACATACAGTAGGCTTGCCCTTTATCTTTGGCAGTTCAATCCAAAAATCCCTTAGGGAGGCACACACCCATTTAAAGGCTGTTAAATAATGATTGATGAGGCATCCTCACAATGAGCGTGCCCCCTTCCACTACTTTGGAAACAATCTGTTATCCCCAAAACACCAAAAGCCGGGCCACTTTGTTGTATTTGGCCCCCTAATTTTCTTGCATCAAGGGAATGGGAGCCATTAGCCATTTAAGTGACAGCAGAGAGCTTCGAAGGGCAAGTTGTTCAGAGATGGAAAGTCCTCATTCTAACTGGAGGTCAGAGGGCTGCTAGTTTGTTGTACCCCTCAGGGGCCTCACACAGAACACTCACATGCTCCCTTTCAAAGATAGCTCAGGAGAACATATGGTCAGGAGGAAATATCAGGGAAAAGAAAATAGCAATTGAACTAGTAGGTCATGTTGTTTACTTTTCAGTTCACTGAATCTATTACGGAAAGTGTGTGCAAAAATATTACAGACTATTAGTCAAGATGTCTGCTTCTTTGTCTCATGTTTCTTAGTTGTAGGCCTTTATAAATAAATAAGTAGCTCTTCAGATTTATTAGTGTGTTCATGCTCAGTACGCTTTTGCAGTTTTGCATCACTTACATGATTTTCATTTTCACATATAAATGGGAGTTTCTTCTTCCTAAAATTATATTATTGTTTTGTTGTTTTATTATGTTTTGTTTTTCTTTTTTATCTGTAAAAACAGTTGATTTTTTGTAAGTAAATGTTGTAATACTCATTTTTGCTTAGACGTTTTCTTCAGTTTATAATTTCTTATCTTTTTTTTAATTCACTTGTTTTCATAGATGAAAAAAAATGAAAACTTAGAAAACAATAATTTTTCACCTGATTTTACAGATAAACGGTAATAAAACTTTAAACTCACTTAAAATTACGTACTTTCATGGCTTTATCATGAAATTGCATCAAATTGCTACCAACTTCCATACATGTCTGCTTCGAAATGTCTGCTCGTCAGTGCTCACAGTTTGCTCTACAGTAACATGCAATGCTTTCAACGCTGGCATAAATGGAGGAAAGTAAAGTGAGCCTTTTGGTTCCATATGTCTGTAATAGTTGATGCAACCTCCAAATGGAAATTGCTTGACTTAGATATGAGGCACAAACAAACTATGGCTTTTCAATGATGTTCTGAGCACAGAGCATGAGCATGGTTTGAATCACCAACCATGTGATCCGTAGGCGACTAGCTCTTGAGCCACAGCCGAGACGCAGCAAAACGTGTTCTGACAGTCATGATATCACTCTTTATTTGGTTAGCCCTTGTGTTGGCAAACCGTACACCCTGTGCAATGCTTCTCTTGTGTCGGCATTTGAAACCTTTTAGGCCGCTGCTAAAGTGAACAGAAAGATGAGATAGAAGGAATGTGAACCATTGATTGAGACAAGCACAGACGTACTACTGAAGAACATATCTGCAAATTGGAGATGAAATCAACAACGAAGATAAATTGCAATTCAAGACAGAGTGTAGAAGCGAATTGATTGTCAGGTTGGTATTTCCATCCCCCCCCAATTGTCGTAATAAATTGTCCACTCTGGACTAGTATTGATGCCCCTCAGCAAAGGTACAGTATTTGAAAATAAGGGAGAGAAATAGAAATAAGCCATAGGAGACAGTGAGAGATAGATAGGAGAATACAGAGGCAGAAAAAGAAAGAATTTCACAGGGAAGAAGAATTACCAGGAGAAAAACAAAGACAGCTAGAAAACAGAAAAAGAGAGAGAAGCGAAACAGTCCCTGCACCCAATAGAAAATCTGTATTGACTTCAGCAGCGTGAAAACTTAAACCCTTTAAAGGATTTTTTTTTTCATCAATGCAACTAACACAGAATGCCCTGACTTATCAGACAAGAGCCCACTGAGCCCTTTGCCCTCACATTACAGATTTCCTACTGAGAGCAAATGGGAAAAGTCGATCCTTTGTTTCTGCTCTCTCTGGGCCTACAAATCTCTTTCTGATCACTGGATGCGTGTGGGGTCTCCAGCATTATTGGGATATTGTATTTCCCTTTACCAGAATTGCTGCATGAATTTGGTCGAACACAGACACAACAGAGAAAGCTGGGAAATGATTCAAAAAAAGATTTAAATAAAAAAATAGAAACTGTTGTCCTAAACAAGTCAGTGTGTTTTTCACCAAATGCATAATATGTAATGCCATTTTAACAACAAAACAAAAGAAATTATCTTTAGTGTCATTTTTTCCCACTGGTGCTCAGTAACGTAATGTTAGTTTTTCATGGTTCTCTCCTGCAACTTGATTGGATGCTGTCAGGATTAGTTCAAACAATGTGGATCTGTGGATTCAAGTGCAAATAAGGGCATACCATCGTCTTTTAAGTTTATATGTTGAACTCCTGACTTATTTAGAGTTGTGTTTCTGGCCACCTGGCAAACATAAGTTAATAATATTCACTATTGTTTCGGTTGGTTTTGCATGGTCTCCGCCAACTGCTAAATATAAAATATTTGACTTTTTAGTTGCAAAATATTCCACTATGTTCAGCAGCTAGCTGCTAACTGTGCCTGCCTGCTGTTTGGTGCTGAGCAGGCTGTGTATCGTTGGGTTTTAGAGCTAAAAGCAGCCGCCTGCTGTTTCCAAAATGGACGCGATAAGCATGCACCAGAACAGTAAAAGCTGAGCTAAAAGACACCATAAAGCTGCAAAACTGCATGTGATCCATTTGTGGGTAGAAGTCATGTCATCCATTGTTCATGTAAAAATATTTTACATTCGACAAGATTCACTTCTGTTTATGATGAAATTAAAGCTGTCGATACACCGTGGCCAAGGGAAATACATCTTTAACAGCCTCCAGTGACTCATGTTTTACTTCACATACTTACTGTCAGTCCTTGTATCACAGCATACTCAATCATTTTATGAATGCAAAATATATTCAGTTCAACCGGCCAAGTAATGAGACAAGTCAACGATTCTGGATTTGGCCTGTAAAAGTGGAACGTCTGAACTCTCGGCTTGGTGCTGGCTGGGTGGTGAAACAGGCAACTCTCACATACTCATGATCAATTCAGCATCCACCCACTCCCAACCACATACCTCACTGCTCTCTTCGCTCTCTCCCTCTGTTCTTCCTCCCCTGCCCTTTCCGTGCCCCCAAACCCCATCCTCTTCCTCACCTCTCACCTCCCTTGTCCTCTTGCATCCTGAAATGAAGGCCTCGCACCCAACCCCCCTCATCCTCGCGCAGCGCACACAAGGCTGTTCTTTGACCTGAAGTCCACGGACACACTGCCTGTCTGATTATGTCAGATTAGCGACTTTTTTGAGTCTCTGTCTCTTTCAGTTTGTCTGTAACTTTGTCTTACTGTGTCTATTTGCTTTGTTAAAAGAGTGCATGGAAGGGAAGGAATCAATGGGATAAGGGAAGAAGAAAATGAGCCCATGGGGAAGGGGCTGACATGATGGCCATTATCGTTGCATGACGGCCAATTATAACCTCTTCTTCACCATTTGTATTGATGCAGTAGACAGGATTTCAAAGTGTAAGCGAAGTGCTGCTTCTTTAATGACAGTTTACAGTGAGTGTTTTTCTTTTTCACAAAAGCTTCCGTCACACAAAGCTAAAAGTGTCAATTTAGCGCAGCATCTCTCAGCCCAAGGCAGTTGGCCACTGCACACCAAAAAGGAGTATGCTTGTCATTGTGGAGCTGCCTCGATGACAGTTTAAAGTAAAAGTTGGAGAAAAAAGGAAGTGAAATTGGAGTAAAGTCTTTTGAGATCAGTATGGTTTAGAAGTTATACTAGAACTCAGTCTGATCAACAACAATTTTGGGGTTTTTATTTTGACAGTTTGAGTTTATTTTAAGGTCAAAGTGCCATATAATGCTGCTAATCCTGGGAGCCAATCACTTCTACTGCTCAAAGTTATTCACAGTAGAGAGAAGTATAAAAACTTGTTCCTTCTTTCTGGACTGAAGTAACATTAGTCACCCTCATGTCAGGCCAAAGTATCAGACCAGAGCACGGTGACCCTGAATCTTTCCACAGGGTTATCTTGACATTTAAATACAAGATGTAATCAAGGGACAAAATCCATGCACCTCCTACCAGTACCCCACTTCTACCTTTCTGCACAGAATGTGTTCAGCTCTTCTCAGCTTAGAGTCACAGAGAGAGCTGCATGCAGACTGATGACGCAGACAGTCTTGATGGTAGATTCACATTCTGCCATTAAGGGACTGTGTGAAAATGATCGGGACTGGGAGGGGCGTATTTAATCTTTCAAAACAGCAAGACAGCAAGACTTCCACAGCATTAATTCAATGTTTGTTGTTGTTTGTTGTTAATAAAAAAACACACATTTTTATTTAATTATATACTATTGGAAAACATGCTAACATGCTCACAATGACGATGCTACAATGCAAGTAAGCATAATGTTTATCATGTTAACTATCCTAGCTTAGCGTAGTAGCATGCTAACTTCTAGTAATTAGCACTACCAAAAAAAGCACTATAGCTGAAGTTGCTGTGAATGTCATTAGTTTTGCAGGAATTTGATGAACCAAAGTATTCCATAAATGTTTTGACCTGATAATGGTGCTCGATCAAAAGATAGGGGATCGTTAAAAGTTGTCATCCTCTGGGGAGCCTAAATATCTGTACAAAGTTTCATGGTAATCCATTGGACTGTTACATTAAATGTAAATACCCATGTCAAAGAATACAGGTTAACTTAATATAACACATTAGAGAAGCTATAGGGTAGCAAAAAATAATCTCTCTGGAGAGATAATGTTTGATTACTAGTAACTATAAAAATCTATTCAGTCTTGCAAAACATACATATTGGTCTTAAAATCGGATTGAATGAGGAAGATAAAGCCCTGAAAGGATTGTTGTCTGTACCCTTATGACTCCCAGTACTCATAAAACCCATCTTTTGTTGACATTCTTTTTACACAAAATCTAAGGGAAGAATGAAATAAGATGGAAAAAAAGTTCTCCCAAAAATGTTAGATTACTACTCCCTATAGCAAAAAGGCAAGGTGATAATTTTCATACAGTCCCTAACCTGCTGGTGATTTAGATAGAGTTGTGTGTTTGTGTGTGCAGACATGCGTGATTGTGCAGCTGACTTTGTGTGAGGAGGGATGAAAGAAAATGAGACATGCTGAAAGACTGTAATAGAGTTGGTTTCTATCAGCCGTTGAGGGCACCTTAATGACTGGAGACACTGAAAATGCAAAATTGGAATTAATGAGAAAACCTCCTAAACATTTACAAATCCTCTTAATATCACAAATTAAAGCTTACATCAAATCACAAGGACTCTATCTCGAACAATTATGATCGCAGGAGTGGTATCATATAATATCACAATTGCCTTTTCTGATTAATTGCCCTCCAGATGTGTACTGCATATAGCCCAGCACTCAACTGAAGGACAGCCACCTGGCGTCTGCAGTGTGCTGTGCAGAGAGCTGCCTGCTCATCACTGTTTGATCCTGCAAGCGCCAGCAAACCGGTGTTTTATCAGGACGGCTAATTATAGGCAGAGAAGGATGTGGAAACGGCATCCTGCCTCCAGAGGAACGCAGCGTGCCCACACATTCATTTGTACACACACGTGCTGAGAGGCATCTAAAGCCTGGCACATGCGTTTGTGTGATTGGGGAGTGCATGTGCATACACAGGGAGAAGTCTGAATTTCCTCTGAGGTTCACCACCATCCATCTATCACGGAGACAGGACAGCAAAATGACACAGCTAACTGCGCTGCTGTGGTTGGTCAGTGACACAAACATTTCTCTGGCCCCAATTTGGGGCCCTTGAACTCTGCGGTATCCTCCCATAACCCTGGGTTTCTCTATTGTAAGGAGATTTGTTGAGGTTGAGTCTAGTTTGGGGAGGTAAACATCTCTCTGGGCTTCAGTGGAAGTTGCTCTTGCATGCAGAGGTTACTCGAGTGCACCTGGGGCTGAGTTCATTTGCTGTGTTACTTGTTGATGAAATCAAAAGGATTGTGCCTTTAGCCATGACACTAACAGGAATGATGAATATTGTTTTGCTATTATTCACGTGGAGTTCTACATAAATTAGAAAACCTTTTGCTGGAGTTAACAGACAAATACAATGGTACATTTCTAATCATCCATAATTTATAACAGCCTAATTACTTGCTCTTTTGTTTATTTGCTTTTTATCTAAAATGGCAAAGAGGAAAATGAATATGACAAAAAAAACCAAAACAAATAAAAGAACAAATTTTTCAGTTTCCGGACAAAATGTCAGTGAAAGTGAATTATTACAGATGAATTTCAGCTCCAGATTCAGTGCTGAGCATCAGTTCATTTAAACTGAAGTGTTTCGGCCTTCAAACATCATCCTATCCGTCTTTTCAGGTTCCTCTTTTATTTGCCAGTCACTCAGCGCAGGTTCATAAGGTCTGTGTGGAGTTGAAATGAAAATAATCCTCAGATTTTGTGTGATTATGTGTGTGCGCATGCATGTTGTATTCTGCTTTCTGTTCAGACACACTCCCAGCGTCTCAAGGATGTCAGCAGACGTCGCTCCATCCTTGGATGCTGACTTCAGGGCACGAGTCATAAAACTGCTACTGCTACAGTAAAGTTTCTTTCACATGCTTTGAGCCCATTTCCTCATGTTTCCTCCATGCCAAATTTCCAGCATGTTGCAGAAGCGCACTCACGTCATATAAATTATTGTAAGTAATTTTCATGGTCATGACAGAGCAGCGAGGGGAACTTGGCTCCTCTTTGCAGCAGAGGCCCCTCCGTAGGGCCCCCGTAGTGAGCAGAAGATGGAAACATTGATGTGTGCCATTCATCTTTGTGTCAGATGTGTGTGTGTGTGTGTGTGTGTCGGCCTCTCTGTGTTTGTGTGCATATGCGCGGGTTGTGTTCTGCGAATACGTGTGTGTGTGTGTGATGTATTTTATTGATAGATGTTCTGACAGCACAGTCGTCTTCCAACCTGTCTGAGGAAGAAGAAGCAGCCTGTTCTGATTTGGGAAGAGCTCAGAAGCTGCAGATGTCAGAAACCAGAACAGTGAGCGGTTTGTGAATCTCTTTCTCTCTCTCTCTCTCTCTCTCTCTCTCTCTCTCTCTCTCTCTCTCTCTCTCTCTCTTTCTCTCTCTCTCTCTCTCTCCTTCTCTTTTTCTCTTCTTCGTTTTATACATGAGCATACAGAGTGGAGGAGAGAACTCGGAAAGATTTTGTATTTACGTGCTCAAACAAATTTCTACCATATCTACTGAATAAATGAATGAATGACTTAAAAGAGGCATTTAAATTTGGCTGTAGCTGCAGCTGGAAGATACAGTGCATATGAGAGCCTCATAAACTCAAAACCAGAAAGATTAAATTGAGTTAATACAGTATGCTAATATGGTAAGGCTAAATGGTAAACGTGATCAAGAGTGATGATCAGATGGATTGGTAACTGGGATTTGCATCATTGTATGCAATGGCAAAAAAGTGATTTTTAAAGGGGAACTTGGCAGCTCGAGCCATTTCTTCGCTGGTTTTCACTTTTGTCGTAGCATGTTTTCTCAACGAGCTCCCCCTACAGCTCTGGGATGTATATTTCACAAAACTGTCGTAAAAAAACTCACTTGCGGCAACCTCCTCCCCCTTTCTACCGCTGCTGATGTGCATTTGTTGCCGGGCAACTTTTTCGTGTGGAGCAATGTCTACCAAGGTGGGTAATACATTCATCGTCGCTTGTTCTTATAGCCGGCGTGGCTAACCAGTATTGAGGGGGGCGTGTGCGTTTATGGGGAATTGCCATTAAGCAGTTTGTGTTTCTCGCTCGTTCTCGCTTCTCACGATACTTCCTATTTCCAACACCAGAACAGGTCATTTAACCATCCAAATGATTTCTAAACGGGTTTATTAAGTTGAAATAGTTGCCAAATTCCCCTTTAAAGTCGCCCCTCCCCTCAAAATGTATCAATATGTTTTTCTTCTTGTTCATAGAGTGTGATGTTTGAGCTTCACTGTGCAGAATGATGGATGTGCAGAGTTTGACGGTAGAAGGAGGGTTTCACATTCATCTGCTGAAAGTGAAAAGTGTCTCTGTGCTCACTCTGATTTTGAGGGGTGGGGCCTACAAGCATGATTTGTGATATCACAAAGAGGTTTGAAGTCAGTCCTGGTCCAGTATGGAATTTATATAAGCCAGAATATCCCGCAAACGACCACTGCCAACCTTCACTGGTGACGTCATTTCGAGTCTGCGCATTAGTGACCGTGGTTGGAGAGAAAGGTGCCAGGGCTCAGCTGACTGATTCTACCAAACATATCAGAAAACACTGAACACCTGAACATACATCAGTGTGATAAGAACTATCTAAAATGTCAGAAACCATCTTAGGGGAAATTTTACTTGACGTGTACATTGATTTTTTTGTCCCATCTGTTAACATGGAGGCGGATGGCTTTATGACATATACTGCAGTCAGCCACCAGAGGGCGATCAATATGTTTTGGCATCACTTGGGGAGCTGTCATGTTGTCCATCTATATATGTTGATAGACTTTACAGTGAAGTAGGAGACATCTTGTGTCCAGCAGGAAAACTTTAGAAATAAAGAAAATTGCATATTCATAGATGGATTTGTTAACGAGGTAGAGGAGGTAGATACATTTTGAGGATTTTTAATGTGGAAATTATACTTCTTTTGTGTGGGAAATATCAGACACTCATGATTATTCCAAGCAGACCAGTTGTATATACGTCTTAATACGTGTCAAGAGGGGATCTTTAAATAAAATGTTGTTTTAAAGTAATACAACCCCACCCTAATGTGGTTCTGGCGTCACTTCATCGTCAACAGCAAGCCTCATTGGTTGGTCCTGCCCCGCAGCAACCACACCCACAATGTGGGCCTGGCCACATCCCCTGCTGCTGAGGTGTCAGTTGAAGTAAATCAGACACTCCAATGTTAAGAATCTGAACATATCTGGGGAAAAACATGTCTCAAAAAACGCATAAAGTTTAAAAAACCATGAAAAGTTCCTGTGTTCAAATTGTGATGTATTTTACATAAAGTATGAAGGTTTCTCAAAGGATTAGAACAATATCTTGTCTTACAATCCAATACTAACACCTAACCCTACTTTATAAATATATTAGAGTGAAAAGAATGAGCTGAATCCCGTTGACTCCATCCATCATTGTGCACCACTCTCATTCAAATAACTGAGGATGGTCATTCTTTTGGCTTATACGGCACAAAAAGCAGAAATGAAAATGATTTTGAAAGCTATCAGCTTGATCAGGCTGGTGAAATTCATTTTATGGTGGACGTCACCATCACTTCCAGCTCCTGCGCTGTTTATCGCTTCATCCTCTTATTTCACAACACAACGAGTTTAATCCTTCTCCTGCCAGCAACACACAAGATAAATAAATCAGGAGGTCGACCTTGTGAACTGATCTGAGAACGCATCTGGACACAAACAACCCAGCTGGTACAAATACAACTGATGCATACATTTAAGCTCTGCATTTTAAAGCTGCAAGTGGCTCAATCCATTTGATTAAAACTGCCAAATTTTGATGTAATTTGTCTCCTTATATCCTGTACACTGCATTTATATAATCACTGAGGCACTCTTGCATACTGTTTAAGTATATCCAAATCAATGAAATTGATTTTGATGCCTAATTACTTTGTTTCAGTAACAGTAATGGGGGTAGCTGAGTGTGTGGGAGCTCTGCCATCTAGAATGAAACCACAAGGATGAATATAAGGAGAGGGGTGAACAGATTTATACTCTGTAAAGTGAGAAAATCAACCTCCTGCTCATAGTTTCCAAAAAATTTTATTTATGATGTCTGCACCATTCAGCTTATCTTTACTAAACCTGTAAATAATTTCCGCCAAGGCTTGGTGTCTCTTTAAAGTATTACACCTTTCACAAATATCAATACATTTCTGTCTGCAACATACTGAATGCCTCAAAAACTCATTCAGCACTGACAGCACAGATTAAATGTATTTGAGTTTGACCTCAAAGAGGTATTTTGAGTCAAGGAAATGTTTCAAGTGCATTAAAATGATTCAAATTCCACAGTGCAAGTAGTCATAAATAGGTTTTTTTGTCACTCGCAGTACATGGCTTTCTCTGCTTGGAGTGAAAATGATTATATCCTTGCCCTTTTGCTCTGTTGATTCAGTTGTAATGAGCTGCTTTAATATGCCCATACAAACACCGGGGCCCTGAGTTAACTGGGTGTTTTGATGTCTGGACCCAGAATGCAAACATGGGGAAATTAATTTCTGTGATAGGCAGTTTTCTTCGGAGGTGGGATTGATAAGAGCAGATAAACACCTTGGAGAGTCAGAAGCGGTGATTAGGATACACAGGATGTAGCATGGATTGTTTTTTTCTGCTTAAAACTAGGTGCTGATGAATACAAACGCACGTACTTGTTCATACACGTACACTTGGAGAGGTGTGCTTCATGCTTCAAAAATAAGCTCCAGATAAAACACCACACGCAAACACATGCATCATGGCAGGTTGTTTGTTTTTTTCTGCATCATGGTTTGTGCTCTATTAACAATTCAAATTCATCTGCTCCGGCCACCAAACTGTAAAAGGCGTATAAACCCCTGATACTCGTGTGTCCTTTTCTAGCTTTCCATTCTGCTACGGTTACATGGCTTGCAAAATCCACCCAAAAACAGAGTAAGAAATGAAAGCCTTTTATCAGCGCAGCTGGTGCCCAAATATCCCGTGAAATAGTATTTAATATTCCGTCCTGCTTCCTTGCCCAAGAGATGCCACCTCATTTCCTTTGTGTTGCTGTAATTCAGAAAGTCCGGCCTACATGTGCTTAACTTGGAAGGCTCCTGCTGCTGGTTTTAAAGTCTCTTAATTCACATATCACTCCTCCAGTTTTAATTGGCAGTTATCTAAACTTCACTCACTCACAGTTATTGTGCAACTGTAACTACATGGCATGCTTGTTTCTCCACATCTTAGGAGCAGCCTGTGTGAGGCTGTAATGAGAGAGACACGTTTAAGAAATTTGAAGGATTAACATCTGTTTTGCTTTTCTTAAACCAAAAACACAAGAGAAGAGTGGAAGAAATGGGGCTGAATTGCTAACCTCTGTTACCTTACCATTACATTAACCAGGGACACAGTTGAGGAGCGTTTCATTAGTTTATAGTGTCATTCGTTTTCTTTAAAAATAAAAGGCCCATACCCAAATCCATCCACTGAAGCTGTTCCTGGATGCTCTAAATATAGCAGTTCTGTCTTTATATTTGATGTGTTTCAGGTTTACACTTCAGCCAAACTTGTTACTTAAGATAGCAGGACATTTGCCAAACACATCGGTCAATGTTCAACCTCCGAGCCTTTTCTTTTGTAACATTAGAAGTGAAAACACACCGGAAGCAAGTCAGCCTGAAACATTCAAAAGTCAGCTGGTGAGTGTTGTTACCAACTCATGGAGCAGGAGTTAGTTTAATTAGCTAGCTGGGTACAACTGAAAAAAATCTGCCATCAAAAGCTGTCATTTCAAATAGCAGGGTTCCCAGCTAAGCTGCCAGGTAATGTTGAAGGCTGCTTTTGTCTACCTCTGTTTAAAAAATTATTCAACATTTTTAAATCGTCCACTGTTACCATTGTACACTGCATTATGTCAAGTGCCAAGTGAGAATGGGAAGCTTGATAGGCCTTGAAACAGTAGCAGCCTATTGCAACACAGAAGTCTTTCTTTAAATGCCTTTTCATAGATAAGGCAGGGTTACGAAAATACAAAGCTTGTGTTTGATTAGAATTATATTGAGTGAGAAAGGGGACTTTAACTTTATTTCAAGCAACATCATTCACTAATTCAGCCGTTCAGTGTCACTAACCTTGAGCCAAAGCGCAGAGAGAGCACAATAACTGCTGGGCATGTCAGTTCTAAGACATTTGTGAAAGTGTCACAGTGTATGAGGAGTGAGTCAGTGATTCATTCCATGTCTGACTAATGTCACTTTCATTAGTGAAGTGAATGGGGGAGGTCAAAGCAGAAAGGTCACTTTTGTTTTTTCCCTAGAAGACGTGTTCTGTAGTGCCTTTACGATCTTGGAGTCTGTTTATTACCTGGATGTAACCATGCAAACCGTACATTTTATTTCAGCTCCTTTTGTTGATTCACCGCCTCTCAAAGCCCTCCCGTGTCTGTTTTGTAGAGCTGTTAACAACACTCCTACAGTCTTAGTGAAAAGCATGTGCGAGACCTATAACTATCTGAAGGCAATGGGCCAGTGAAAGGGATGATTCACGTCGACAGCAGAGCTCATATCACCCAGGGTGTAAAAGGGACATCGCTGGAAAGGAACGTACCATAATACTAATAACGTCTGGGAGAATGATGTGTTTAGCATAAGGCAGAGACAAAACATGTAGTAGAAAACTCAAGTATGCACAACATAGACACATATCATGCACACAACTCTATTGCTCCTGCACACACACTATTTCCACAGAGCCTGCACAGGACACCTGAATAAACTTTGCTCAAGGTTTAGGAATAATAGCTCCGTGCAATCCTAATATCTGCACCCATACCTCCATCATTTGAAAACCATTATATTTGAACTGATTTCATAAATATGCTCTTATCCTGTCTGGGCAGTAGGTTTACTGAAACACGAACGACTTTCTCCCGAAGCCAGAGAAGGTGAACACATCCACAAACCTGTTACCACTTAGGCTGCTTTTTACACCTTATTTGGTGCAGCTGAATCAAATTCTGGACTGTTTGTGCTCTTGGTTTTGGCTCACGTTAGAAGTGGAGAACGCTCCAGTCGAATCAGATCTGCATGAAACAACAGCGCCGCAGCCTAGCCTGACACACGTGATTTCACGCCACTTTCAAGTGAATCCTGGAGAGGGCAATTTAAGGTGAGAATCCAATCAGAAAAATGCACTGTCTCTTACAAAACCCATAATAAAATTGATTTACTGATTCTTTTTGGCTGCTGTAACTTTCCTGTACTTGTCCAAATGCCTCCCAGATCATGACTTTGTAGTTTTAAAGTCACAGCAAAATTAAAAATAACTGCCAAATATGAACTATTTGTATGCCCTTGCTTTTTATTTATAGTACTTAGTAGACAAAGATCCGTTTTTGGTGGTTACAAATCATGTGTGAGCAGGCATAACACAAAAATCCATCTATTAGTACAATAACAGCTCGGGACATGCAGCTTTTCGAAGTTCAATGACTTGCAACATCATGATAGCAGTAACCTTTTCCATAAGACACAACAGATGCATTCCTGTGCTTGTTATTTTACCCTTTTAAGAAATCCATAATTTTTGACAGCTGAAGATTAATAATGTTTTGTCCAATAAACAGCTGACCTGAGCAATCGTGTGACTGATTACAAATAGCCTGCTTAAATGCCGTTGTCAGTTGCTAATGGGAAAAAAGATGGAGCCAATGAAAAACTGCAACACAACTTCTGATTTGGGCCAATCCAAGCAAACTAGGTGAGAAGAGGTGAAGCTGTAAAGATCCTTGGAGAGCGCAAATTTAATATCCACAGAAATGGAGAATGATGCTAGGAGAACCGAAGTGTGAGAAGATTCAGGGATATTCTGGAGATGAAGGCATATCGGCTAATAATGATTAAAACTGTTTAAAAACGTGGCTGATTTCCTTGTGAACCTCAAGCAAACACTTGCGTGAAGTCACAAAATGAGGCTGACTTGCATTTTTTATGGGAAGACGAGAAGAAGAGTTTTAACATCCAAAGACATCACTGGACAGTGAGTGTTGCGATTCGTGGTACATTTTTACTTTGCAGCTCTCCAGGGAGAGAGCAGGTAACTGAAGAGTGATCATTGATTATAGAGTAGATTTAAAGGGTTCTGCTGATTATCTGCATAACTCAGGATTCAGACCCAAATAATTCACTGCCCACTCAGTGACACAGCTGCCTCAGAGGAGTTCAGTTCTGTGTTGGATGAAGCTCTACTGACACCTAGTGGCATTAAATAGTAAAATCAGGGTTGAAACAATTCACAAGCTTTCTGCTTTACCTCAGAGAAAATGCTGAACTGGATGAAAAGTTCACTTTCTTTACTACTATGAAGTAGTAATTCCTCAATTTAATGTGAAAAGTGCAATCAAAAGCTTAAGCTTAAATAAAGGTACAGAAGTAGAATCAGCTAAATGTAGTAACAAAAGTAGATAGTAGCAGCTGCAGTAATAAATATAGATTGTAGGATTATTATGAAGTGAAACCGATTTTAACAACTGCTTTACCAAAAAGTGGTGTTTAATCTGCAAAAACCCTCTGCCTTGTGAAGGCATTTCTGTCAGTAATTAAGTCCTGAAACCTTTATTTTACATTAAATAGTTTATAAAATATTCTGGATATATAAATTGGTGCATTTTGAAACAAGACAGAATATGGCTATACTGCCACTCTAAATGTATATAAAAGTAAAAGTATTTCAGAAAATTCTTGAAACAAGTTTATTTGTGCAAAAACAAAACTGAAATATTCATAAGCAGTAGTTTTAACAATATCTCCCTCTGGTGGAGTAGATGTATACAATTGCACAAAATGGAAATACTCAAGCACAATAGACTAACTCAAAACGGTATTTAATTACATTACATGAGTAAAATTGCTCTCATGTTCCACTACTGTAATGCTGAAACCATGGATGGATTATGAGAGCATGTGCACAGACATGTAACAGGCCCCCAGTGGTCTACCAGTGCCCATTGAGTAACTATCAGATCAGACTTACCATCAGCAAATAAATACTGAATGTTGCAGGATCAAGATGAAAAGTAACCTGTTACTTTCCAACAAGAAATGTAAATATCCTCACTTTAAACAGAAACAGAGATTTTGGGCCCCTGGACCCGTGCCAAGCTGACCCACAGTGACAGTGAGCCAACATGCACAGTACCCGACTCCAAAGCAGCTGCATTCAGTCACTGTTAATGTTATCACTAACACCTGGGCTTTTCCTACGATGACATGTGAACATGTATAGATCTTTTTCATAGCAGCCATTTTGACAATTAGTAGGGTAAACACAGGTGTTACTGCTGACACTAATTAAGGTTCACTTCCATTTAGTGTAGCAGAGCCTTACCAGTGAGCCAACATGCACAATAGCAGACTCTGTCTGACATGAATGGGACAGAACATTATTAATATCATTGGTAACACCTGTGTTTGTCCTAATATGTCAAAATGGCTGCTGTAAAAAAAAAAAAAAAGGTCTATTCTGTGAAAAAGGACTACATGTATTTTCCACACTTGTAGGTTTTGTACAATTCATATTGTACTAAAAGCATAATGGCAATAAAATCAAAACACTAATACAGACACAGTATAATTCGATATTGAGAAAGACTTCGGATAAACTGTAGTTTCAATTGTTAAATTTGGCTTTTTTTCCCCCTTTTTTTTAAACAACAAATATTCTTTTGTCTTAGTTTAAAAAAATAACATTTTAACGAGGACTCACCAAATAACAATTTGTACAGTAAAACATATGTAAGCTTTTTATTTTTCCATAATATGAAACATAAACAGTAGACCTATGAGGGAGACGTAGTCAATAAAACAAAATGTGAAATGTAGCCTACTAAAATAATACCGTTTGAAAAAATAAAGAGTAATATTAGACTCAAATGTAGCGTTATGAGCTCTGTACTGTACACTGTAATGTAACTATAGGCTATCTGTGGACGTTACGTACGGGCGGGAGGAGGGGGGGGGTGCACGGCACTTCCGGCTCTGACCGTGCGGAGGGGACGCGTTGAGGTGGGCGCAGCATCCAGAGATACAAAGAAGACGGCAACAATGGCCGATATATCGCTGTATCTCACTACCGTTAATGTGTCGGTAGGACAGACCATGGACGTGGAGCAGGTCGGTGCAGTGCTGTCTCTGTTACAACCTCTTTATAATGACCATAGTGAACGCTAACCCGCTCTGTTTATGGGGCTAATGATGTCGCCCAGTGCCTGTAGCTTGTTGTCACTGTCAGCTGTGTCATGTCGCTGTGGTTGCTCCTGATATTGCACTAGAGATATTTTTCACACAGGTTTTACCCCACCTTAAGGCTGCATTGACTGACTCCCTTATGAAATACATTCACACACACACACACACACACACACACACACACACACACACTGTCTTAATGTTTGCTTGTGATGTCTTCCCAGACTCAGAGCCCGGGTAAAGACTTTGAGAGTGTGGAGCTGGGGGAGCTGGACAAGAGAGAGGAGCAGCAGCAGAGGGAGAAGGCTCCTCGCAGGATTATCCATTTCTCCAGCGGGGAGACCATGGAGGAGTACAGCACGGACGAGGAGGAGGGAGAGGACAAGGAGCCGGAGAGGAAAGACCTGCTGTCCTCCCCAGTCGATGCGGTGAGGGTGAGGAAACGCCGGAGGGACGGGGGATTTATGTGTGAGGGTACAAGGAGCTAAATGAGGACAAGAGAGCATGATGGAGGGAGAGGGGATTTGTGTTTCAAATAAGGAGGGATAGGAGACGTACATATAGCGCTGTACACATTTAACAGTGTCCTCTTGTATGTTTGTGTGTTGCAGTCTAAGCTGACCTGGGGTCCATACTTCTGGTTTCACATGTGGAGAGCGGCCACGTCCACCATCTCAGGTTTGTTCATTAACATCATTATTGACAACCTGAGGGACAGTGGGCCTGTATCATGAAGCAACATGATCTGTTGCAAGAGTCAGACGAAGTTGAACTTGCTTTGTGATACAGGAACCTTGTCTCTGAACACTTACGCACACATTCCTTACATCAATGCTGAAATGTAGATTGTTTTTAAAAACGTTGCAAGAATTTTTCCCGGTGTTTTTAAAATTAAATATTATGATGAATCTGTGGACTCTATTTAGGAAAACTCTGTCTAAATTTAGACAAATCTGAATAATTAATGCTGCTGACAACCCAGGATTTGTGAGGTTAGCAGAGGATGTAATGTCTTAAAAAGATGAAATGGTACTAAAATCACAGAAATATTGAGTTTCATTCATAATGTAAACTGGAGATGTTGTCATTGATTAGTCCAAACAGCGTACTGCTGTTCCTTAGCTAAGGATATTTCACTTGTATTTTATTGTTTGCACATTTATTTGTTTCTAATTCTTTTCCAGCCTGTGACTACCTGGGGGAGAGGATGGCCTCCCTCTTTGGGATAACGTCAGCCAAATATCAGTACGCTATCGATGAATACTACAGGATGAAGAAAGAGGTACGTTGCGCTGAGCTTCTGTAGTTATGAAACCATGTTATTGTGATTTTTGTATGCGGTATACCAGCTGATGTTATTCCTTGTGGCGTCTGCGTGTCAGAGGGAGGAAGAGAAAGAGGAAAACCGCCTGTCGGAGGAAGCAGAACGATCCTTTGACCAGCTACAGGCCCAGGGAGATGAAGACGAAGCGATCACCGTGGCAGACGCGCTGGAGGTGGCCGCTGCTCGCCCTGATGTGATCTATCAGGTTGAGAATGAAAACCAGGCTCCATCAAGCACCATAATAGTCCCTGCGATTGTCACGGCAACCTAACCCTATCCCTAGAAATGTGTTGTTGTTAAAGAAGGAACCGCGTCTTGTTTCACCAAGCACCGTTTGATTTGTGTACGACACAGCTTTAGATGGGCAGTGCTGCTGTATTGTGGTTGTTTGGCAAAGAGCAGTAGTGGTGGAATGACTCCTCTGGTTACTAAGTGTCCCTTTGCAACAGTGTAGCAACTGATAAAGTAACTGCTGATAATGGAGCAACATATTTGGATGACAGGTGTCATGAAAAACATACAAACATACAACAATGACACAGAAAATGTTACATTATTATCTGCGAATGCATAGTCTAGTTGAAGTAATTAGCGCGTCCTTTATCCATCCTTTTATCAGTTGCCACAGCAGCCTCCCGAATCTGAACGACTGCTATGGAGTGAAGGTTAAATGTTGCTCCCCTGTGCCTCTGACAGACCAGACACTGTGCCTAAATCACCAATACAGCCAAGTCAGTGACAGATCTGGACAGTGCATATATTTGAAAATGATTGACTGGTCAACTGATTGATTTCAAATATTTGACGGATGATGTACAACAGCTGTTCTCGTCCACATCTGGTCAAACTGGTGCATTCTTGATACACCTGGCTGCACCAAAGAGCTGGCTATTTTAACACTCCCTCACCTGTTCATTTGCTCCATGTGTTTTTGTATTAATGCTTATTAAGCTCGCATTGCACTCAGTGTCTGTGGGGAAGCACTGAGCTGATTAAGCCTTGGTTATGAAATCATCTGTGGACCACCTGACTGACATTTTGTCAAAAAAACCAATGAAAACGGGTTTAGGTGTCCTGTGTTGCTCTTATTATCTGCCTTATCTACTGTGGACATAAGCATAGTAGATGTGGTGTATATGCCTTTGATAATGGCAGGGAGCATTGTTACACTAAGTCTGTATAAAGACTTGTAAACTTACATTTTTAACGGTTTTTAGTACAACTTTTGATATTTATGTATTTATTTAATTGAACTCACAAGCACTTAATTTAAGGATTGTTTTCTATTGATTTAGTAACACTGTAATTAACTGTTAATAAAATCATAATTATCGTCTGACTTTTATACTTGTCTCTTTGTCCCTTTGTCAAAATATTATTTTATCAACATTTCAAACTGGTTTCTAACGGGTTGAACAAGTGTAAAATCTTTATTATTTTGCTAAGTCAATGTTGTGCCTTTCTGTCTGCTCGTTGAAGGACTCACAGTGGTGCTACAGTGTGAGTGACGTGAGGGGTCGTCTTTGTCACTGGCAACAAAGAGCCTTGTGTTGTTGTGCACGCAGACTGCCCTGAGGTCAGAGACCTTGTCCACCCCGCTGCACAATGTGTCCTTTCTCAGGTCAGAGTGGGTTTCTGTGGTCCTGAACGACCTCCACAGCAGTCACACCGCCTCAACGCTTCGGACTCCCACAACAGTCAGACATGCCATACTCAGAATGAAATCACTGCCTCATGCAAAGGAATGGCTGGAAGGTTAGATAGTGGAATGCATGTAATCACTAAGACGTTGGCTCGGTCATAAACTACTGTTACTGCATTTCATTTGTTACAGCAACATGAATAGGTTTTTTTGTTTCATAGTACAATACATCTCCCTACAATGCCTCCATTTTTATTGTGACGTCAGATATCACATTGGTTGTTTTAAAGATTTGCACACTGCAAAAATCCCAATCTTAAAAAAAATAATTGTGTACAATTATACATGTTTTGTTTTGTCAGTGCAATGAGAATGAAGCAAATTGCTGCATTAGAATAAAAAATTACCTCATTCTAAAAAAAGTATAGATTTCTCTCAGCTGTTTTAATCTGATAGCTTGAAATTTGGGGGAAATATGTTCATTTCGCTTTCTTGCTGAGAGTTAGATGAGAAGATTGATACCAGTGTCACCCCTGTATGGCCAATATGAAGCTACAGCCAGAATGTATTAGCTTAGCATAAAAACTGGAAACAGGGAAAAAGCTAACCTAGCTCTGTCAGAACATAACAGCATTCCCTACCACCACTACTAAAACTCTGCTGTAAAAAAGCAAACTATTTCAGGTTTTGTCTTCATAGTCAGGCAAGCTTCTTCACCCTGTTTCTAATCTATATGCTAAACTAACTAACTATACAGCTACTGGATCTGACAACATATTTAGTGTCTGTCAATCTACTCAACTAACTCTCAGTGTAAGCTAAGCTTGAATCATTCTTTTCTTTTAACTCAAGGTACTCTTACTAGCTTTTTTAACTACATATTATATCAGTGTAAGCAGTTTGCAGTTGAAAGCTCTGGAATACATTAGCAGGCAGACTTTGATTTAAGATTATTTAGTCAAACTACTGTTTCAATGGTCAAAAATAACTTGTGACAATGTGGATAATTTTATCTTTGGATATTTGTAGTACAATAGATATTTATTCTTTATTTGGGCTGTGTCTTTGTTCCTGATTACTGTGCCAGAATTCTGCAAGTAATTTAGTTTGTTGTCAAGTCCCAGCATCATTGTTTTCTCATTTTCTTCAACACAAAATCTACACTTGTGTGGTTTTACGCAATTTTGTGATATTTTCAAAGGAATAAGTGCTTGAAACAACACAAAATAAACCAGTTTGTCAGTATTTCTGTAGTTAATCACATGCTAATGGAGTAATGATGGAAATGTTTGTGAGTGTTATGATTACAAAATCCTCCACTTTCTGGAAGTTGTATATTTGGACACGCAGTGCCTTTCAAATTATGCAAACTCAAGAACGAGAGATTAAAGCAAGGCCTGCAGCTGGACGATGCTCCATTTGGTGGCCGCGTACATGTCGCACCATGTCATTATGGTGATGACATGATGGGACAGCTCATCTCTAATAGTCACTTGGTGAAGTCAATCCATGCCACCACCAGACCACACAAGGCAGCCTCATACGACATCCAGACTGACAGACAATACCACCCACTAACAGCTTGCACATCCAAGTACAGAGCCATGAGACCCTGCCAATAATTCCTCATGCTGCTATACATAATTCAGAAATGCAGAATCAGGGCAGATTTTTTAATTATGCTTCCAGATCTAGATGAATATTTTTGTAAGTAGTTAGTAGCAGTTGAGATGTGAGCCTCAAGGCGAGGCCAAGTCAGCGTTCTTCCAAACATGCTGTAATTGAAAATAGACTTGTTGGATCCTTCAAAAGCTGCTCTTGGCTGTTTTTATCTTTATTATTTATTTTTATGATTTTGGGTCTGTTATGTACATACTTAAATCCTCAGGTCGGATTTGTGTTTCTGATGGCATACAATATCGATTTTTCAAGAGTTGTATGATCCTAAAATCTGATATATGTAAGGTATCAGTTAACTGTTTAAGATTTAGTTTTAACTAAATTAACTGTTTTAATCTATACACAGGGTTAACTGACCTTTTCTTGGGCTGTGGCTGATCATGAGTCTAATGGTGACTGGACGGTCATTTCTTTGATTTGAATACATTTAGACCTAAAAAAAAAACATCTGTTGCACCAGACCACCATGTGACTGATCTGACTGGCACTGTCTTCAGCAAATGTTGCTTTGTGATTTATATATTTACCACAACAGTCATCACTATTAAAAAAAAATAAAGGATAGACTGAGAACTTCCTGAAATAATCCTGCTGACATGGCGGAATTTATTTCGGAAGAATGTGGGTTTGGAAATTTGCTTTAAGTTAAAAAAAAAGTTGTCCTATATATAAATTATCTGTGAATAATCTTTGTGTTTTTACTCTACCTTATCTGATTTTACACATCCTTAAAATGGTAGTGATTGACTGTAATGGTGAGAGTCAGGCTTAGGCCCATCAAAGGATTTTTTTCTTTTGCAGCTTGGAGAGGAGTTCACTTTCACCTCTACAGTTTGCACATACTCTATCACTGCTTTGTTTTTTATATTTCTCTCTCTCTCTCTCTCTCTCTCTCTCTCTCTCTCTCTCTCTCTCTCTCTCTCTCTCTCTCTCTATCTATCTGTCTTTCGGATGTCCTGTGCACCAAAGTAAACTGACGGCCTGAACATTTGCCTTCGCTGCTTGCCAGCAGGCAGATCTATGTCACGAACCAAATCTCAACCAAATCATGAACTAAATCGTAGCAGCTGTTTTACATTGATTTCAGCTGTGTCAGCCCAAAAAGTATTGACTGCATCCACATTCAATAGACTGTAAAATATGCAGGATTAATAACTTAGAAAGCCTGGAAGGGTTCATTGCCTGAATTGGACCAAGAAAGGTACCAGTACCCTAATTCAGTGCAAACCTACCCCTAACCCTAATCACAACATACCCTCACCCTAATCCTTTTGCTTTTTTTAAAATCAATTTTCAGCGCTGTTTTCTCAACTTTAAGCTAGATTTACTTTCCCTGCCTCTGACTGTCATTTTTTTCTAGAACGAAGGCAACAAACACTTGCCAATTAGAGGCAGGGTAGGTCGGATATTGGCAGAATGCCAGTCAGAAAAAAAAAATCAGGCGTTTGACTAGTGTTTAGTGGTGCAAAAGGGGACAAAAAATAAGAAGTGCCAGTACTCAGTACCAGCCCATTTCAGGCACTGGAGGGTTATTACCTTCGTAATTAGGCATGGGACAGTGGAGACACTGCTAGGGAGTTAGCTGTGCCCCAAATATACCTATACAGTAATTTATATACAGCTGTTCAGTTTGTGGCAGGGATTCATATTTTTATAATACTATCTAGCCATTATGCCCACTTCTTCTTTTTAAGTTACTCTCCAGAGTCTGTTTTGGTTGGTTGAGAAAAGATATTCAAACAGGCATAGTTCTGCTATCCCTAGTGAGTCCACTAGAGGGTAGCACTAGATTTAACAGGAGAGACCAGCTGGGGTTACTATGGGCCAGTGGCGCCATTCAAGTTCAAACAATGAATGTAAATAGAGTCATTTTGAACCAAGTCTGTTGACGAGTTTAGGAAAAGTTTTTAAAAAAATTCTGACAGTGTCACAGGAAGTGTGGAGTAAAGCACATAATGATAAAAAAAAAAAAAATCCTTATAAAATCATAAAACAATGTTATTTGGATTATCATGTAATGAAGTGCATGTTGATTTTTTTCTGTTAGAATTTGAGGAATAACAGGTTTGACTGAGTGTCCTTCATTGGTGTATGGCACCAGCCGTCTGCAGTGGTGCAGCAGAGAGGAAACCAAGTATCTACATTAGCAGTTTCCTTCAGGGAGGCATGAGACACACAGCAGTCATCAGGCAATCTGTGATTAAGAGGGAAAATCCAGAGTTGAGAATTCACAATGCCATTCCTTGTGACTTAGTGTTTACTGGTGTGAGTGAGACGAGTGTGTGTGAGTGTGTGTGTGTGTGTGTGTGTGTGGTGTGCGTCCACATGTGCAGTAAAGGGTCCGTCCCAAACTTCAACGATCGTGTGTCGATCCCCCGCCTGCGTGTGTCCACGCGTCGGCCTTGAGCTGTTCTGCTGCTTCAAACATACCTGACATTTTTGTGAGCTTTGAGTGGTGGGGAGTGGGGGCAGGGAGGTGTTTTTAGCGTTGTGGGGAGACCAGTTTAGCAAGCATTTTCACTTCTGTTTTACTACAAGGTGGCACACAAGTCTAACCACCTCCTAAAAATGTACTACACCACACCTGACTGCCATATGTGCTGATGCATCTCGGTTATTCATCAGGGCCGCATGCTGTTTAGTCACCCACAATTACAACAATTACAAATATTTAACCATGGTACAGTGTTTGCTGCAGATGAAAGATGCCCTGCACAACGGTCTAGTAACTGCATGGGGATTTTTTGTGTCATAACCCAGAGAGGTACTAGATAAGGTGTTATATCTCTACAATCGAATTTCCTCAAGATTCACTTTATAAAACATCAGTACAGCTGCTCCTCAATGGTAAAAGAGATCTGTATAAAAATGGAAACAGAGACAGAGGTGAGGGGGTAAAGACACAGAAGGACAGTGAGACATATAGAAAGACAGAAGGAGGGAGGATGATGAGAACAGCAGCAGCCCCTTTGATGTGGGCCTCAGCAGGGCCCTGTGTGTCTACGACGAGGCAGGTCTGCTGAGGGAAGGGGATTTCCAGCACTGCTTGGTCTCCTGTCTCACCCCCTTAGCCTTTGCTTCTTCCGTGGGCTACAGCTTAAAAACACAGACAGCCCGTTTACACCGAGACAAAGACTCTAAGGCCAACTGGAATGACAGGCATTGGCATTATAGTGATAACACACTGTTTTATTACCACATCCCTTTGGGGGTAAAGTTGAGTAGAATATGTCAGATGGTAGTTTGTGGGTTGCTTTGCTGTGGAGCATTAAGTTCTTTTTCTTTAGGATTGCATGCTACATGATGATAGTGTGGTGATTTTCTGAATATACTCATACCTCTCATTAAAACATCAGTAAAATAATCCTAAATAATCATCCAATCCCTTGATATCCCCTCAAACACACACAGGCACATGCATTCTATGTGCATGATCATAATCTCTGTTACATTACTGCTAAAGCTCTTCTGCATATGTTCTCACACTCGCAGCTCACACTCCGCTCACTCTGTCTGTCTGCACACAGTGCCCTTTACACACCCAAACACACATGCACACGCCCAAATGCAGAAACTTGCACTTGACTGTCAAAAGACACGCACACACACACTGGGTTGTGGAAAGTCCCTGGCACTAGCTGCCTCCTATCTCTGCTGCAAGTTTGCTAGTACAGGTGGCTGCTACAGTGACAACAATGCCAAGACAATATGGCCTGTGAACCTACGCCACCTATACTGCAGCAGCTGCTGATTGATTGACCTGCTGTTTGTTAGAAAAAAAAGGGGAAATTAAATGCAGATGAAAAAGGGGGCTTTCAGGCCTTGAAATTAACCCCAGCCACAGCTAATTCTGGCAAGCTCAAGTTCACATACGCACTTTGCAACTTTTTCCAACATGTATTCAATCACTCTCCCCTTACACTGCAAAACACACACTGTGTTTTTAAATGCACAGGAAGATTTTTGTCCATGTCTCGCATAGTTTTGGCCAACAAGACCCTCACTGTAGTTAAGAATGTTTTGAGCTCCTGATGTTTCTTTTGCTCTGGCAGATGCAAATTAGTCTCTCGATGCCAGGCTGTAACTGCCCTTGAAATTCTCTGCAGCCTGTCTCTGTATACATTTTCTGTTTTTGCTGTTTTCTGTCAAACACTTTATACTTTTAATTGAGTATTCACTTTTGGTGTTATTTTTTAGCCCTTCTTGTCTTTATGCTATTCTATCGCTCTTTGTCCTCACTGTGTGGGACAGCAGAAAATCTGTGGGCCTGACTCAGTTTATTAAACCTGTTTTTAAACTGAGTCAGGCCCACAGCTGGGGATGGTTTTCCTGCTAGAAAATAGAATGAAATGAAAATTAAATCTCTGTGCACATTGTATATGGACAGTGAAAACCTGAAGAAAAACATGTCCACAAGGTCAGTGTACTGTATGAGTCAGTTCAGTTCTTTCTTCAAAAGAGGCACCTGACGGTATCTCACCCTTATCAGTGTTTTCTCTGATTTTCAAAAACATTCTGACTCAAGCTCCCGTCAACCATCGACTAGTGGAGTCAGCGAGCCCTTGATCACTACCTTTCTTCTCATCTGGACATGAGTCACGACTGATGGATGCAGGCAGTTTGTGAAAAGTCCCTGTGAGGAACTGACCTGATTTATTTTGATATACATACTCTATATCAATAACAGACTGATAATGACCTCAAGTTATGTTGTTTAATGGACATATTTGGTTTTGTTGTTTGCATTTTGCAAACAGAATTCTGGCCAACTTTCAGTTTAGGCTTGTGTGTGAACTGTTTTGAAAACGTTTTAACTTCTTATGTGTTTAGGCAAATAAGAAAAACTGTAATTTCACACTTTTTATGTACTTCTATCAGTCAAATGGAAAGAGAATGAATTTAAATGAGGGGTCGGTCCAGGAGGGTAGCCATGCAAAATGACCACAAAGAGATTAAAAATGACAATAAAGAGACACAACACAACACCAAAGACACATAAAACAACTATGAGTTGCAAAATGACCAAAGAGAGATGAAAAGGAATCACAAAGAGACACAAAACGACGAAAAAGACACATAATACAGCTACAAAATGCAAAAGTATGTAAAATGACCATAAACACACGTCGTTTCCACTTGGAACAAGTAGCAGCGGGTCTGATTAATTTGGCCTTTTGACATTGTTTGAGAAAGTTTGACTGGTGTTTTGTTTTGCAGGGTGGAGGCCCGCTCCCTTTTTTCAGAATGGCTTATGTAACTGTTGGTCAGAGCAAAACGGTAGTGAAACATCCTCTGCAGAGTAATGTGCCTGTATGGGTGGAGTGTTGAGCTGCAAAGGACACTGAGGTCCAGATGTATACTTTAGGTACTTTCCTCTGTAAAGAGCAGTCCCCCAGTGTCTGTCACTCATGTTCTCACATCTGATATACAATGAACGGCGTGAACAGGGGTTTGAAACAAGGAAGCAGTAAATATGTCAGCCCCCTTCTGAGTCATTGAGAAATAGTCCAGCTTGTGGCAGTCTGTGACAGAAATAACAGAATAGGTACTGTAGTTTTTGAGACAGTCGTGGTTTAATCATTCACAGAAAACAAGAACATAGAAAAGTAGTTCTGATAATAGACAGACTTCTGCTTTACAGTTGCCCTCATTTGATGGTCGTGACACCATATTTACGGTCATTTGAATTTGCTTTGGGGCGGGGCCTGTTTCAATTGTTGTAGGCAAATCTGTTCATTTTTGACTAAACTTAAATGTGAATGAAAAAGAATGGCACAAACTATGTAAAGCACAGTGGCCCTAAGCAAATTAGTTGTGTCAGAGCAACGTACTCTCTCTCCCTTTTATGGCATCATACAGCACTCAAGTGAAACTCGTGCTGCTAGCAAACAGTCACCAATTTGCACGTCCAGCAGACATGGAGCAACATTAGCATTCATTTAGAGTCGTGATTCGGGTCAACTGACAAATTCCAGCCCTTTTAACTCTGCTTTTGGTTTGATGGTTAATATCTGTCTCTTTAGCCTGTAAGTGATCAACTATGTTCAACAGCTGGTCGCAAACCTTGCCTGTTCGCTGTTTGGTGCCATGCAGGTAGTGTGCAATGGGTTTGCTGAAAACGGCTGCCTGTTGTGACTGGAAATGATGCAGCTGAGAGTGACGAGATTAAACCAAGACAGTAAAGTTGTAGGCTCCAAAACCAAAGCAATGAACTAAAAGATGTGAAAACACTCCAGAGAGCAGAAGGAAACTGCAAAGTTGGGTCATAATTCTCTGTTGTTTGCGTTACTATAAGCAGCCCCTTTCAACATGTTTTAATACAAGATTAGAGCAGCTTTAAACTCAACAACAGACATAATGTTAATACCAGGAGCAAAAAAGGGCATAATAAATATTATATATATAATATGCATTATCTATGAGCCTCTGGAGTGAGTGCAGAAGGCACAGCACAATCACTCATTGTGAAACTCATTCATTTCTATTGTTAGACAGTTAGACTAATCTTGAAAGGAGAACATGAGCTCAGGTATTTAAGATGCTGTCTGGTACTTACATAAAGTTACAAAACACAGTTCTGTTTAAAAGACTGCATGTGTTTCAAATAGCATTTCTATTAAACACAGTGTTGTGCAGTAATGCATTACAATATTACAGTATTAATATTATTTTTCCCATTAATGAGCAATGTAACTAATAATACATTTAAAAAATGCTATTTTGAAGCCCTTACCTGCGCTGCACACAAATGTGCACATGCAAAGTCTGAATTTTGGAGAGAAAGGACGCAATTACCAAGTTTGTGGAGTGTAGCAGTAAAGTAATTACTTTTGGCAGGGAGTAATAGGTAAAGTATTATTACTTTTGAAAAGAGTAATGAATAATAAATTAATTTTTTTGAGTAAACATGACCTTTCTTCACTCTTATTCACTGACTATGACAACACTGGGCCTCCAAAAAGGAGTATCAGAGGCAAATGTCAAGCAAATGTGAAGTGTGTGAGTCTTCAGGGAGCGGTAATGTCACATGACAGCCCGTGTCAAAGGGACAATGGACATCACCAGCATAAACACACAACATGATTTCAAAGGATAATGCAGGTCCTGACAAGTTACTTGATGCTTTTGATGCTTAACATCCCAAACTGTTGCCGTCACTGGAGGAAGGAGAGAATGTGAAGAACGCCATGTCCCAGAGGAGGAGGTCACGCATCAGGGTGCATCTCGGCGTAAATCAGTGTCAGTCAGAACATCTTGTTCCAAGTCCTGAAACCCTAATACAAGGAAAACTCCCAACATCCTGGAGGAGAGGAAACTCCCCGCTTTTGTTGTGCTCTGGCTTACCCACGCAGCAGCCAAACAATAGATATTTTTAGCCCAATGTTAAATTTAACCCACTTACCAGCCCTGTTAAAATGAAATTGCTATTTACATTTTTGGAGGCCTATTTTGGCAAGCAGAAGCCTGTCTCCTGCTCACTGTTTTGATAAAGCACTTGTGGCTGAAATCTTTGCATCTTTTTCTTTGTCATAGTGGAAGACGTTGTGTGGTGAGGTGCACTGAAAGCCCACGATACCAAATACAGCCTCATAGCTAAGTGCTTGTTATGGCTGTGCCTCATACGCAGTACTGTATATTTACAGAAAGACTTGGCTCTTTTATCTTCCCTTTAAATTTCCTTCAACACAAAGGATCCCACGCCTTCTGGAGTCGCTACCAGACCAGCCTGTTTGTCTGTCTGTGGGGGAAAAGAGTTCATGACACACACAGAGGGGGATATGAGAGGAAGAACAGAGGGAGGCAGTCAACCAACTCATTGTCCCGAGTTGAGGAATCAGCAGGACAAAATATATGGAGACACGCAGTGAGAGAGGAATTCCCCCAGAAGTTCAAACGGTTGCAGATGTGCGCCTGGCCGACTGCTACTGCACACATCTGGGCCAGAAAGCTTCCCCGCACGCCTCCCCTTCCATCCTTTGGGCCTTCCATGTCTCGTCTTCATAACACTGCCCCCTGCTCTACCCTGGAGAAGCAATTAGGTAGAACACATGGCCGGTGTAAACTACTACTCACCAGGCAGCCAGTTCGCCAGCTGCGGCGGATCCACAGCGGAGCGTGTATCATGGGAGGCCTGAAAAGACCATTATCTTGGCGGCTGGGAGGAGAGATTTGGCGGAGGGAAAGTTTGGGGGATTTCAGAAGGGAGTGATGTGGCCTCAAAGTAACAGTGCTACTGGAGGTCAGCAGTAGTCCGCCATCTCTGCAAAACTGCACCTTTAACATAGAGCACTGCAGGGTTCGCACATTGTCAAAGCTTCATTTTCATTTCTTGAAACCACTTCTCCAAATAAAATGGCTTTCTACCATACATGCATACATACTTACATTTTACTTTGAAATGCATAAAGCCTCTTCCGTGAGACTAACTCCAAATTAAATTAAAAGAAGTTTATCAAAGAGGTGTGAATGAGTAAGCGTGCATGTCTGTTGTTAAATCTGTACAGCATGTCCTCTTGAACTGGGAATATTCCCAGCTACTATGAATGATTTCATAATTGATCTGAAATATCTGTCTGACACACACTAGAGGCATCTTCAGCACTTCTCACCTGGCACACACTCGTTGTTTACCTCTTCAAAAGGAGAGTCAGTCAGACTTGTTTATGCTCACTCAGAGACAACAGGCGCTCCACCTAGGCCACATGCATACACCCGCTGTGTACGCATGCGCAAACACACACTAGTGGGAAATTCCCAGCAAAAATTCCACTCTAGCAGTCCTCTGTGAGCACATTCCTGCGTTCTTCATAACATCTCGCTGCTGAAATGAAAGTCGAATTTACAGTTGTGGGGCAGTTTTGAAGATCCAGCGTACCCTCAAGCTAGCAATAAATCTTCATAGAGTGTGGATATTGCATGTAAGCTTATATCCCTGCTAGATTTCCTGGATGCAGCTCACTCTGGGAATGTGGGGGAGCATGAAAGAACAGGCAGAGTAGAAGGGAGAAGCAGGAACAAGACACCAAAGGACTGAAGAGAAAAGTCATTCTTTAGGTGCTAAAATTGTCAACACAGTTAGATATTTCCCATTCATTAATTGGATTCCATCTCTAAATAGAGTCTGTGTTTTACCTGAGTGCAAAATAGCATGGTGACTAACCATCAGTCATATCAGTTGTTCAATTTTTGGGAAAGGTTTTCTCATTCCAAATTCCCCTAGCATTCCCTGAAGTGACTTCACGGCTGAATATGGTTATTTATTTTTGCGAATCCCGTTTGACTATCTAACATAACCAAATAAGATCGATGAGAGCATGTTTTCCATTTGTGGACAATGTGGACACTCAATTAATGAAAGCATAAGTGTGTTAAAGGGGGAATTTTTATAGGCGTACAGTAGTGTGCAGAAAATGAGTCATGCTTTTTGGTGACTTGGATCAGTCTCGATCCACAGCGCGCCACAAGCGTGTCTATCAAGCTGCGGTCTCGCTCCCACTATTTAGTAATACAACAGTTTTATTGTTCTTGTTGGTCTTTCACATATTGGTTGGATGTATCTCTTTCATCATCATGTATGTAATGGTCCAAATCACAGTTGGTTTGGCCACTGCTGCATGGTACAGTTGGCATTGCTGCAATGCAGCAGGGAGTTTCCTCTCTTCTTAAGCCATCAGAAGATTACTGACTCCACTCTGTTATTACTGTGGCCACCAGGAAATACTGGCCTCCAAAATTACTCTATAGATGTGTTTTCCAGGTTTTGTGTCTGCCATCCCCCCCTATACCTGGAAAATCTCTTTAGTTCCCAATGGTAGGATATTACTTTAATTTGTCTAGAAAGAAGTGCCACATTGATGTAGATACTGTCTTAATGCTGTTTTATCATTTTTAAAAATTAGTCTTTTAAAGGAAAACCTAGCCAAGTTAGCTTAGCACAACAACTAGAAATGGGGAAAGCTATCCTAGCTTTGTCCAAAGGTAACAACTTTCACTAACTTTTCCTGCAGGATGTAATATCACATATACATTTGTTTACAGGAACAGGCTAGGTGCTAACATTGGCTAACTTCAAACAATATACAGTCTCTCATCAGATGGAAAGTTGCGGAAACGCATTTATAAACCTGTTTGTGTTCTTATAGCACTAAGCAACAATTGAGTAATATCACTTGCAATATGTAGCGACCAGCTGGTGAACACAGTGGAGCATTTAGCAGCTAAAGAGCCTGATATTACCCACAAGAGACCAGAGCAAAAAGGAGAGTGGATATTCCTGCGCTGACCAACAACACATCTGCAGCTTTTGGATGTGTAATAGGGAATACTGTTTTCTAACATGTTAACCGTAACCAACTCCACATGTTCCACTGAACCCAAGTGGCCAGAGAATCAGTTAATACTTGAATTTAAAAGATCAACTTTTGTTAAATCTGCAGGATTACTGAAAAACTTAAAGTGAACTAACTGGAACTAACTATTGGGATGTGTGCAGCCGTATCCATTGGTGTAGCTTTTTGTTTTCTGGTTGGAGCTCGACAAAGCGAAAGATGGCTACAAAGCCTGAGGGCAAGGGGTAACGTTGCACTTGCTGTCAACGCGTGAGTAAAACCCTGCATGTCTGGTTTGCACGCTGCTATCAAATGATGGGCATTAAAGGTACACATAATGAGATAGCTCAGAAAGGAGGCATAATTGACTGCAGAGGATGATACAGTGAGCGGGCTGTGAGGCACCGCTGACAAAGCTCACCAGTAGAACCTGATAGTTAAGGCCTGTCTGAATACGCCTGTTGGTGAGTACTAAGAGTCACTCTGCAGGGTTCTTAGCCTCAAAAGACAGAGAGACTAAGAAAAAGAAGAAGAGGTTTTGGGTTTCCTGCTGCCCTGTGGCACAGCGGAGTGAGACATGTTTACTTCCTCAAGCGGGTGACTTACTCATGAGAATGTGTAAGTTCAAGTTGTTTTTGTAGTTTGAAGCCCCCATTTTGTTTCAAGCCAATGACACTATCCATGTAACAGCAAAGCTTTGTGGTTATATTTAAGAAAAAGAGGAAGTATTTTGGAGTAAGCTGGCCCAAACAGGCTATTGATCTCACCCACAACTCTGACAACTGTGGGTTTCTTTGCATATTTATAACTCTGTATTACATTACAGGCTGCGTGCAGACAGGGAACGCATCTAATTTAAATTATATCTGTGGATATCATTTGTGTTGTGTCTAAGCCGGGTATATCATGTACAGGTTATTTAAGGCTTTTTCGTGTGACATTTATAGTAGGATATGTGGGTTAAAACCACGGATATCCCCCCCACCCCTTCCATTCTGGCTCTATTGTTACCGCAGACACCTGTTCTTATATGGTTCACTCCGAAAGACCAACCAATGGGTCCCTAGTCAGCTCTACATTCACACTGCACGCCTTAGCACTCATTCTGATTAATTGCTCAGATCTGATTAAATTAAATTGAGGCCCATGTCAGATTCCACTGTGAACAGGGCCCGGCCCTGGAGTGACCCTTGTGACAAATGTCAGTCTATAGTGATGTTAAAGCCACGGGAATTCTGATATGATTCTTCAGACTGAGGTCATACTGCAAAAATCAGACCTGTATCTTATTTGGACCACATATGAAAGTAGATTCTGAGTGAATCAGAATTGAAAAAGATCAGATTCTATGTGATTTGTGCTGTTAACACATGCAGAACGTCATGCAGATCTGAGTCACATATGAGCAAGAAAAAATACGATTTTGGTATTTTTGGCCTACAGTCTGAACGCAGCCTTGTTCATAAAGTCAGTTCATATACTGGAAAAAGGAAAGATGACAACATAGGAGAGGTGAGATTGGTTCAAAAAGAGGACACTGCCTAACTTTACTGTAAAGTTCTGATTACCATCACGATAACCTTACACCTGGGACTATAATGATTGAATACACTGTGAACCTTTGGCTGGATTATTTAACTGATTCAACATCTCTGGACTGCTTGAGAAACCAAATGTGCATGTGATAAACCATACAACTTTCCACACAACTCTACGCCTGTCTCTGACAAAAAGCAGAGCAGGCACATGTCGGAGCATACAGTGTAATTGCACAATCACGATGACTTCTACGGGCAGGCTACTTGTATTCAACCCTTGCCTTTTGGCCTTGGTTTAAATAAACTGTAAAGTCAATACACCACATGCTAAATCGTCCAGCTGAAACTCATCTAAATCAAACACTGCGGTATCTACATTTTAACCGACTGTATAAGCATTATAATTCATCAACCACTTTACATAAACACTTCTAAAGTTACTTCACCTTGTGGAAGAAGCACACGCTGGGACCTGTCACGTTTCCCACAACACCAATGTTGCCAATGGTCATCATGGACTTTAAATGATTTCTCACCAGCAGAAAATAAAACTGGGGTAGACCCACTGGTTTAGATAAATGGCTCCAGTATTTCAACTTTACACTAGGTTACATACAATATAAACAATATCAGTGTGAAATAGGGACACTGGCAATTTTATATATGAAGGTTAGTTTATTTGCAACAAGGACTTCTACTTACTCTGTGAAAACAGTTGTGTAATGTCGTATGTGACTCTGGAGTTTAAAAAAAAAAAAAGACATCATCATCATCATGAGATCATTTTTTAACATAAAACCTGTGTTACAAACTGCAGCTGTATTGTTTGAAAGAAGTGGGCAATTGGGAACTTATGGGAAATGTGTGAATTCTTTGTTTTTGGAGTTTACTACTAGGGACTAAAAATCTGAATACCTCAGCTAGTGCTGCACCAATTTTGACTGTTCTTGTTTAAATCTGCCTCTCAGAAGTCCCCTTCATGGAACACCCCCTTAAAATATTAAATCTGTATATTCTACTATCAGCTTTACCCCTGATTCAACACTCAACAGCCCCGTTTACCGTTTACACAAATAATGTGTGGATACATTATTTGGAGACATTTGTTCTACATACCTTTGCATTTACAATTGCTATAAATAAGTGTTCTCATTATCTTGTTTCCGCGTGCATTCTGTTCAGATGTCAATATGCAAATTAGTTTGGTGGGGCTGGCAGACTTGTCAATAATGGGTCATAAATGATGCCTGTTAATGCCATGAACAGGCATCATTTATTTTTAAACCATATTTTGTAGCTACTCGTACTACTTGTAGTTTTTTGACGGACAGCTTGAGCTAGCAGGAAGTGGTGGAGTTAGGTGACCTTTAAACTTGCAGACCTTTTTTTTTCTTGTGGTCACACTATAAAGATTGCATTTACAACTTGGTTTGATCCTTTCATAATGTGAGCCAGACCACCTACAGATGTTGTCTGGACAACCCGATCGCATTCTAAACACACTGCATGTATTTGCACCTTGCATTAACATGTGCTTTTCCTTATCACAATGTTAATGCAGGTAAGTAAATGGGACAACAATGCCCACTGCCGACTGAGGTATGAAGGAGGGTGGTTATATATTTATTTTATTTTTATTTTCTTATTTCCTCTAAAATACATTTCAGTGTCATTCATAAGCTCTGACCTTGTATTTGCATTCTTTCCGCATCTGCTGTGAGTGAAATTGCAGCCGTTGTGCAAGAGCTGAGATGTGTTTTCCTTTCTGTTAGAAGTAAACTACAGTAAGTTTTGTTTGATGTTGTCTCCGTAGGTCTTACCACATCCAATATTTAGCTGGAAGATGATCACAGCAGTGCTGAAGGGAATTTGGTCATAAAACCAAAGATATTACCCTAATAGTACATGAGTGGGGATTTGGTCAAGATATGCCAAAAATACAGGCCAACAGCAAAATTCACTGGCAGGTAGTTCAGTAAATAAAAAGTGTATTAAAGAAGACTTGACTTATCTGGCATCTGACCAACTCATTGAAGCCTGAGGTACAAAGGAGCTGGAGTAACACATTTTCTAATGGAAAACAATACTAGGCTGTGTTTTCCAGTTTGTGTGTCAATATTCAGTTTCAAACAGGTGAAGTGAGGTGAGTTTTCTCAGAGACTCAAACGGCAGTAATTTAGGACATTAGATCAGGAGATCAGGGCTTGTTAATATAAACCAGGTGTGATTTTATTTTAAAAGGCCTGGCATCTGCTCTGTGCTGCTTATCTACCCTCTCTGTGTTGAGTTGGAGATGTGTAAAGTAGTACTTAAACTAAACTAGCTTAGTTTTAAACCCCAGTGCCACTTTACCACCCTAAATTTGGGTGTGTTCTGCTGTCTCACTGTTATGTAACCGATCCTCAATGACAAGATTCTGTTTGCTCTTAATATATATATATACATACTGGGATTTCCATTTTTTAGGTCTCACACCTTAGGCATATTCTCAAGCATTTAGTGCACCGCCAATAATTGCAACTCACCTTGAGGCTACTGTGTAACCATTGGAGTGTTTGCAACATGACAAACCACCAGATAATTTACAAGGAACAAGATGCAAATTCTAAGGAAGATGTTTGCAATAAAAGGAAGCCAGCACGGCATTGTTATCACACACACGCTCAGTAGATCACTTTAGCATCACTCTGCATTTTAGATAAGGTGTTCCTAGAAGCTGCCTGCAGTATTCAGGTTCTTAGAAATTGTGTGCTGTAAAATTTGATGATTTTCTTTTTTATTTGTAAGATAAATTAGGTTGTATGGATTTCATGCTTTTTTAGCGTAAAATAAATGTATGTAGTGGTTCTCGGTACAAGGTTTGTACCGAGAACTGCGTAAAAAAAGAATGCTTTCAGAGAAACATTTTGGGGAATTTTTTTAAATACTTGTATAAAATGTCCCCATTTACACAAAGAAACGCTGTTTAAAATGTTTTATACAAAATGAGTCCAAACTACAAATGTTTCATTTGACGTTATGAGGGTTTTCTCAGAAAGGCTTCATCATCTAATGTTTCCCTTATTGCCTAACATCTAAACTTCTGTGCTTGGAAAACATTAGCCAGAATGTGGCTTTGCAACGTGAAAAAAGTATTTTCATAGATGGTGGAGATCCCCCTGCGCTCCAGAGTTCAGTCCCACGCCTCGTCTCTTAGATCCGGGGGTGGGGGTCTTTCTGGTTTCAAATGTGAATACAGTGTGCAAATGCAGCGCCATTACTGTGCGCTGAATGAGCTTTTGCTTTTGTAGAGTAAGAACAGTAGCAGGGGAAAGAGAGAGAGATAGAGCAGAGGTGGGGAAGAGGACAGGAAAGTGGGAGAAAAGTGCGAAGTATCAGGTCAGAGGGGCGCTGGCGGGGGGGGGGTGCTGTCTAGGTTGTATATCACCTCTCAAAGGATGCTTTAGCATTTTATTGCTTTGCCTTCATTTTTATCAAAGTTTTATTTAACCCTAATTAAACCGCAAGAATGTGTTTGATAGATTACAATTTTTTAAATCAACATAATCTAAAGTACTCAACAGTGACTGTAGGATGTGTTCATTTTGAGTTAGTGTTTATGTTTCTGCAGCCCTGTTTAGTAAGAAGGAATACTTGTGGTTGTGCAGGAGCAGACAAACATTTTGCAATACTGGATTTTGCATTATTTAGATGATTCATTTTATATGGTGTGTGATCGGTTCATATATCAGAAATGTGGTTCAGTGGTTAAACAGAAATACTCCCATGTATGTCATCTATGGTTATGTGACAAACTACATTGATAATACCATGGCAACCGAGGACCAAAGGGACTTTCTGCCATAAAACCATATCTGAACATTTTATAAGATGATACCTGGCATGGCAGACCTGAGATTCAACTTGTGCTTATCCTGGATCACTGATACCACAATGAGTAGCCGTATGAGTCATTATCTAAAAGTCTCACTACCTTATAAAGAGGAAGCTTATACATCCTCTATTCAGCTGCATTAGATACCTGCAGATGGAGGGAAAATCCCTGATGACACACGCACAGTTTTATTTTAGTTTTTCAGGAACAAGGAAATTGGAATTGAGTGATTTTGTTCTACAAAAAATGCTCTATTGTAAAGATGGCATCATTTTCACTTGGCTTGTTATGTGATAGGGAAAAGTAAACCTGTCATATCATAAAATAATCTGTTTTTAGCTTCTCTGTGTAGCTTGTTGGCGTCTAAAACAGGAAAAGAGAAGCTGCTCCGTTTACACACTCTTAGAAATTTAATAGGTACTGTATTACTAAATGTTAAAGTAGGGAGCCAGCGTTTACACTAACAAGACTACATACAGTTAATATACAGTGTTAACATAACCCCCTTTACTTAAATAGTGATCAAGATGGTACATTCATTTATGTGTCAATTTATATGTAACAGCACATAATACTCAGTGGTGGGTTTGTACTGAATTGCATTATTTTGTGAAGTTTTCCTGAAAAGAAATAGCATGAACAATGTAGCGTGCTTTCCAATACAACACTGACTCATCAGCTTCCTGACACATCTGAAAGACAAAAGTTAAATATCATAAGATTCACATTGGTAGCACAGGTCTTTTTCACAGCACAAATTTTGACTTGACTTTGTCATAGCAGGAAGGAAGCACAGGTGGAAAGAATGACGTTGACAATGGCACCTTTCCACGTAAGTGTTCCAGTAAGCCGGCATGTACAGGGCCCTTTTTCATGGTACTGTTCATGCTGGCTAACTGTCACACTCTCATGAGCTTACTGAGACGCTTGAACACAACAGAGCCATGAGAAATGTTAACAGTAACAACTGTTCTATGACAGGCCAGAATGTCTGCCTATATCTTAGACTGAATCCCAGTTCAATACTAAATATTAACTGTAAACAATATCCACTATATATTCATAGTACTGTTCAACTGTTTGTATACAGAATGTCAACATAATTATCTGTTTCATAATAACAGGAAATGATCCCTCATTGTTTTGCTTCACACAGGCTGCACTGCAGTATGTGTAAAGAAAAACATCATAATTGCAAAGTTCGTCCCTCTCTTCTGATGAATATTCCCTTTACCACAAACTGGACCTGCACATTTTGATGAAGGTGACTTTACTAATGCTTGGGGTCAAGTAGACCCCTTAGAGGTATAACTAATTTAATTTAACCAATAGAAACCATTTTAAACCTGTAATGAGCAAACTGTTAAAGAAAAAAGCTTCTCAAAAAGGTTTCTTGAAAAACAGTATGTAAATATCATCAGCAAAATGTACATATCAAGAGTTAGTGTTATTATTACATAGCCTATTATAATATTGGATTATTATTCTTATTCTTATTACTAATGCATTCAAGTGTAAATAGAATTGTTATATTGAAGTTGGTCAATGTTTAGCCAACTTGAACTACTTTATTTGGATGGTTAAGCTTACAGTATTCAGTATAATTTATGATCATGTATTTTAAATGTAAAATATCAGCCTGCAAACAGGTCATATCTATAGCTGTGGATGAACTGCAGCCAGTGGAGGTAAACAGTGGCCTATGTTTGCTTGTGGAGGTATAAAGCTGCATACAGTACAGTAACGTTACTTAAGTACATTTTATTTACCTTTTTACCACGCAGGTGTTCTCTGAAGACACGGAGCGTTAGTTTTATATCACCATGGAAACGGAGCAGGCCTCTCACACCGGATGAAGTTCCGATTCCCTCAGTTCAACTTCCGGGTGGAAATATTGTGCATGAAGTAAAATCTGCTTGCAAATTCATTTGGACGAACTTCTGGGCCAACTTAAGCTTCTGAGATGTCCCGAGGCTCGAGTGCAGGGTTTGATCGACACATCACCATCTTCTCTCCTGAAGGAAGACTCTATCAAGTCGGTCAGTGTGTGGATCTGTTCGGACGAAAGCCGGCTCGTAGGCTTAGGCTTGTTTGCTAGCTAGCTAAATGCTCTGTCATGGTTCGCTTAGCTTGGCGTCTAGCTGATAAATAACAGCCCGCCGAAACGAAAGTATTATAATATAAAGCCATGAAAGCCGTACCCGTGGTGTTCCAGTCGTCATTTTACGTCTGTTTTACTGCTTCTTCAATTAAACAAAACAGCGCGAGTCAAACTGGTTAGCTGGCTAGCATGCTAGTTAGCATGGTTAGCATTACAAGCAAGCAAGCTGATTCATTGCTGAAAGTGTCAACTTGTTATTGACTCAAATGTTACGGTTGTGGGAAGCTGGTGTTGTGTTTCTTTTTGTGAAACTATCTTAACCATGATAAAATGTTGTGGCAGTGACAGAAATTGAATGTATTTTGATAATACGGCGAATGTTGTTTGGACTTAAAGGGAAAATCCACCCTACAATATAAACCACATGCATTGTGTCCATAGTTTGCAGTTGAGTTTGAACTCGTGGTATTGATCCAGTCTCCTCTTAAGCTGTATTGGACACAGACCTTTTGTTGATGTCTTCTGATAAACGACAGTAAGGAGACAAATCCTGAAATTGTTCCACAAGCAGTAACAAAACAAAACAAATCTTTATAGCTGCATTGTAATACAGAGGGCATTCCCCGATCAGCATCACTCATTCACATACAGCATCTCAATCCAAACTTCTGTGAGCCCACAGAACCAGTTAATGATTGGATGTCAGTCGACCAATCAGATAACACGTGATCAGCTGTTTGCTTGTGTTCCTGCTGAGGTAGACAGCTGTGTTTGTACATATGGGCTCTACTGTTCTAAATCACTGGATGCTGTGCATGTTTGTTTGTTTTACTGTTCCCTAACCTGCATTGTTGTTGTCAGATGAAGATGTACTCTTTAAAGACACCCTCTTCTCTTGCTTGTTTGCAGAATATGCTTTCAAGGCCATAAACCAAGGTGGACTAACATCAGTAGCAGTCAGAGGGAAAGACTGCGCAGTTGTTGTAACACAGAAAAAAGTACCGGTGAGTTCACATGTTGACATCAGGTCTTTGTTTTCATTCCAGTGTGAGCATTGAAAACTCTGTGGTGAATACAGGCTGCATCCTCCTGCACTGATAACACTTGGTTTTCCCCCCCTGTATGTGACAGCATACATATTGACAGTTAAATGTGTTCACTGTCCACTGTTTACATGTGGAATTGGATTTGTGGCAGCTCTGTAGGGTTCAGTCATTTGTTAGTGAGTGAATGTACATCCCGTGTCCATATTCAGTTAGTCTAAGAAAAAAATCAATACAATGTCCCTCAGTTTCTCTCCAAAAGTCAAGTCAAAGTCAGCTTTAATGTCAATTCTTCACATGCACCAGACATACAAGGAATCGAGAGGACGTTTCTCATTCACCCACGGTGAAACACATTAAGTGCACAGGCACAACAGATAAAACATTTCCTAATACTAAAACTTAAACATTCAATTTCACAACAGACAATAAAATATACACTAGAGAATCTTAATTTACTGGGGTCATGCATCACATTTTAGATGTATATTAGAGGTTAATCAGGTCAATTGTTTAGTAAGTTTGAAAAATGTTGAAATATTGACAGATGTGCATCATGTTATAGAGCTCAGGGACGTGTTTTAGATTGTTTACATTGTCTAACCAAGACTGTTGTTTTTAAATTCATAAAGTTAATTTAATACTGGATACTGTTGATTATTATACTCTTGATTATTTTGTCAAATGTACCTTTGAATGCATCCAGAGGGGGTGGTGGGATGTGTCTCCTGTATGCATGTAATGTTTTTATGCATTGTAGGGTATTCTGAGGGATGTCACGAGAACCAATACTTCGGTACCAAGTCGATGCCAAAATTTTGATTTTCTGTTTTTCTACAGTAGCAATGGTAGCAAAGGTACTGAGGATGCTTTTCTTCCAGACCTGAGAGTGCAGCATATACGCCTAGAAATATTCTAGTAAGAAGAAGGAGAACATGTAGACAACGGTTACAGGTGCAGCTGTACAGATGTTTTACTTGTGAAACTTTTGTGCACAGCGCTCCGTCATCTACTCTCTCCTCTGTGTGTGTTTGTGTGTGTGCAGGAGCTCAGCCCTGCCTGCAGTGAAACACCGCTGCAGGCGGGGCTAAACTCCTGGTCAGAGGCGGCACAGAGAGCGGTGGAGCCACACACTCACCACACCACTGCAAGTGCAACAAAAGCCCTGCGAGCAAAAAGCAAATAAGTCTTATTTATTAATGTTCTCCACACAAAAGATAACCGGCGAGGAGAATGAACATTCAGCAGAATACAGTTCATTCAGGTAACTCAAATAAAGGCTGCACGGAAGAAGCACTCTAAAGGACACTTTTAAAGGGAGAGAGAAATTCCCTCTAGAAAGCTACAAGACCAAAAATAATTGAGGGTTGAGGGTATTTTGTTTATTATTTATTTAGTATAAAAATATATCATATATTCAATCTCAATATTAAATGGGGATTGGGGCAAAAACTTGATTAGGACATTTTTAAAGTGGTATCGAATTGGTATCGACAATTATGGAATTACATTGGTATTGGTATCGACGACAAAATTTCTGATATCGTGACATCCCTATTCTGATCCCATATATACCCCAAAAAACTTATTAAGTTGAAGTGTGAAGTAAATCTTTTGGATGCAGTAACGGTTTCCGAAGATGAGGCCACTGTCCCTTGTACCACATTCATTTATTTTCTATCAAACTATTATTCCCTTTCTTCTTTGAAACAGGACAAGCTCCTGGATTCCGCGACAGTGACCCACCTTTTCAGAATAACAGATAATATTGGATGCGTAATGTCTGGGATGACGGGTAAGAAAAAGTGTCAAGAGTTAATGCATACTGTTAGCACTGCTTATTATTAGTACTGTCTTTTAAATTGTTTTGTATTTTCAATATAAAAGATCGTAAAATCGGATTGAAAAGAGGAAAGTAAGTGTATACAAAAACCTGCTTGAAAATTGGATTTTGAAAAATAATGTTCAGCACAAGCACTGCAATAAGTGCAATCAGTTTCTTTTTTAACTTTTTTTTTCGTAGGTTGCCTTTTTAGCAGCATGTTTTTATTTTCTTCCAGTTTTTCTCATCACTTCCTATTACTCAAAGCATTTTTTCAGCGTTGCTCGTTGTAAACTTTCCACCATTCTAAGCTTTGGTGGTAGTTTGCTCCTGGAAATGCAGTAATTGTTCAATATATGGGAACAAACTTGGTGAAAACTAAAATACCTCTTTTTAAAAATACCTCTTTTAAAAATCCCAAGTATTTACAGTTCAATTGAAAGTGGTGATTCACATTTGTCATCTCTGTTCTCCTCAGTCACTGCGTTTACTTAAGTTGATGGTTCCTCTTTCCTAAAAGTCTTATTTTTGCCATGAGAGCAGCTTTCTGTGGATATCATTTAAACACTGCTCTAGAGATTTAAAGTTCCAATATGACTGTGTGACCGTTAAATGGGTGCTTTGAACACATCAGTCACTTTTCCCCCCTTCTTACTCTGATCCCTTGCAGCTGACAGCAGGTCCCAAGTTCAGCGAGCTCGCTATGAGGCCGCCAACTGGCAGTACAAGTACGGTTATGAGATTCCAGTTGACATGCTGTGTAAGAGAATTGCTGACATCTCGCAAGTCTACACGCAGAACGCTGAGATGCGACCACTGGGCTGCTGTAAGTATATTAAGCTGCAGTCGGTTAAGGGTCGTGACGGTTAAGTTGTGGGTTGGGTGTGAACTGAAGTCAAATGTCGCCATCAGAGTCCTCACTGATGCCCGTTGCCTGCAGGTATGATCGTCATTGGCGTAGACGATGAGTTTGGACCCCAGGTGTACAAATGCGACCCAGCAGGATACTACTGTGGCTTCAAGGCAACCGCAGCTGGAGTGAAGCAGACAGAAGCCACCAGCTTCCTGGAGAAGAAAGTGAAAAAGAAACTGGACTGGACCTTTGAACAAACTATTGAGGTACAAAAAAAAAAACTCAGGTTGATAAGGGCGGAAGACGAATGTGAAAGTGACCTCACAGGTGGTTTCCAGCTGTGTGGCTTCTAATTTTATAACCTTTTTTTTTTTATGTCAAGTACATTTATTATTAGAAGATATAATAGAAATGTCATAAACACAATCTTATCTCCCCTTTTTTTCTCTCCCTCAGACAGCAATCTCCTGTCTGTCAACTGTTCTCTCCATCGACTTTAAACCCTCTGAGCTCGAGGTGGGCGTTGTCACAAAGCAGGACCCCAAGTTCAGGTAAAAGGCTGGCAATGCATGGTGGTCTGGTATATACCACTTCTGTTGAAATGACCCCTGTAGCATGAGAATAGCAGTTCACCAAAATTATTTTGTTTATTTCGTTACTCTAATTCAGCACGATGTATGTCTAAGTGTAGTATTTTAGTAAACAAATTAGGCCCAAATTATCCCCCATTCTCACTTTATTGTGTTAGAGTTGAGGTAGCAACTTACTGTTATTTTGATTAATGATTAATCCGCCACCTTCTTCCTGAATTAATTGATTTGTTGTCTCTATAAAATGTCCATAAAACAATCCAGCTACTATCATATATGGCAAAGAAAAGCATCAAATACTCAAATTTGAGAAGCTAAAAGCAGCTATGGCTTGGCATTTTTGCTTAAAAGATAACCTTAAAGTATCCCTAATTTCCTGCTGAACACTGATGAACCCCAGCTCTAGTCCGGGTTCAGGTTCTGGTTCAGGTTCAGGTTCAGGTTCAGAATCATGATCCAGCTCCCTGTCTTCTCCCTCCAGGATTCTGACAGAGACTGAAGTGGACACCCACCTGATGGCCCTGGCAGAGAGGGACTGAGCGAGCAGAGACGCGTCACCTGTTGGATTAAGTTAGAGCATGATGGGATATGCAGTTCCCAGAAGGAGACTGGTGTTATCTTTGTTTGCTGTACATTTACCCCACTGTTTCATTCAATAATTAAAACAAGTTTTTGAGTAAAATAACCATTGTCTTTATACCTTTTTATTGTGAAGACTTTATGCACACAGAGAAGTTTGCAATTTTCAAAAACATATTTAAATATGTATATAAATATATGTATATTCTGATCATGTTACCAGAAGCCTGGGTTTCATAAGGCTGTGTTTTTAATCTGTCAGTTGAATTTAGCAGCAGGGGAAAATGTTTATGGGAACATGAGCAATGCAGAGCTCTACCTCTGAGCTTCCTGTTGTGGCTCTGAATGCACTAAAATCACATGACATACCGAAGTGCTGTGGAGAGGTTATTTTACTACACAGTGATGTAGACCTGATTGACCTGATTTTTCTCCTCATCTTGGAGCATGTAGCATGTCAGAAATAGATTTACTTAACTCACCGGATATACCATACAAAACGAGTAGTTTCTCTTCGCGAAGGGAAAATTTGTTTCCCCCTGAATACTTCAGCATGACAAAGCTGACATATGGCCTCATATAGTGTGTGTGTGTGTGTGTGTGTCTCTCTCAAGGTGGAGAAACATTGACTAAGAATTCTAGTCAGTGTCCAGCCCAGCATTCAACATTGGTTTTGTCATCAGTGTATGATCAGAAATGATGATGTGCTGTCATTCTCAGTCGCTTTAGACCACTTCCCATCAGTTTCATCACATCACCTCTCGTCCCAACTTATCTGTTTCTTTTTGCTGCCATTTACAGAAACAGAAATCCAGCTACAATGTCATGGGTTTTCATCTCAAAGGCAGTGATAATCTTTAGGAATCTCTGCTTAGATTAATGCTTAAAGCCTCTGTCTCTTATTTAATTTCCATTATCCTTGAGAAGTAACAACCTGGTCCTTGGAAAATCCCCCACAGTCCTGCTCAGGTCTGTAACCTTGTTAATGTTTACAGCCCTGAGGACGATTACAGGCTGGATGCACTATACACTGCCATTAAACCTAATCAGGGACAGCTTCTGAGTAGCAGTTTCAGGTAATTCCTTTCTGAAAATTTCCAGACTGCCGTGCACAGATCAGCTGATCAATGGGTGAATTACAGTGAAAGTACATGTACTCAGTACAAATTTGGGTTACGTTACTTGAGTCTTTTCTTTTTGGGATACTGTTTTTTAACTTCTACTCCACTACATGTATCTGATAGCTTTAGTTACTAGTTACTTTCTGCAAACAAATCATACAAAGAGCTTGTAAAATCTGTTTCGTTTTAAATTAAGGCACCCAATAGTATATGGAAGTACAGCTGAAACAATTTATCAATTGACAGAAAATGACAATTTTTATACATTTTTAGTGAAAAAACATTTAATGGTTCTAGCAAATGTGAAGATTTGCTTCTTTTCATTAAAATGTTTTGAGTGTACTTTGAATCATTTTGAGGTTTGAACTGTTGGTTGGACAAAACAAGCACTGTGAACGTGTCACTGGGTAACTGATTAACTTTCTTAATATTTTCGGATAATTTTTTTTAATATTTTTTGAATTTTTACAACCCAAACATTAAAACAGTAAGAAATGAATGAAGAAATAAATTTTTTCCATTAATAGAGAAAATAATCCTATACAAAATAGTTCAAACTTCACTCCAACCAACTACAGCAGTTAAATGCTACTTTTACATTATTGTACGAGTAATAATCTTATGATATAATATATAATAGTAATAGGGGACATGTTTTTATGTATTCAGAACTTTTACTTTAAGTTATTTTTTCTTTCTTTTACTTAATAATGTCAATGCAGAACTTAAGTAATTTAAGGATCTGAATACTTCCTCCACCGCTGCAGCTGACAGGGGAATATTGTACTTCCCACTGTTGTTAAGTTTCCTGGTCATGACAGGACTGATCTAACTCTCTCTGGCACGTTCCCATTTTGTTAAAACACATTTCCTCCTTACAAAATTTCCTTGGTATTTCTAGCTGCTGTTCAGCGGCAGTACCAGGGTAGGGTGGAATATTTAAGCACATTATGTTCCTCTTATGCTGCCCAGGGACTTTCAACGCGGTGACTCAGAGACCTGGTGACCTCGCCCCAACAAGGAAATCCCAGACTGTTCCAAGTGGCTGAGTGTGATAGTTTTTTGTCTGTGTGTCTTTCACAAGTCTGGGGCGATGACTGTCTCCCTCGTCACTTTGTGTAAGTGAGAGATGATGCTTTACGATGCGGAAAGGCCGCGAAAGAGTCATCACATGGTAGGAAAAAACACTCATGCGAGAAGCAAATACACCAGTCAGTGCTGTTTATATTCATAAACTTATTTTTATTCCAAACTATTTTTTGTTAATAGTGTTTAAATCCACACAACATATGTACAGGTACAAAAATAATATCTCTGTATTTACAATATATTACAAACGTCTGGTATATACAAATCAGTATATATTTATACAGTATATAGATGGACTATACGGAGGTCTTGGTCTTGCTGTATTATGGTTTTTTGGTGCAGATCATTGGGTGATCCGGACCGGACTTGACCAGACTGTACGCCGTCTTCATTCATGTTTGTGATCCCAGGGCCAGCACCCGTGGACTTCGACCTGGACGGGGGACGTGGACCGACTCGTCCGTCGTTGTGGGGCCGTGGCTGGGCAGCCCAGTAGCAGCTTCACTGTCGTTCACTCCACCAGCAGAGGGATGCTTCTGTTTACTTTCCGAACTTTATGTCGTCGTATAGCTGTGGGGAAAGAAAATAAAAACACGTTAGGAACCCGTACCATAAAGACGCCATTATATGAAATCTTAAGCTGATGTTGGACCGTGGACCTTAAATCAGAAACTGACCTCATCCTCTGATAGGTCCACATCCTCCATATCGCTCTCATCTGAATCGCTCTCGGGCAACTCCCTCAGCTCCTGCGGTGTCTTCTCGTACAGCTGGCAACGGATCTCCTCGTTCTGGCGTCCGTAGGTGAGGTGGTACGCCGTGAAGCCGCCATAGTTAAAGCAGTTAACGTCGGCACCGAGGTCAACGAGGCAACGGACCAGTGTTGGGTTCTGGAGATCCACAGCGAGGTGGAGCGACGTCCGACCACTGCACTGTTCCTATGGGCAACAACATAAAGGATGGTTAGGCTCCAACTGCTTTTCCTTCAGACATCACTTTGTGCAAAAAGTTTAAGCTGGCTGGCTTCTGAGGTAATGACACCTACCTGTGCGTTGATGTCAGCGCCCAGCTGAACAAGGTTTTCCACCAATGAAATGTAGCCGTTAATGGACGCCAAGTGGAGGCAGTTATGTCCTGTGGAGAAGGAAATCAAGAGAAACTCAGTTAACAACCACATTCAACAACTGCTCAGGCGAAACATGATGTTTGTGAGTGTCTTTAGGGGGGCTGCTTAAACTCAGTAATTACCATTGTAGTTGGGGAAGGACATGATGGAGGTGAGGTGGCGTTGGCTGTTCTGCGTGATGACGCCGAAGCAGGTGAGGGAGCCCTTCTTGCAGGCGATGTGCAGAGCTGTGTTCCCACTGTCGTCGGCCAGCAGGGGGTCCAAGCCGGCCTTCAGGAGCCTCTCAACTAACTGGGGCTGCTCTGTGATCACTGCCAGGTGGAGGGCAGTCTGGAATGGAAGAAAATATATATTTCATTATTACCTTGACTTGAAAGCAATTTGTTTTTAAGATGAGGAAGGTAGATATAATATATCTAGATATCTAGATATCTATATATATATATATATATATATATATATATATATATCTCTAGATATAGATATATATATCTCTAGATATAGATATATAGATGGCTGATTGTGGTTATTACCTGTCTCTGGTGGTTCTGTACATTGAGGAAGGGGTGATTGTGAGACAGTTTGATCATCTGGAGGGCATGGTCTGTGGCTTCATGAATGATGGCCAAGTGGAGAAGCCTGTTGGGTGACAACAGAGAGAGAGAAGTTAGTTAAAATAGTGCTTTTAAAAAAAACTAAATACGCACGGAGGAAATAGTTCCAGCCCAATAAGAAAGAACAAAGCCAGAGCAGTGGAGCGTTTCGCAAGAATGGAGTTTTGTCGGGTTATTTCCACCAGTTGTGGCTTGACACATCTGATGCTTTATCAGTTCCTGGCAGCGGGCCAGGGACTTTCCTGAACTCGCAGAGCGGACTTTAGCCCCGCCCAGACTGCGCTCTCAGCCAAAGTACACACACACACACACGCGCGCACAGAGTACGCACTGTGCTGCACATACACAATCTCTCTCTCACACACACACACACACATACACACACACACAGTTAAAAGGCCTCTTGTTTTCGTGCAACTCTTGACATTTCTGTGCGTATTTTTTGCAGCTTTTCCTATCACTGCAATGCATTGGGTTTGAAGTTAAAGATGCCGCTCTCTGGTGCACAACTCTCACTTAAAGTTGCGCAGAAGGATGAAATTTGCAAGTGCGTATTTACATTATTAACAATCCACAAAAAATTCAACTTACGTGTCACCATCCTCGGTCACCGCCGTTCTCCAGGGCTCGTATTCCTGCGGGAGATCCTCGCTTACGTTCACGGTCATGTCCTCGAACTCGTTCACCAGCTCGTCCTCCTTCAGGGAATCCAGGCCGCTGTCAAAGCGGTCATCTGGGCACGGCCCCATTTTCCCGTGTTTGGGCTCCATGTTGTCGAAGTTATAATCCATTTGGTTGTGGTTAGATACTCTGTGGATGTCCATATTGATTTTTGGCGACTGTCAGGAGAAGTAGCTCCGTCTCTGTCGGGGGTCAGGGAAGAGTAGTGCAGCTGAGGGAGGTGCGCTGGGTTTTAGAGCTGTGGGCTGGGCGGGGCCTCGGCGGGGATTTCCAATTGACTTATCTTAGAAAAAGCGAAGGGAAATCACACCGAGCCGTGCTTTTGTGAGAAAAATCCCCCCCAAAGAGACTCAGAATGAAAACTTGTAGTTTCCTATTAGACACCTATTGTCACCTGTGATGTAGGTTAGGGACCATGATTGATTTCAATGAATGAGACATGATGGGCATGAATGAGAGAGAGACTGCCCCTGCTAGGCTCTTGAAGAATTCCCTTCTGCACTGGGGGAAATTATGTGTTTCAAGTGGCTAACCAAAGTAGCATATATGTTCCATTTATTTTCCAACATGAATTTAAATCCGTTCACAAAGAAAATACATTCAAATTTCCAATATGAAGTTCAAAATGTATAGTGAACTATGACCCACACCAACACTAATAACCACACTGTGTTTTTGTAGAACTGCTCTGAATGCTGTGGCTAGATAGGGCTATATTTGCTTCCTAAGCACTTTTAAAAAGGTTTGCTTCATTTCATCATTAGTCTAGTCTAATCTACATGTGTAATTACCACAGAAAGTAAGGAATACATTTCACTAAACCATAATGGTTGGTTGCTGAAGAAGAATTTGCAACATTACTTGTGTTCCACTCAGTAGCCTAAGAGCTGTTGGGTTGGAAAAAGAAGTAAACACACACGATATGTTCTGGTTTGTAGAATTATGTGTTTTTTATTCTACTTAATATATGTATTCTCTGTCACCATCAGATACTTTTACAGTCTCAAAAAAGTTTATTTTAATAATGTTCATTAGTATGATCCAATCTATCAAATATGTCCCCAGCCTTTTAGCCATAATATGTTTTTAAAAAATCATGTTTTTGTGACCTACATATTAATGGGATGTGCATGAGTGAAAATAGAGCATATATTGTATTAAATCAAAGATGCATATTCAGGGGGTCAGACACAAGAAGGTGGCAGGGTTTCCACACTTGTGTCTGTACATGATTACACTACAAAGTACCGGGGAAGAGGAAAGATTCTAAAGTTTCCTTGTGGAGACTCCCATATGAAACCAACACTGCATGTTCCACAATAGGATGTTCTGGACTTACCCATCTAACATTGCACATCTCTAACACACCCCTGGAGGTGAAATCCTGCACAGATTACTAGCTTTGATCCTGGAAAACACTGAGCTAAACCATGCAGAAAACACATAAACTTACTATGACATTTGGTAGGAATTTTGAATATTTTCTTTGTCTTTTTCACACCAAGTCTTGTGACTTTCTTGTGATCTTGTTTTTTTTTTTTTTTTGCATTTGTCCCACATTTCCTTTCAGTACTTAAAGAGGAAATTCCTGTCTGTTACACAACATGGTAGCAAAGTGCGTGACAGAGCTACCTGTCTGTGGTCCCCCGACATTTAAGATAAAATTCCCAGGATCATTTCTGTTTACACTGCAAAAGGTGGGCTTGGTGAAAACATAGCAACTGTATCCAAGAGCAATGAAGCATTCACACCTCTATGGGGCGGTACTCAGCTGAAATGACGTTATACAAACCAAACACAGACACACGCCCGGGCCGTGATGTCACTATGCAATGCATTCTGTATCACTTGAGTGTCTGTAAGTGTGCGTCACGTCACATCACACAAATCCCACTAGCATAAGAGTGACACAGAATTCCACGCATTCTTTCATCTCTTCCGAGTATCATAGTGAAGCATCTGGGGACAAACTGTTCTTGCAGCCCTGTGTTTTTTCTCCTGTTGCAAAGATTGTGTGCTTGTGTTTATATATGGTCAGATATTTACCACACATAGGAAAAACTGGGACTTCCACTTAACATCTTTGAGAATGTCTTCACTTTTTTTTTTTTAGGCTCTGCAAGTGCTCCTGTCTGCACTTGCCATGTGTTTACCGCTGGTTGCTATGGACACCAACCGCTGTGAAAGCACTGACGCCAGCTCAGTGTCAAGTGCTGTACATTGCCCTCTGTCTGCATGTTGGAAAAGTACCACTTATCTGAGTCAGTATAGTGCCTCAGGGGCCCTCACACCCTGTTGGTTCAGTGCTTGAGTCATGAAACTCTCACATTTTCTCAATTGACCAACTAACACCAACCTCACCCTGCATGCTTTGAAAAAAATGGGTTGTTTCGCTGTGCAGCTACATTTATGTGACAGTTTATTAGGTACAAGAAGCTAATGCAACAGTCCTGCAATACATTTGATCACTATGTGATCACTTCAGAGTCTACAGTTTATGTTGTTGTTCAGCTGTATAAAGTGGTGTTTCTACCCTCATGGTATAAATGAGAGAGGACAAAATATTATTCACACCCCTCAGCATAATGAAATGCAGTTCTGGAGCAGCACACACAGCAGACTCTAATATGACCATGCATTCGAATGAACACTTCTCTAAAATACTTTGAACAAAAATTCAACATTGTAACCTTCATGAAGGTAGGATTAATTACAGAGCTGTTGTATTATTGCATTAGTAATAGTTAGTAGTATAAGTATCAAGTTGAGAAAAAACCTAAATATTTTATAAAGCAGGTTACATAATCATAATATTAGTTTAAAGGTCCAGTGTGTAAGATTTAGTGGCATCTAGTGGTGAAACTGCAGATTGTAACTAGCTGAACAGTGCCGTCTGTATTTGACGACCTGGGAATGAGTATGGGCTGTGAAGTCTTTTGAAAAAACTACCGTGGCCACGTAATTCTCAAAAATCCCAAAAGGCTCTACCTACAGCCAGTGTTTGGTTTGTTCCTTCTGGGATACTGTAGAAACATGGTGGTTCAAAATGGCGGACTCCATGGAAGGCAACCAGCGTCGTCTATAGATAAAAATGTCTCATTCTAAGGAAACAAAAACATAACAATTCCTAAATTCAAGTTTAATTAATTATTTACTAATGAAAACATACCTATGAATATTATATTCCATTTCTGCCAATAGATCCTCCTAAATGTTACACACTGGACCTTTAAAGGAAACTTTTATTATTTTCCATGCCTGCATTTTACAGTAATAAGTACCAAGTAGATGTAAGTGATGGATACTTTTTTCCCCTTTTTTTTACAACGACGGCTCAGCAAGGCGTAAAATACTGCTAATGAGGAAGTCGGGGGAAAGAGAGGGAAAAAAGTCAAACTACTAATACTGAAATTACATCATGGCTAATTTTTGAAACTGAAACACTCGTAATTTCTGGAAAGCATTTACTATTTGCACTTAAGGGAATAGTTTGACATTTTGGGACATATGCTTTTTCACTTTCTTGCCTGAAACCACTCTCATGTGTAGTATCTCGTATGGTAATTATGGAGCTAGAGTGAAGAGACGATTCGTTTATCTTAGCATAAAAACAGGAAGCACAAGGAAACACCTGGACTGGATCCGTCCACTGTTCAAAAATATGCATACGTTACAATGTTATATCTATTTTGTTTAACTGCATGCAGATAGAATGTGTTAATTAGTAAACTTTATGTGGTATAGGTAGACATATTGCTTCAAGATAACCAGGCTAGCTAGCTGTTTCTGGCTGCTTCCAGTATTTGGACTTTTGATCCAAATGAATCAAATTCTGATAAAGAAACAAATCATTTCGCAGCGGTTGATGCTCAAAAAATATTTTTACAATGCAAGCTTATGGGGAAGTATTTTTGGGCCCTGTGCATCATGTGTGGACGCTATTACTGTCACGACAAAGTTTGGCCCCCGTGTCAGATTGGCTTCAAAGCCCAGCACTCTTCCTGGGGGCCTGAGGATGCTATGTACATGAATTTCCCTCGGCTTGAATTTCCCCCGGGATAAATAAAGTATCTATCTATCTATCTATCTATCTATCTATCTATCTATCTATCTATCTATCTATCTATCTATCTATCTATCTATCTATCTATCCATCCATCCATCCATCCATCCATCCATCCATCCATCCATCCATCCATCCATCCATCTATCTATGTTGAACTGCCCAGAGCAATAGAACGGACAAACCAAACACTGGCTGTAGATAGGGCTTTACCATGTGTGAACCTATCGTGACGTCACCCATTGGTTTGAGCACTGCTTCAAAGCCTTGAGTTTGGCATTTAGACTTGACAGTTAGAGGACGCCAGAGCGAGCCAGCAGAGGTCACGTACTGCGAGCTGATCTGCGCTTATTGGCAGTGCAGTTTTGACTCGTTTGTAGCAGGCAACAATGGAGGCTCAAGTGGTCACACACAATCTCATATTACAGATAAACAGTACACTAAAATATGTTTCATCGAGAAATAGGCAACGCCTAACAATAGTTTGATCTGAGTTTCAGGTAGCCACGCCCAAAAGCATACGCAGCTTTATATAATTTGTCTATTTGACTCTAAATTGGGCAATAATTTACTTAATGTGAACATGACAATGTATCGAAGAAGACATGAAACTAGTAATTGAGACCATAAACTCATCAGGAAACTGTTTACTGAGCTCATAGATTAAGTGATAAATCGGCTCATTCTCCCTCTGTCCATTATATATACTGTCAATGGACCGTACACATTTTTCAGCTTCCGTAGAAAACACATCTATGAATAATATATTTCATTTCTGCCAATAGGTCCTCCTAAATCCTACACACTGGTCCTTTAAGAGGTGCTTGTTTGTGTATTTGCAGAGAGCCAGCAACCTGTTTCCATCTGCTTCCAGTCTTTAAATTATTGATCCTCAAAATGTTTTAATCTATTTGTCGAAGTACAACTATAAGATAAATGTAAATGAAATAGCAGTGAAAGAATATTTTTATTGTGTTTCTATGAATAGATGGTGACAGTGTTTGAGACAACCAGATAATCTCATTTTGAATCTGTCATCTATGTCAGTAGCTCGTATCAGTGATCTGCTCCTAGCTCAGCTGTCTAAAATAGCTTCAGCTTCACATGTGCAGATATCATTCATGACAACTTCACTCCTGTTTCAGAAGGAAGCTCCAATATTACAGTAATCACTCAGTGGACAGTAAACCTCAACCAATCCATTTCTTGCGTGGGCTCGGTGACACAGCAGTTGTACACCCAGAGTTTATACAAACTACACCCACTTTATGTTTTCACAATGTGTGGCTTGATGTAAAAAAGGAGTATTTTAGTGGGCTATGACAAGTTCGTGCATGGATGTTTTGCATTGGCTTGTATCAAACAATGGGTAGGCTTGCTCACTGTTTAAAGATATGAGTCAAACGGTTTCTTGGTCAAAGGGACTTCACCACAACCATCTATGCTGTATGTGCTTGTTATCTCATGTAAATACATAATGTACATTCCATTTCATTCAACATGATTTTAATAGAGCAGAAGACATGAATGAAGATCATAGTGTGTGTGTGTGTGTGTGTGTGTGTGTGTGTGTGTGTGTGTGTGTGTGTGTGTGTGTGTGTGTGTGTGTGACCTTTCTCATGCCCTTATCCAATGATCTCAGTCATCAGTGAGTAGCAAGGGAAAAACTACATGGAAGTTCTAGTGCTGTGTGTTTTTCACAACAAGAAAAAAAGCTGTACCTGTAAAAAGACCAGAGGTATCCCCTTTCTGTGGCATGTGAGGGTCATGGTGGTGTAGAATGAGGGAAATAGTGTTTCAGACTCTTTGTTTTGCCATAGCTTCTGAAAAAGTGACTGAAGACATCTGAGACAGGTTTGAAACTTTCAAACTGAGGTAAAAAACTCTGAGATCCTCCCCTTTGTAGCCTCAGTTTCACGCTGAATGTGCAAATGCATATTTTTTCGGGGAAGCGTGGGTGTTTTTCGAAGAAGGGGTAATACCTTTATTTCCGTCCCCAGGCATTCCCACAGTGTTTTATACGTTCACACACACAAACACAAAGGGGTTAATCATATGAGATATGATCTGTTGTCCTACTGCTCTATTGCCATCAGGAATCTCTCACATCAGTCACAGTGACACCATAGGATCATGGTTTTTGGTTAAGTCATATAGCAGCATGGAAACACATTGAAGGGTCAGTTTAACAAAATCACCCCCCCCCCCCCAAAAAAAAACATATTTCCTCACTTAGCCCTGGTGCTATCCAACTCAGATTTTGGTTTTATTTTTCAGATGTTTCGAGAGATTTGTCTCTGAGATTTCAATTTTTTAAGGTAAAGTTCAATTGGGGGGAAATACTTACTTTCTTGCACTAAGTTAGATAAAAAGATCGATACCACTCTCACGTCTGAGCAGTAAATATGAAGCTTGAGTCAGCAAGCACTTACCTTAGCTTAGCATAAAAACAACAGCTAACCAGAAATTGTAGTTTTTAGACTTATGAATCAAACAAACTAGGTAGATATCGTGTTAGTTAATGAGCTTTAGAGGTTCTAGTACTGTAGGCAGAATATTCTTTACCTTTGGAGGCTGGTTGTTTCCCCCTGTTTCTTTATGCTAAGCTAAGATGACTGGCTGTTAACTATAGCCTCATATTTAGCATATACATTCAAGTGTGGTATTGGTTTTCTAATCTAGAAAGCAAATAAGCTGATTTCCCATCCCTTTTAAGCTGATATTGTGATCATATTGTGAAAAAACCCTGCTCAGCCCCAGTGGAAACTTTGAAAAGAATCACGTCGAAAGGCAGTTAAAGATGATAATGAAATAGTAAGCCACAAGGGTCAGAGGATCTGTGCACATGTACAACCAACAGCTCTGTAATGCAACTAGTTAAACAGGTTTAAAGATGATCATTAAAATCTGAATGTAGTTTTATAGGTGGTTAGCAGGGGAGGACTGCTAATGTTGGGGATTTACAAACACTTTGCTTGGCCTCAATTCAAATACTTGCTGCTGCATATTGAACAAGCTAGAGATGTAAGTGATTTTTGGGCATGAATAGGGGGAGCTGCAGTAGTTCAAAGGAGATAAGATAAAAGCATCCGAGACCAACTTCAATTTGTTTTTTTATAATAATTTTTCAATGGTAGGAAGCAAGTCGAGTCAAGAATTGCAGCATTAGGTTTGTTGTGAAAGATAAATCACCAAGATTCTTAGAACTCTCTTTCAAATGAAGCCACAACAATATGAAACTGTTTGAAAGGTTAAAGTATTTTTGAAACTGCAGAACTAACATCACACCAAAAGATAAAACGTATGGCACCCAGCCTGTGTAAGAAAGTATGGTTACATTGATTACATGTTGTTATCACAATCCCGACTGTCCTGTGAGTGCACATGCAAAGTGGTTAAGACAATACAAATAATACTGTGCTAGAACTTCTTCCAGGCTGCCTTTTTAGTACAGCTTTAAGTAATAAAATTGGAGGAGACTTGGAAAACATGCCAGTTGACCATAAACTGTGGTTCACTGTTTGGTTGTACTCTCATTCTTGAGTTTCTCCTACATTCCTTTGTGTGCAGCTTTATTGATAGCCCAATGTGTCAGCAGTCTGGACTGTATGAGACTATGAGAAAAAAAAAAGCTCAGTATTATGAAATAAACCACAAACAACACAGACTTTCTGCAATCACACTGTTCTGCCCTAAATAGCCTACAAATTAGACCAGCAAAGTTTCCTGACACACTTAGAGCAGTGTGAAAATGGATCTGACTGGCACTGTGCAACACACCACGGAAATAGTGAGGCTGTAAGACAAACCGCAAACTGACTGAACAAAATCTTTCACTGTTTAATATTCTCATATGCATTTGTGCATTTTGTGAGGTCTGAGCAGGTCCCCTGTCAACTTTTTTGCCGAAAAAAAAAAATTCCAGCTTCTTGTTTTATCTGTTGATGACAAACCACATTGGTTTGACTTCATGTTCATTTTTTCAAGATGAAACGCGAATAGGGCAACATATTAATGATAGCACTGGGCATTTTTAGAGCATTCAAAAATAGAAAGCATTTATGTTTATTATTTGTGTTCTTTTCATTCATCAATGTATACGTACATCCAGTGTTAAATCATGCTCCTTTGATGACTCTAAAGTTGCTATTTTATCATTGTTATGAATTCTTCCAGTTTCAGACCTAGAATCAATTTTACTCTTCAGGAATGGATTCAACTTTAAGAACTGGGAGCTATTGTTCAACCATCTAGCAAAGGTCATTACTGCCCTCTTGTGGTTGAAACGTCGGTGGACCTGTCAGTTGCATAAAATGCACTAAAAATACCCACAAATAGGAGCATGCAATGTGGATAAAGTCCTCTCTCAAAGAAAATGTAATTTTATATTGCTATATAGTACATTTTCTGGAAAATCAATTGAGAAACTATAGGTAGGATAATCAGACAGGAAATTACTATTACTATTTTTTTTTTTTACTAATCCAGCTAATAAATGTCTGGAAAACCAAGATACTTTATTACATTGAAACAACAGTTGTTAATATTTACATACAGAACAATGGTATAATATACATAAATATTAAGCATAATTACCTATAGGTGTAAATGGTATGGTAAAATCTCAAGTCAAGTCAGTTTGTATTTATACAGCCCAGTATCACAAATCACAGTCTGTACAGAAAACAACCCCTCGATTCAAATAAGGAAAACTCCTCAAAAACAACCCTTTAACCCTTTAAATGGAGGAAACCTCAAGAAGAGCCACAGAGGAGGGATCCCTCTTGCAGGACAGACACAAATGCAATAGATTTTGTGTGTACAGAATAGATTTTTTAAAATCACAGTATGTACACATTTTTGATATGACAGCTGAAGACAGACAGGAAAGGGGGACAGAGAGAGGGGATGACGCGCAGCAAAGGGCCGCAGGTCAGATTCGAACCTTGGGCCGCTGCAGGAAGGACTCAGCCTCGGTACATGGGTCGCCAGCTCTACCCACTGAGCTAACCGCCGGTATGTACACATTTTTAAGACAAAAATACAGATATATGTAGATTGTAGAACAAAAATGAAAAAAATAGATCCAGGACAACGTTGCAACAATAACTGTAAATAAAAAAATATATCATCAGTATATATCAGTTATATTCCCCAGCCCTGTGTGCACAATAGATTCAAATCTAAATGTTTTATGTGATAAGTCAAATAATGTATGAACGGAAATCTAGGATAAATCTACATATGAGCAGATATCTGTCTTTAAAAACAAACTGATTTGAACAGGAAAAATTCTGCTTTTAAAAATGCTACATAGCCTTACATAATCCCAGAGATACAGAGGGGTCCTCATACAGGTTATGGTGTTTTCAGGCACAATGTATTGATATTTATATGGTCAAATGACTGGTGTTTGCATGTAACTTCATTTAACATTCTGGCCATACTCACTGTGGTGTGCGTGTATTATACAGCTTTAAGTAAACCCCAAAAAGCAGGTTAAACATATAAGAAGTACAAGATTAGAACTGTTTTCTCTTGACTTCTTTCCTAATCATTTCTGATTCAAACTCAGTAAACTTATGAATGTTATATCTATATACGTGTGAACCACCAGCACTATAAACTAATCCCACACTTCCATCTGTCCATCACACTGTTAGACACCACCACAGCTGCAGCCTCCACCCACTCCTCAGTCTGTCCATCAATGCCACCCAGGTGAGTGAGAAGAGAGTCAAGCAGCAAGTCGTGACAGCTTTAACCCCGGGGTGCTTGAATCATCTGCCAGTCAGCTAAGAAAGGCTCTCTTGCACCTCTTCAACATATCACTGCAGCTGTACAGGGTGCCTTCATTGTGAAAAGCTCCTGTCTGCTTCCAGTGCCAAAAAAAGGTATTCAAGTTCTCAGACAGGCTGTGATGATGGCACTGACAGCATGTATTCAATATCTTTGAGTCTGGACCTGCAGGACTAACACATGAGTCAGCAGTCAGCACATATGATACCTCCTCTGCGGTATACTACCCACCCACCTCAACATCTTCAACAGTATTGTCTCCTGTAGATTTAGTCTTGATTTAGTAACAGGACAATAATCCATAGAAAGTTACCACTTTCTAATAAGCCTCCCTTTATAAATATAAATTGTAAATAATGCCTTCATGTTTAATGATTAATGTTATAGACTAAACCATTTACTAATGCTTTATTGATCAGTTAGGAGCCATCAATAACAACAACTTTCAGATGGCCAGGTTGTACAAAATCTTTACCTTTTGAATGGTAATTGATTGTGTTTTCTAATAACTGTTAGTAATCAATAAAGGACAATAAACCATCAAGGTTGCAGTTGTTAATGTTAAATGTTAATAAATCATTAATGAAGGATGAAAGTGTTTGTCGCTTTCTATTAAGCCATCAGCAAAACCGTAAGTTATCTGCAGTTCTAAATGTTAATAAAAATGAATAATGGGTTCCTGAAGGTCCATTGTGTGGGAGAAACTACAGTGGCTAGGAAACTCATGCAAAATGTGAGCACTCCTATCTAGAGCCAGTGTTTGGTTTGTCCATTCGGGCCTACTAAACATGTCGGTTCAAAATGGTGGACGTAGATCCTTCTAAATGTTACACACTGGAATAACAATATCCCAATATAATAATCCCAGTATGCAGTTGTGAATGTTATTGAATTCAGGTACTGAATGTCCAGGGTCACACTGCCCATATAAAGCTCTATAAAGCATTAGAAAATGATGTATTAACTATTATTAAAGCTATTAGTTACAGCTTACAACACCTTTAAAATGGCGACTTAGAAAGTAATACCCCATAACACATGAATGAAATCATAAGCATAATTGTGCTGGTAAGATCAAAAGATATAAGAAAGAAAAGGCCTCATAAAGGCACCTCACAAAAAATAATAAAAGAATGACATTCCCTATAAAGGTATTTATATGATTTGATTATTATTATTCTGTTGGTTAAAGAGTCTAACATGTATAATAAGTAACACGTAAATGTAAAGTATAGCATAAAGTAAATAAAGCATTACATTCAGGCCATCAGACTTTCCATATACCTAAAAAACATAACAATGTAGGTATATACCTGCACATACAGTAGGGCCTATGTGTTCGTTTTCAGAAAAAGTTAAAGAAACTACAAATCCCTAAACTCTTTCCGTAGCAACCATACCAACATCTGATTGGACAGACTCAGTAAAGCTCCGTGTGATTGGCCGGCGGTGGCCATGTTTGTATTACCAGCTGTCTAGATGCGAGCTAGCTAACCGGTTAGCTGTCTGAGGTACATTTACCTTTTTATTGGGGCTGAAATTACCGAACAGCCCTTCCGCCACGTTAACGCCGGCTTATCTGGACGTCGCAATGCCGGTTCACTCCCGGGAGAAGAAAGAAAGCAACCACGAAGAAATGGAGGTGGATTTTCCCGAGCAAGACGGCAGCAGCACGGACGAGGAGGACACCGTCAGCTCGTCCGTGTCTGAAGATGGAGACAGCTCGGGTAGGAAAAAATAGGCCTTAAATATCAACACACAGCTCAGTTCATTAATGTCACATCTGTCGGACCTGGCTTTGTCATGATATGCGGTTAATGTTGAAAACTTTGACCAGGGAGGGGTGGAGACAATGTACAGCAAGGGGTGGAGATGCTATGATGGTAGACGGTGATGGTGGTTGGTATTGGGAGGTGAAGTCAAAGCTGTCATGTGTTTATGTGAACAGAGATGGATGATGAGGACTGTGAGAGGAGGAGGATGGAGTGCCTGGATGAGATGACCACCCTGGAGAAACAGTTCACTGACTTGAAGGAGCAGTAAGTTCCTTCCCCAAGTTGTTTCCACCCAGCCAGCCTTCACCTACTGCTGTCTGCTCTGAACTAACACTGCACTTCAAGGCTGCTTGGGATATTCTCTCAGCATCCTGTTCTCAAGAGACACACACACACACACACTCAATGTTGTCATTCTGCAGACCAGTGAGAGTAGGGAAATCTGATTTTTTTGCAACTCATTCAAATTTCTTACCAGTGTTTGGAAGTTGCACACAAGATATTGTTAAATTCTTCAGCTCAGTGTAATACATACACATACAGTCATGCCAGTGTAGGTCCATTATTTGATGAGCTTTGCCTCCTTATTTCAGGCTGTACAAGGAGCGTCTGAGCCAGGTGGACATCAAGCTGCAGGAGGTAATGGCCGGCTGTGCCCAAGAGTACCTGGAGCCTTTAGCCAACCTGCAGGAGAACATGCAAATCAGGACCAAAGTTGCTGGTGGGTCAATGTAATATTCCATAATATTATGGAATATACTTAAGTATATATCTGGAAGTGACTATCTTTACATGTCAGCCACCTATGACAAAGAGGTTTTTTGTTCATCAAAACAATGAACTATATTGGAAAAGAGCTAAACACAGCATGTGTGTTTGTGCTATATAGACCATGAGATTAAAAAAGGTATCATCTTTCCTGCTGCCTGTGTCAGATTGATTTAATGTTTAAATGCTTGTGACAGGGATCTACAGGGAGCTGTGCTTGGAGTCAGTGAAGAACAAGTATGAGTGTGAGATCCAGGCTGCCTGCCAACACTGGGAGGTGAGAGGTCAACGAATGAGTCAGAGCTTATGTGAGGGTTAGGTTTGCATGTTCACGTCACACAACACATTTTGTCCAACCAGATTTCTGCCTTTACAATGTAGGAAATCCACTTTAATTTTGGAGGCTTTGGCTTTCGCCACAGTGTCCACCACCTAAACAAACTGAATTTAGTCCACTGCTTCTGGAGATGATTTCTGATGGTGGTTTTCCGACCAGTGTGTTTTGACTATTTGTTTCTGTCTCCCAGAGTGAGAAGTTGCTGCTGTTTGACACTGTGCAGAGTGAACTGGAGGAGAAGATAAGACGATTGGAGGAAGACAGACACAGTATTGACATTACCTCAGGTACCAACTAGGGCTGCAGCCAACAGCTGTCTACAATAATATTGTTTTGATCCATTCATTCATCATTTACTTTATAAAATCTATCAGAGGTTGGACAGGGACATCCTAAAGTCTGGCCAGCATCCATAAAGTCCATAGTATTCAGTTCTTATTGTTAGGAACTAGAGTAAAGCATTCCTCACATTCATTTTTGTTCATCAGTAAATAAATATTTGGTATTTGGATGTTTAGAACAATCAGTATAACAATTAATCAAAACTGGAATCTGTCAGCTGTTGAACCTGTCAGTTAAATGTTAAGTTAAGAAGCACTAACATGCCTACAATACGGGTACAGTTAGTAGGGTTGATGAATAATAAGTGATCTATAAAACAAATTGAAACGTGAAGAGAATATCCTACAGAAGGAAGCGACTCTCCTCTCTCTAACCTGTCCTCTTTCTCTTCCAGAGTTGTGGAATGATGGATTGCACTCGCGGAAAAACAAGAAGAAGGACCCATTCTGCCCTGTCAAGAAGAAGAAGCCTGTTGTTGTTTCCGATATCCTTTTCCCTTTGTCCTGTCCTTGCCTTATTCCTCCCATCATTCATGTGCACCACACTTTGCTGCAGCGCTTCACTGATGTACTGTTAAGACAGATTCTTCCTTAACCACTCTATTACGGCCTTATATCGTCTACATGCTGCAAGATCTCGATATTCTTGAAGACTGGACAGCTATAAGAAAGGTATTTTGTAAACAAACAAAGTTGTCTCTCTGTGAATGTGTCTGTGATGTGATTTGACCTTTTTAGTTGTGTCTGTCCCCACCCCCACCCCCCCCCACAGGCGATGGCATCACTGGGGCCACACAGGGTGAAGGTGGATGGTAAGAGTTTCTCCTCATCCTTGGTTACAGTCAATACCTGGCTGAGTGCAGCCATCGACCCGCACTCACACAGGAGGGGTTGACTCAATACTTTCAGCTAAAAGTGCTCAAGTTCATAGTTGAAAAGGAGACAAATGTTCCTCTCCTCATCTGTCTTTGTCCCTCTCTTTTTATACTCTGTGCTGTGTTTCTTTTAAACTTGCACCGTCCCTGTCTCACTTCCTCGACAACTGATGTCGTCTTCACTCTCTCTGCCTCCAGTCCCTGCAGTCAAGCCCGACAGACATCACCATGTGGCCCGCTCCGAGGACGGTCGGCTTTTCTATGACAACCAGTGGTACTGCAGGGGGCAGGCCATCTGCATCAACAGGAAGGACGAGTACCCGACTAGGTGTGTGTGTGTGTGTGTGTGTGTGTGTGTGTGTGTGTGTGTGTGTGTGTGTGTGTGTGTGTGTGTGTGTGTGTGTGTGTGTGTGTGTGTGTGTGTGTGAGCAGAGTTAAAAAGCTCTGTAATAATGAGAGGGAGTGATGATTCTGGTTATAGCATGTATGAGTTATTGCTCTAGATGATGTGTGTACTGGCACATTGTGTGAGTCTGTGACTGAGTATGTGTTTGATCATAGATGGATTTTAATCAAAGAGATTATGTGAGTATTTGGCTGAATGATTGTGATTCTTTGTGCATCCTGCCCTGTGTGTTGTCAGGACAGGCTGCTCAGTGAATAGAGGGCATGCATTGATCAGTCACTTTCTCACAGTGCAGCACTGACAGTGGGAACGCAGATGCACACAGGCGGCTGCTATGAATTAGTACCAGACAGTCGGTGGACAATAAAATGTAGCCAGAAATGAAGTTTCCTTCACAAGATCTCAACCTAACAGAATGCAAACACAACCGGGCCTCCCGTTCATTTGAGGCCAGGGTAGGAGTGCGAGAGCTAAGGAGGGAGTGGTGGTAGAGTTATTGTCTGATTATTTCACAGCGCCCCCACACAGTATGCACAGTCTATGTCACAAAGACAGAACTGTTATTGTCAGATTTATGTAGCTGTGAACACATATGCTTCTGTTTTTATAAATCTCCATCACATGCACAAGCCTCATTTCCACTCCCACAGTAAGCCCTACATGGATGTACACATGACATTTGTGCATTAAAATACCATTGCCTGTTACACTATTTTAAAGCCCTGTCAGTGAAAAGTACTGCTATACAGTTCGGTCCCATCGACAAGGTTTTCCAACAGTACCACAGTATCTGTCATTGTATCCAAACCTTTTGCATGGCTGTGGCTGTTTACACCACCCATTTCAGTCATTTATTTCAGAATCAGACATACTTTAATAATCCCGTGGGGAAATTACTTACTTCATGTACCTGTAGTAGTAATTGAGAAGTTATTTCTCAACCACCAAGAGCTACACTGTTTTAAAATAGAATTGAATGACCTAAACACAGGGAAGTAGTTGCTGTTGATCACACAAAACATATACCTGCTTTTTACAGAACGCTGTGTGTACTGCAAAACAGTATTACACAGTCCGTGGCTGTTAGAATAATTTGTTTTGTTTTTTTAGTTTCTGTCTCTCACTGTATTTTTCATCTCCACCTTAATCACCCTCTTAATGCTGTAGAATACGTGTGTGCACGGTGTGAGGTCTGGTTTTGATCGCAGTTTGTGTATAAGAAGTGGCATATTCATGTTTTTCATTGTTTACACATCGAGCCTCCTTGCCCCTGGTCATATTTGGCAACCTAATCACATTCACAAGCTTCTAATGATATTCAGGATGTCTGTGATCATGTTTGTAAAAGATTTTATTACATGTTTCAATCAGGTGTCATTAGTTAATGTTACTCAGCCTTTTAGAAAAGATTGCTTCTCTTCTCTTTAGCCTTTGGCTGTCTGTGAAAACAATATCTCTTTACCACTTAAGCAAGAGTTTTCCTTGTTAATCTTCCCACGTAAATACTTGATGGCTGCTGACTGTTTGCCTCTCATGGTGGAGTGACCGTGACAGTGATTGTTACGTGCACACCCTCTATGTTGTTTCTGAGGAACACAAATTGATTGTGCGATAACATTGCTGTATGTTTGTGTCACGCAGTGCCATCATCACCACCGTCAACAACGATGAGGTGTGGTTCAAACGGCTGGATGGCACCAAGTCAAAGCTGTACATCTCCCAGCTGCAGAAAGGCAAATACACTATCAAACACTCGTAAAAACACAATGAAACACACACACACACACACACACACACACACACACACACACACACACACACACACACACACACACACACACACACACACACACACATATAGGAAAAGACCATCATCTCTGCTGTGTTTCTATTTGTCTCCTTTCCGTGTGGTATCTTTCTACATTCTTGCCATATGTACAGTCACACACACACACACACACCTCACTTTACTCCCTCTGCGTATAAGTAACAAAAAAGAAACAAATATCAACTGACGCTTCGAGTCTAAGGAGACGATCTTCTCTGTAAATATGTATGTATGTTGATATTATTGACAAGGTCACAAAGTGTCATTTTCTCTGGAAAGGAGACAATGCAAAGTGCTGCTAAAAAATACAGAAGGGCGAAGAACCGGAGCAGTAGCGAACTGTGAACCGCAGAGCTCAGTCGCCGTGCCTTTCTGAGACAAGACGATGCCTAGGCTAATGGGGGTAAAATAAAAATAAAAAAAACTCCCGAAGTGTGAATATCAATGCAGTGAAGCCTTACTCTGTACTGTGTTAGCACCCAGAGGACTGAAGCGGGTCAGTGAACGAGCGAGTGAGAAACCCTGATCCAGGTGAGGATGCCGTCACCAGTGAGTTTCATTTGCCTCTCCAGATGCACCCGTTAAATTTGAAATTTCATGCTCCATAGAGCCTAATAATTCTGTATTAGGATCCCCTGGGAGCCCATTTGAGATAATGTTTGATTTAGTAAAAGCAATTGCACAAGTGTCAATATGAAAATGCAGAATGATTAATCAATTTTGAGTAAATGATTATATTATGAACATAATGAGATGAAACTATTCTCCATGAAAACCCCAGGGTTTTGTTGAAACCCACTTGGGGAGCCACTGTACTAAATGATTTCTTGATGTCTTGATGTTTTAGTGTAATATTCACAGCGATATTTTAAGTTCAAACCAAGTCCAACCCCATGCACTAAGCAAAACATTGAACTGTGTTTAAAAGCATACAGTAATCGGAGGTGCCCTGTATATAGAGATGAGTGTATGTTTTGTGTTTCCTTCACTGTGACTCTTCCCTCTGTCTCCTGTCGTGTTGCCATGCGTCTGACAGTGCCTACAACTTATCATTGAAGGCAGGATCCAGGCCCACATTGCCTCCGATTTTTGTAATTCATCGTGCCATTTTTCAGGTTTTTTTGTCTTTATTCGGCCCATGTTGTGTGTGTGCTATGAATATAATAGCTGAAAGGATTGGTTATTAATTCCTGCAGTGTAAATGTCACACCTCTGAAAAATCTAAAATATCTCCTGTTTCCCGTCCTCTCTTCTTCCCTGTGCCCCCCCCCTCAACTGTCACTTCTCTCTCCTTATTCTCTTTTGTCTTCCTCCTTGCTGTCAGTAAAAATGTTCCTCAACGTTGACGTATTAACAGTACAATGAGAAAGCAAGGTTAAAGGAGTATTTCTGTGTGTGTACAATCCGTCCAATCGAACCTTCTTTGTTTTTGTATATGACGCTTGATACAATGGAGGGGATGTTGCTGTGTGTTGTATTTATGGTTCTTTTAAACATTGCATACATACTTCAAAGTATTACCTGCCAATAGTATTGTAAGGAGAGGTGATGCAACATTATATCATGAACATAAAGTGTCTGTGAAGCCTGATGTGGCATTCACTGAGTAGAACTTTAGAAGTTTTGTTTTTAATTTCTGCTTTGTTTTTAACTTTTTTTAAATGAATTTTGGTTCCTTTCTGCATTAGAGGTAAAAAAAAAAAAGGGAACCTGTCCCGTTGTGCCAATGCATGTACAGCTGATTAAAGATTTTGTTTGTATCATTTGAAGAGAGTCAAACCTGCACATATACAGTTGTTTATATGTAAATGAGAGCAGGGAATGTTAACTTGAGTGGAACAGTGTTTCTGCTGTGCTTTCTGCCTGCCTTTCCAGCAAAAAAAAAAAAAGAAGAAGCGCCCATGCATTTAGGTGATTATAGTATCAACCTGCACTCCTCAGCTTGACTCAAACTAATTTCCTTTTTTTGAACTTAAGAGCTTTGGATAAAAATATCTGAGCTTTGCATAGAACTTAAGTATCCTATTGGATTTGGCCTAGCATGCACAAAAAAGGCTAGATTCAATCTTATATAATACTCCAGTGTACAAAGAGAGAAAGTCCCTGACAGTGCTCAACCCAAAGTCACCCCTGAGGTTCGCTGAACCCAGGCTTCACTCCTTAGTGACAATAAAAAAAGTGGCTTATTTGGAAGAAACATGCTGAGCTAGTCCTATTTGATAATGGCTTTTTGGTCTGCTGTGCTGTTCAACCTTTCAGTCACTTCTGCCAGAGGGACACTCAGTAGATTAACACCACATACTGGTATCGATTCAGGATCGACGCTGATGTACCATTTTGTACCCCCTCTGCCCCTCACCCTCCATCCGCCTGGCCTCGGGCCTCTGCAGACACCTCATGCAAAACCACTGCAACCATTGATTGATCTATTGGGAATATTGATCAGATGCGGCAGTGTAGCCAGAAATTCAAATGAATCAATTGGAATGGCTAATGTGTTCAATTTCCACTTTAGGTAAAGCTTTATAATCCAAACTGGAGTTTTCCATAAATATTATTGGCTATATTTTACCCCATGGTCACACTAGGTGAACACCGTGAAGTTTACGAAAGAGAATGTATCTCAAAATCCACCAATCAAACCACCAAATACGCCCTGCTTGCACATCCCCATTGCACTACCACGTTTCTGTCCAGAAGGTGTCAGTAGTGCTCCACAGTGCAGAGGAAGCAGCCTCTGCACTAGTTGGGAGGGGGGGAGGTGGTCTGTGAATCTGGGGCACCCTGCTGCTGAAGCCCTCCAGCTGATGGGAGAGGGAGAGAGAGAGAGAGAGAGCGAGAAAGAAAGAGGAGGGATGAAGGCACAGTTTGATCACAGCTCGCTGGCCACGTCTGCTACCGCAACAGAGAGGGAGAGAGGAAGAGGAAAATCCCCATCACCGCGTCAAAGGCAGCAGCAGCAGCAGCAGCAGCAGCAGCAAGCAAGCAAGCAACAGGGCTGTCTGTATCTCTACACACCATGCAGCATCTCTGTAGAGCGCTCCTTTAATCTGCTTTACGCACTCCTGTGAACCTGTGCGTGCAACCTTGTGTATATATGAGTACAGTCAAAAATGATGTAACATGCTCCTTCCCAACATGCACATACACTGGTATATAACTGCAAAGAAAAGGGTTTCCTTGTTTGATTTCTGTTTAGAGATGATGCTGGGTGAATGTGGATGCTGGCCCCTGAGTTTCTGGCCATTTTCAGCCCCATCCATACTTAATGAGTAACCAGAACTGGAGGGTCATTGGGACGTGTTTACTGCAACACTGGGGCTAATTAGACCGTGAAAGTGTCACACTGTGCTAAATTCTTAATATCCCTGCCCCCCTGTGTGATGTATGAGCGTGTGCATCGCTGTGCATTTTCAAGAGAGTGAGACTGTGTATGTGGATCTCTTTGTGCATGCATGCATGTTGCTGTGTGCCAGGCCCGTGCGTGGGCGTGTACCTTTGATGCTGATTGTATAAGAGAATGTTAAATGCATACATCGGTAAGTGAACATCAAAGGGATGAGGCAAGCTGCTCATCATCAGGAATAGACGAGGAGCAAGACGAGAGCGAGGTGGATTCAAACGGAACGTGCTGCAACCTGTGATCCAAGTGAGCCTGGTATCACCTCTCTAGGTGTGTCAGGAGCAGTGGCCTTGAATTCAACATTAGCACTCAGGGTATAGCCGTTCCTACATCTTATACTGTCTATACTGTTTCTTGTCGCATCAAGTTGCTGCTTCTTTAAAGATAAGCTTTGCCTTTTCCGTGGGTATCTGAAAACAAACTGCAGCTGCAATTGTGAAAGTAAGTTTAGATGCTGCCTCTTGTATAAGTAACATTTTATATATAGGTCATGGCCTAGACACCAACCATTAATACTGTAATCTATTACACATGAGTTAGCTGACTGGATGTGTTTGCAAGTGGGGCACCACATCCCACAAGATAAAACTCCTTTACATTTCAAATTTTAGTTACTGAGTTCTTTCATATGCATGTCAACCTTCACCAGAAATGTCTGTTTTCCACACAATTGTTCCAGTTGTCAAGTAAATGCTGACAAACAAGATACTGTAATAAATGATTCACTTTTAAGAAACTCAAGCATAAATGAATACACTTTTTCTCCCACAAGGTGACAAATGTCTGGTGAAGAAAAATGTCAAATTCAAGTTTAATAAAACAATGCAATCACTTAATAGTACATCCTAAATGACATTTATAATGTTCTGGGAAGAAGGTGCATTACTCAACTTAAAATGGTACTCGTGATTGAGAGTTAGCAGGAGAAAAAAGTCTGTATCCAACTCCAGGTTACCAAAAGGTCTGTCTTACGAGGAATCTCTAGTTGCAAAAACACACCAATACAGGTTATGCACACATAACTCAGACATTCAGTATCTACCAGATACTACTCCTGAGTATTCTTCTGCCAGCATCATGTGTCGACTGCCAAGCCCTCTTTTCAATGAGGTGCAAGCAATGATTTGACTTCAAGTGTCTTCACATGATGGAGCTCCATATTTGGTAAGGACATAGAGCTGTGTGTATTAGTTGTTCTCAGGACTGTCTGGTCCTATGCATGAGACACCAGCCCTATTCCTGTTTAGACTGGTCTCCCAGCAAGTTTGGTAGGGTACATGACAATCATGGCCTCCATCTCCAACTTCCTAGACTACACGAGTGAACAGGAAGACTGACATGCTGTGCCATGGCATCCATCCTCTCAATGGTGCATTGTCACTGTGTATTAGCATCTGCAACGTACCCCTGACCTCTCACCTGTGTCCTGGTGTACAAAGGCTACTTTCTGTAAGGAGAACAAAGGACATGGAACAGCATGTAACAATATCTTCTTTGTGATTACGTTAGCAATTACAACTAGGCACATTTTGGTATGTCTCTAACGACAGGAAAAGGTATCAGCAGAACCCAGAAACTGTTTCTTATACAGGGGCTGAGATGCTGCTGAAATGACAGTTGTACCTACTGTCACATCCAAAACTACTATTGGAGTATCTCAGGTCTGGCAGGTATGAGTCCCTATATGTATGCTGAGGTCTTCCTGGGTGTCCAGCTCTGTCCTGACTTTTTGGTGATCAAAAGAACCAGAAAGGTGGCTATTACCGAGTCAGTTCAAATCCAGCATGGCAGAGAAGTGACAGCCTTAGACTGCCATGCCTCATAACAGAACACCCACTCCTTACCTACTCTAGATCACCCACCCTTCAGAATAGAAATGTTTTTTCTTGGAACATGGCTAAAAAGGCACATTTAGCCCTCTATTTGATTCTGTAGAAAAGGAAAAAGGAAACCACCTGCAACCTCTTGGACTGAACAACAGTCTTATATGTTGAGGTATTGTTGCTAATGTAAGATAAAATCCCCAATACTGGTGATTGTTGTCACATGTGAATGGGATGACTGGCACAGTGCTCACCTTTGGAGCAGCCTCTCAAGGCTTGGATCCTGAGATGGAAAGGCTCCATCTAGGATTGACTCCAGCAGTGATAGAGAAACATCCCAGAAAGCAGTCAGCCATTTCTGTTTACAAGGCAAATGGCTGGGTTTTCAGAAGCAGTGTGAAGAGAGGGAGTGGACCCCAAGAGCTACCCAGTCTTTTCTGTTCTCTGTTTCCTGTCTGTCACATTCCACTATTGAGGTGTATGCATCAGTGATCTCTTCTTGTCATGTGGGGTTTGGAGAGAGTTTATTTTTAACCACCCTCCACTGAGTTCGACTGAGGCAGCTGCATCCTGTGGTACACTCCTCTGCCCTTCAGTAGAAATTGCCAGTTTATACCCATTGGACAAGGGCTGTTATCCATCAAGATAGTGTTGTTGTGTGCTCTGACAACAGCTAAGAGAGTAAATAAGTTGTGTGCCCCCGTACCACCCTAACTGCATGCTTAGTCGAAGGAACTTGAGAGGTCCTACCTTCAGACAAAACCTTCCGTTTTAGTCAATGAATATTAAAAGTTTGTTTGGGTACAGGGTGGCTCAGTTTCAGTGCTTTTTATTCTCAATCCTATAAGGGAAAGTGAAATGAAAAATCTGTGTCCTGTGTGAGCTTTGCCATGATATGCACTTTGCAGTTCACTCTGCGGACAGTGTTGTTGGTAAACCCCCTAAGGCTCACCCATTGGCTGTACAAGGGTATCTTGGAAGGACCCCCTTGGCTGTCTGTGTACATTCAACAAGAAGCGTAACTGCAGAATTGCTAAGAATCTGTTGACGACATATGTATGTTAGTATCAAGGTTGTGGCCCTGAATTTGTATCAGTTTTTATCTTTTGGATGGTTTAAATGACATGTGAATGGCTGTGTAAGCTGCTGTCAGCCAGCTCTTCCTCTGTCTTCTATGTGAAGAAGAGGTTAGGTCTTCCTTACCTCAAAGATTCCATCTCAAAGCTATACAACATTCCCTTCACATGCCAATCCTCAGCCACCGTTAAACCAGTGCACTAATTGGTCTGAAGATGTCAACATAGAAATAGAGACCGAGGTTTGGCTGTCACTTTTGAAATGGGTCAATGCAGCACTATTTGTGGAGTAAAGTAACTCGCATCTATGCTAGCACTGATCCTTCTTGTGATGAATGTCACCTAGAACCAACTAATCTCACCCACATGTTTTGGACTTGCCCCGCCCCATCTCTATTCTGTCTGTCTTTGACTCACTCTTAGCTATTACATATGGTAACACCCCCATATTTTGGCTACCCTTCTTAGAACATGTCAGGTCCCTTCAGCTGGATGCTGTACCTAATGGCTGAGCGACTCCCTGTCCCGCACCAACATTTACCTTATTCTACAGAACGTTTTCTTTTTTTTTTTTTATCCAATCATACTTGCAAGGGTGTACTGTATTGCTGCTGGTTTTTGTGTTGGGAATTCTACAAATTAATCATATACATAAAATAGTTGAGGTGTACCATTTAATTATGCTAAAGTACTGTTCAGTGAACAGTTGGTGCAGCCTTGTCAGTTGGAGTAGGATACTGCGCCCTGTTGCACTTTCCCCAAGTAGCTTGTTTGGCACCTGGTGAGTGCTGCTTGCCTACATGCAAATGTTGAATGCTGAGATCCATGATGACAAGTGGCCAAGCTGTTTGTCTGAGCCCTGTTTGAAGGGTTGGATGTGTATCCATCATTAATATTCCTTCCAATAAGCTAACGAGTAGTCAAATGTGTGGTGATGAAAAGAAGAAATAACAAATTGCAAAAGGTTTGATAAGATCTGCAACCTGTTGAACAGCAGGAATCGATGACATTTGAGCAGCTGTCATTTGTCTGGCCTATGCTGTGATACTAGAAAGGCTGAAGCTTCAGGCCTTTGCCTAGAACCCAAACATCATCCACTCTGCCTCCTTTTAAAGTTCATTCCTATCTCCTAATAGAGCTGTGATGATCTATTTCTATCATCTATCTTGATTTTCTCCTAGACTCAATAGCTTGAAACTGAGGAGCTCCAACAGACTGGCCAGCCTGTATGTGTCGGGTTCGTTTAGCTGACCAGACGAGGTGGCAATATCACCTTCCAACTCCACACCCACTGTCCTCGGACACCATACAGTATCTCCTCATTATGTCAGGTCTGATATGCAAAGTAGCGCCAGCAACCACTGTAGCATAGCAGAGGCAGATGGGGGCGATGTTTTTTTTTGTCTGTGTATGAGTGCGTAAGAAAGGATGTGTTTATGTCCTTCTCTGTCTGTATTTGTGTCTGGATGTGCTGCCCAGCCACTGTTGTGATTTTACATAAAGAGAGTATCGAGTTCAGCATCATCTCCCCAAGCCTATAAACACACACAATTTATCCGCCTCTTTCAGGCTTACCCTCAAGTGCTCAGTGCAGGCTCAATATGGAAATGTAGTCAAATGGCCAACTGGCATCAGTGACAGGATAAGAGACTACAAAGACTTGGTAGTTAGGGAGATTCTCCTGCATCAAAATTTAGATACGTGCTTCCTTTCTTTCGGGATATGGGTTGTGTTTGTTTACTGTATAAAATATGCATGCGTACTGTATATGTGTGTGTAAACAGAGGCACATATATACATTTTTCAGTTGGAAGTCCACTTGAATGTGTGCTGGCCTTGTTTACTGCATGTGTGTATGTTTGTGCTGGACGCAGATTCAGTGGAGTGAGAAACAGAAAGCTCACCGAGCCATTTGGCTGCTGTCCTAATTGGCTGTGCGCTGTTGACAGGATGCTGACAGAGCACATCGCAGAGACAGGTACTCTGTTTCTCTCTGTTTCATCTTCAGGGTTTGTGAAAATATTTCCTCTGAGGAATTCCCTACTCTACTCATTTTCAAGCATGAAAAAAACCTTAAGTGGCGCCCTTTGACAAGTTACAAAGCTTGTTGTTTTTCTAGTGTTTGGATACAGAAAAAGGGAATGGGCAGGCTGGAGAGAGGCCAGCCTTAATGAGACGGTTCTCTGCTTCTTATCGAGCCTGGGTGGTTTACTGTTTGGTGACCGGCTTGGCTTCTGTGCATGTGTGTGTGTGTGTGTGTGTGTGTGGACAAATACACACATGCACTCACACCTATGCATTTTTATAGACATAAATGAGCATTCACACAAACATATGGGGATTCCTTTTAAGTATCATATTAACACGTGCACCTATATAGACACCACTGCCAAGTGCTAATTGGCTTTGCTTTTAAAACGTAGAAAGACAAACATCCTGGGTTCAGAGGACCACTCGTCATAATGGCCTCTGTGAGGAACCACGCATGCACACGCTCACACAGGGCTGTTGATTGACAGCAAAGACTACTGGGAGGCAAGTAAAAGAGGGGGAGGGGACGCAAGCCACATCTGAAATGAACCATGGCTAAAGATGGGAAAGGTTGGTGCTGCAGGGTGCTTTTATCCAACACTTTACTTTGATGGATCACAATGATATCACTTGATGCACTTCTGTCGCTCCCTGCCTCTCATTCATAAATACATTTACTGAATCTTAGATCCCTTCAGGTGTCTTTTCACTTTGTGTACCCTTAATGTGAAGTTATGTCATACACTGTATGCCTGTAAGAGTTGTAGATGTGCTTTACTCAGTCAGCCATGTTCGCAAAGAATAACACAGAATCATCCTGTCCGCCAGTCTAGACTCCAAGATAAAGGAGATGCTTTTGCCAGCAGGATTGTGGAACACCTTTCCTGAGCTAGGTTAGCTAAATGTGTTATTTTTATTTTTCCCAGGTTTGTTCTACTCTAATAATTTTTACACTGCGATTTTACATGAAGCAACAGTAACCCCATTCTAGAAAATACGATCACAACATTTGCTTTTTCGCTGCGAGTTAGATGAGAACATCGATACCACTCTCATATCTGCCCATTTAATATATGGCTCTAGCAGCTGGTTAGCTTGGCTTAGCACAAAAAGTGGAAATAGGGTGAAACAGCTATCATGGTTCTGCCAGAAGTTGACAAAAAACCCACCTCTAAAGCTGCCTAATTAGCACCTTATATCTCGTTCTAGTCTGCAGAACAGGAAGAGCAGGATAAACTCCTGGTATTCCGACTTGGGAGTGTTCACGCATTATTCTTATATTATAAGATGGTTACCCCCACTGCCAGCCTTGCAGTCACACCATTTAAATAGTGCAAGACTAAATTAACTTGCAAAAACAGATACATAAGTGTTGTTGATAATGTATTCACTACATTAATAGATCATAAAACTAGTTGTTCATTGCAGCCCTAAAATAAAGTTAATTATTATTATAATCTAGACTTTATGTTATGATACCAGAACATAGTTATCTCGAGGAATCTTCTAGAAAAAGTGTGAGACTGATGTTTTAGGCTCATGGGAGGCTCAGCACTGAGAGGAGCTGAAGCGTCCTTAATGTCGTCAACTGGAGGGAGAGTTTAAAAGGTGAAACTGCTGTGGGGCTGAGTGCAGGGAGGGGAGGCTGACGGGAAGCTTAGGCCCATCAGGGGATGACCACATTTTAAAGTACAGTCTGTGTCTCCTTTCCTTGCTCCCTCCTCTCCAACTGCCTCTTTAATGTTACATCACTTTCCCCTTGCAGTAGGTTCCCTTTCTGTTACACTCGCTTTCACTCCTGAATCCTAGTCTCTCTGCACATGTTACATTAATAGATGTAGCCTGTAGTTGGGCTCTAAATTTTTTACCTGTGTTGTGCATGATGCACACTCGCCATCTCGCAAGTATGTCTTCATTCCTAACTTTGTAACGACTTGGCAAACTACAGTAATAACAGACAGCAGCTTTCATCTGTGTTTCTCTCTTCTTTTTTTAATCAGATAGTTCACTGACTGAAAAGATGGCTTAGAGAGGAAATGATTCGAGAACCAAACAGGATAAGCCAGAGAGTTTACCTCATGTTGCTATAGATAGGTTTAGCATTTTGAAATATTCACGTGACGTTCAAATTTTAATAAAGCTGTACTGCCGGAACTGTTGAAACCAACTGAGCAAATAGCATATGACGTGTGTGATCCCTTTTGAGATGTGTGTGCTTTTGGTTTTCATTGGGACATGTACCAACCAGCAATGTGTCATCTGCCCATGATATAACAACTTGTGCAATCTGTGATTCCATTAAGGGAAATATAAAGAAGATAATATTAAACCAATAACATTAAATATGTGTTTGTGTGCATGTTCATTGTTGTTAGCCAACAGTGTCTTATACTTAGGAAACCGTTTGGGGTTTGCCACACACGCATTAACATAGTTTAGCACAAAGAGTTCCTTACAGAGCATTTCCAGGAATGATTTAAATAGCTATAGCCAGCGCATTTGCCCCAGTGAAATGCAGTTCAATGAATTTAATTAGTTGTCTATACAGATATCCACAACAGTTACAGTGAAGCAGTGTAGTGGCTTGCAATCATTCCGCCCATGTCAGAATCCACTATTTTTGCATGTTTTCCATTGACATAGGCCTCTGTTGGCCACAGCCTGATCACAACAGGCAGTTAGTCATTTCCTATAATAGCTGTTACTATATTTACTATATATGTACTTTATTTATCTATATAAGCGCCAACCTTAAAGGGCCAATGTGTAACATTTAGGAGGATCTGTTGGCAGAAATGTAATATAATATTCATAGGTAGGTATGTTTCCATTAGTGTATAATCACCTGAATATAGGAATTGTTACCATTCATACCTTAGAATGAGCCTTTGTTTTATATCTACAGATGCTGCGGGTCACCTTCCATGGAGTCCGCCATGTTTTAACAGTGGCTCAGAAGGGAAGGGTATTTCGTGGCCACCATAGTTTTGATCTGCAACTACACCTCTAGTTGCCACTAAATCCTACAATTAGGTCTGCTGATTATCTTCTCGATTAATCAGAAGAAACTAATTGAAAATTGCCCATCACAATTTCCTGAAGGCCAAAGTTATGTCATCCATTTCTTGTTTTGTCAGACCAACAGTCCAACACCCCAGAAGTATTAAATGTACCATCCTGCAAAACAAAGAAAAGCAGCAAAAGCTCAAAATTAGAGTTGTTATTGTTATGCCATTTTTGCTTGAAAATGACTCAAATATCAAAGCAGATGATGATAGCAGCATGGATGTTGGGATATTGGGACTGAAACTGATATTATTAGATGTGTTGGCATGAAATTCGGTACAGACATTCATGATCCCCAGAAGATGAATCCCAATGACTTTGATGATCCCCTGATGTTTCAACTATTGAAGTTAATGCCCTGAACTTTAGTACAGATATTCATGGTCCCCCTACAGGGTATAATGATAACTTTTGATCCTCAGATTTTTCCTTTATAGCAATTATTAAAATCATTTTTAATGTAATTTGGTTTATGACCAAATACCTGCAAAGCTAATGACATTCCCATCAGCCTCAGCAGTACTTTGTGTTTGCTGCTAATTAGCAAATGTTGCTGACACGCTTAACTGAGATAGCAAGCATGGTATACGTTTTAAACACCAGTATGTTAGCTGAGCTGTTAGCTCAGTTAGTTGTCATTGTGAGCATGCTAGGGTTAGCGTGATGACAAAGCACCACTGTGCCTAAGTACACCCTTGCAAAGCTGCACGCATGGCTGCACACTCTTAGTCTTTTTGATTAATAGTTGCAGATTAATCAACTAATTGTTTCAGCTCTGCTTTGTTTATTTACAGTAATACAAACTGTTGCTGACGTTGCTCAAAATGAATCAAGCTTAAAGGATTTCTCCTTGCAGAGACCTAACAAACGGTTCAGAACAGCAGATGTAAAGACTTGCATCAGTTTTATATCAAAACAGTGACAGGAAGTACACTTGTATTTGCTTTGAGATCCGGTATGTTGATTCTGTCTTCTGAGCTATGCTATCACAAAGATCTTTTACATAAACCAATTAGTGTAATGGAAACCTGCACACAGTTCAATTTCCAAAACTGACTTCCTCTTGTGCTCGTCTCACCCACAGTTCCCTCATAATGCCACATCAAATGCACAGCTGTGAGCTGAGCAACGCTGCCAGGGGATCACAAAGTACAGCAGTAATACGAGGGTACTTGTCAATGTCTGGGCCCATAGGCTTGGCCTCGACACAACTCTCCAAAGCTGACATCAGATTGGCTGTCATCTCCGTTTATTATCAAGACTCTGCCTCTGTACTGTGGAAGCTACTGTAGCAACTGCGAAGTTGAAAGGCAGGTGTTGAACACGTGGTACGGAGCCATCTGAGGACATGATGAAGAAGCACTGACTCATAAACACAAGAGAGAACACAGTGTGAAATTGTCCAAGTGCTCTGATGCCCCTCCAAATCAATTCATTAGGTTGTGCAGAGGTCAAGCTCATTACAACTGCAGCATGTGTGCGGTTGAAAGCAGGATAATTTGAGAGCGAAGCAGCTGTCCAGATATGGATTCATCACAAATAATCCAAACTCACCTACACATTTGAACATCAGCCGACTCATACGCTGGACAGATGCTGAATTGTGACATACGAACTGAGTCCAGATTGCTGAACAAAGGACCTCCAATGAAGGAAAAGTGAAGATGTGGACCACAGCATTCAGCAGCCAGACCGTGTAAACATGAAAGCATGTAGGTGGATTCGGGTCCGTGCGTGTGCATGTGCGTCCGTTTCGACATTTGGATGTGCGTGGGCAGGCGGGATGTCAGAGAAAGAGAGAGAAAGAGAGAGACAGCAGCATCGCCACGCATGCATACTGTACAGCACGAGTGTACTTGTGTGTTTTTTGCACAATGGGGATTTCTCGGCGCTGATCTCAGCAAATTCTGTTGCGTCTCCAGCAGTGTTGGCCACATGAATATTCATGAGGTCCTCTTGTCTTTGGTAAAAGCCTTGTGTTGTTCCACAGAGGGCTGGTCTGGTGGGGGGGGGGTGCTTTGTGTGCACTGCTGAGGTGGATCAATGTTTCATTGCAGGTTCACCTTTGGGCGTCTGGGAGAGCCGGGGGAGGTCGCGTCAATCAAGACTGTGTCGAAGCTTTAGCATTTTGCATACAAGTGTGTGTTCTTGTTTCTGTCTATCAAAATCAGTTAGTGATGCGTAGAAGGCACGTGCACTGGTGATTATGTGATCTATGTTTCACCTGCTATCTGATTTATTTCTCAGGTATCTGTATGCGTAGTAATGATCTCTGCTTTACATTTAGAAAAAAGGACGCACACACCATGTGAATGTGTTGAAAACCAGCCCTCCAGCTCGCTATTTATAAATAAGTAAATAGAATTTTCTGTCCAGTAGTGGCCCATTTGCCTCAGCCCAGCCCACTGCCTTCAGCTGTGTTTTTTCCTTCACATGGTAGTCTGTAACAAAACACACACACACACACACACACACACACACACACACACACACCTCTATAACCCCTTTGGCTTTACAGGCCTACTTTAACCTCCGGCTGTAACAGCGCCGGTATGCCTGCATCTTCCATTCTTATGTAACCCTCAGAAGGAGGGCAAGCAGAGGAGCAGGCTCGCTCTGTCTTTATGTGCTGGCTTCATTGAGCCTCAGTGATGCCCAGGGGTGCGTGTTAAGCCCTGCAGACTGCGCGCTGGAACATACATAAAGACAGGGCGCACTCAGAGCTACCTAAACCCATCCATCCATCCACATACATGTTTAAAGTGGAAATGAATAGGATGAAGTGTCTGCGTCTTTTTATAAGGAAACAGTCTGTTCCTTTTATCTGTTAGTGAACTAATGCAGGGGGCTGAGGGAAGGCTGGGAAAAAGGGCTTTTATTGTGAAATAGATGCATCCTTTAATGGGTTAGAGAGTGAGGGGGAGAGAGAGAGAATACACGAGCAAGAAGATGCCGAGAAAAGCGAGAGGAGGCACTAATGGAATCCACCATCATCCAATCATTTTCAAGTCCAAATAATTCCAATAGGCTTTTTATAGCGACAAATTTTACTCTGCTTCTGAGGTGATTATAACTGTACACAGTCTGATGTAACTATGCCTTATTATGGCATAATAATAATATGAGCGAGCACAAAAAGGTTGAGAGCCCGATTTTCCAGTGGGGTTATTAAGAGTACACCTGCCCTCATTAATGTTTCATCAGGTCAGGGCTAACAGCAGCATCACTAGAAAATTCCAGCTGGTCTGAAACACCCACATGAATACCAGCTATCAGTGCTGAACAAAAACTGCATCTGTATTACAGGTTGTCCTCATTAGGGCCCGGGTTCAAACTGCACTGGGCCCCTTCTGTGTAGAGCTTGCTTGCATAGAGTTTGCATGTTCTCCCCAGGTAAACTGAGTAGGAAACTAAATTACAATAGGTGTGACTGTGAGTGTGAATGTGTTTGTGCAGGGCTGAGACAATAATCCTTGACTATTGGCAGGAAATGAACCGATTTAGTAATGAAACACCAAATGTTTGCTGCCTCTCAAAAGTGAGATTTCTCAGTTTTATATCACTTTAGATTGAAAAACCTTCGAGTTTTTAACTAAACACAAGCAATTTAAACGCTTGTGTGTGGTGCCTTTCTTGCAGCTGTCTGACAGTATTAAAGAATAAACATGTGAAATTATATAAAAAAATACAAAATAATTAATAATTAAAGTAAAAGCACAGCGCTGCAACGCATTTTTAATTATTGATAATCTTATGATTATAAATCAAGCATTTGGTCTTCTGTCAGAAAGAAAAAATGGCTTTCTTGACTTCTGAAAGCCCAAGACTTGACTTATTTTCAAACAGTTCCATGGTAGAATCCCTGCTGTGCAACAGTCCCATTGACAAATACTTGCTGAAGTATCAATACGATGGATGATGTGTAACGTTAATTTAGTTTGTTACAAACTCGCGCCACTTCCTCCATTTAATTCCTCTCCTGTTCCTGCCTGAACCCGCCTTCATCCTAGTCCTAGACGACAAAGATATAATAGGAATATAGAAGCTTCCATTTTTTCAAATTCTGCAAATATCTCCGGTAGAAAACAGTAGTTTTCCAGTATGTGTGTGCACAGAAAGAAATCAGGTGATTGTACACAGCCCTGGCTCTGTAAATGGGACACAAACAAGTGGATTGAAGCAAGCCACACAACACTTATTTGTTGTTCCAATCAGGATTTGTGTGTCAGGCAATGTTACTTTCCCACGGACATTCAGCTTACATTCTAGGTTATCATGATATGCTGTTGTTGTGATGTTCGTACGTGTACTCTACTTAGGAACAGTTTGCTAACCCACAACATAGCTGACGTTAGTTATATTACTTGCTATGCAATTATTTGCACTATATCATGGTATTTCTCATGATAGTGGATTTCTTCAGAATCGCTTACAGAACCTTTAATTCTTATATCCTTGCAAATGAATATAATCAAGTTTTATTTAACAAAAGAAACCAAAGCACTTAAAAAGCTCGTGTAGCTGCTTTTAATACTCGGTGCTATGAGAACATTTTAATCAGTACCAAAAAATATTGAGCTTCAACACCCAGTTCTACTGCTGCCATCAACTGGAGTTTGCTGCTCACTATACTGCTGGGTCTCATTATCACAGTGACCGTGGTCCTGCTCGGTGCGTCGTGCTGGCTTGGGCTCTTTGCCCATTGGCCTCTATTTGCCCCTCTCACTTGTTGCCCCTCTCCTGTGGCTAAGCGTGTGCCTCCAAATGTTGGCCTGTCGCTGCTCCTGCCCTGAGCTGAGCTCTAACCACGGCCCGGTGAGTGCACCTGCCCTCACCAGGCTACAGCTCCTCTATTATTCATCAGCCATCTCAGGTGACCTCTCATAAACACTCTGTTATCATTTAGGATCCAGTGTCTCATTAGCGGTCCATTCAGGTTCCTCAAATATTGCTTTTGTGACTTCAGCAGGCCGCCACCCGCCGGCTGCCCTCACCCGACCGATTGATCCTTGTCCGTCTGTCATTTGCCAGCCAGCACTGTCGAGCTCTTGTGATTGGCCCTCGTCGGAGAGGTTGACTACAGGTGCTCTGGCAGAAACTGAAGACGCCTCGGCCGGTGGTGGCGAGTTTCAGCAGGCCACTGCCGTCGTCTCAGGTTTTCATCTTTAAAGTCCCCCGCAGATCTCCTTGGTAACCTGGATGCACATCCCTGGCCCCCCATATGCCAGGCCCAGTAAAGCTGTGTGACTAGAGATCGAGGTGGACGAAAAGGACAAGTGAGATGTGTACTTAGAATGCAACTCTTCATTAGACCAGAGGAATGTAGAATAAAAGTCTATTTTTAGTTCAACAAGCCATCTTGCCTCTTTGTTTAGCCTTTGACCCTCCATTAGTACTGGACTAGCTTTATTGGGACGAACCTTTGTCCACTTAGATTGGGCTCTCAACACTAAATACAGCAGCTCCATTACTATCCAGTTTCCCTTGAGCAATGTAATAAAGCATGCTCTGATGCTTTTGTATAGCCTCTGTGTGTGTGTGTGTGTGTGTGTGTGTGTGTGTGTGTGTGTGTGTGTGTGTGTGTGTGAAGAAAAGTCAAAGCGTTATTCTTGGATTTTTATTCTTTGTACTTGGTATTGGTTAAGAAAATGGCAAAAGTTTATTTTCCATCCTTTTTAGAAGACTAAAAAATATCTTAAAGGACCAGTGTTTAGGATTTAGTGGCATCTTGCAGTGAAGTTGCAGATTGCAACCATTTGAATATAGCTCAGCCTTAAAAGCATGTAGGAGAAAATACAGTAGTCAGGAAATGTGTGACCAACTCAAAAGGCTAGGCTAATCGAGAGCCAGTGTTTGGTTTTTCTGTTCCGGGCTACCGTAGAAACATGGTGGTTCAACATGGCCGACTCTGTAGAAGAGGACCCGCTCCATCTGTAGATAAAAAACGTCTCATTCTAAGAAACACAATGGTTCTCATTTTTGAGTGATTATGCACTAATGTAAAGATAGGCTACCTACGAATATTCTTTTTAACTTCTGCCAATAAATCATCCTAAATGTTACACACTGGATCTTTAATATACCCGCAACTAATGATCATCCCAAAAAAAAAAAAATCAGTAATACCACTGTACTCATCAAGTAAACTCCTAAAAAGCATTCAGATGGGGCAAGAAACACAATAGTTCAGACGATCATACAGGTTTTAAAGTAGCACTAATCGATATATTAATATAAATTATGGATTAAATAATTACGTGTAATATAAAAGTGGTCGCTCATAGTGACAAACCCGCAGAGAATTATTATTATGATTTTACCTTTTAATTACATTGGCTTAGCTAATCTGGCGAAACTGTTGGTTTACAACCTGTCCGATCATTTGAGTGCTAATTTCTTTCCCTGTCAGACTTTGCTGTGCCGCTGTGTTCACTAACTATTTTATTTAGTACAATGGTATAATGATGAACCGAATTAATGCCTGAAAAAATAAGCATAAATTAAAATCTCCTCCCAGATTTAATGGCGTTTGTGGATGTAAGGAGCTCATTTGATGACCTAGAACTAGCAGCTCGCAGCTTTAATTTTATCTCTCCCTTTCCAGCTAATTATGATGTACTGTACAGACTACTGAGCAAGAGCAGGTCTCTTCCACACATATAAATACACATAAAAGCAGTCATGCACACCCTACCATATTTGATGATTCCCCCACTATTTTGATGTCGGGTGGCGCGGCCTTTATTTGTCTCAGTGTCAGCTAACTCTGGGCTTTTGTTAGACGCTCTACTCTCTGCTACAGTGTTTTCAAAAACAAGCCAGAGAGGCTGCTAATTAAGGGCCAGGCTGCTGTTTGTATTTAACGAAAGAATCCTCCTCATTAGTTTGCCAGGCAGTAATTAGAGAGAAAACGGAGGGAGAGAGAGTGAGGAAAGGGATGAAGAAGTGACTGACTCTGCTCAGCACAAGGCACTGTACTGTACATCAGTGAGAGGTTAATGACAACTGCTTGACCAGTTCTCTAAGTTTGATGTTATCTGTGCTGCAAAATTTACATCTACATCTTTCTGATCATGTTCATGCCAATGCATGGTATATATTATTCTAAGAATGACAAAATAATCTCAACTAGGCATTAAATAGCAACATATAACAACAGGGCATACAGAATAAAGAATCTGAGGGATTGGAATCCCTGAATTGATTAGAGAGCTCTGATGGAAACTGCTTTCTTGCCTTTTGTCTAGACAGCCGAGCAGACAGAAGCTCTGAGCCCAAGGACTTCAGTAAACTGCACAAACAGCAGAACATGATGGTTTTTTAAATTTCTAAATCTGGGCTACTGTACAAACATGATGGTTCTTTGTGATTTTCAGGTGATTATACTATATTATATTAATGAAAACATACTGAAATAGATCCTCCTAAATGTTAGATGGAAATAAAAGAAAACAAGTATTTCACCTGCAAAAATAAATTTTATCAAAGGAAAGCTCTACTTTGAAGGATTTTAGGAGAAATGGAGAAATTTACAATATACAGAATGTGTGGTTACTTAACCATATAGACAAGAATGCTCAGCTCTCATTTTCAGTTTTTCACTAATGCTTTTTAAGGTTTAAAAGGAGCGGTAAAAAGTCTGATTAATCACTTTCCGTCCAACCAAAGGCCCTTGTTTAATGTGATGTGAACCACTTAGGGAAGTGTTTTAATGCTGCCTTGTGTGATTGTTTTTAACCCCATTGACTTCCATTTACATTAACTGCTTCTGTTTCGATGTAAGAGTGAGCCAAGGTCTGACAGGCCTCCCAAGCTCACGGTGACTCACTAATATTTCTCGAAATTCTTAACCATCGCTTTAAATTCTCAGCGAAGGCTCATCAAAGGAGGATGATGGCATAACTATTTATATCAAGGTAATTCTCTGTTCTGAATCAGCCCCTGCTCATCACTGTGGCAGGGGTACGTTGGTGTGGGGAGATGAGGAGATGGAAATCATCTTTTGGCTGGGAAAACCGTGCTCTCGCTGTTTCCAGTGGATAGGCGGCCTCAGCTGGCCAATGAGAGTGGACTGCAAGCCGCCCACCTGGTGACTAGGCCTCTGTGTGGGAGGACACGGCGGAGAGGACACTGCTGCTTTCCAGCCTTGTCTCTGTGGTTGCATGTACAGACACACTTTCATATGCATAAGGCCTCGATACCATTCTATGCCATTCAAAGCAAATAACTAGGATTGCTCATCTTCCTCTCTTAATATAACACATTTGCTCTGTAGCATGTGTGCTAAAATCTGATGGGTCTTTCCTCAACATATTTCTAATTGACAAAATAGTCAAAGATTTGTGATTTTTTTTATTGGTATCTGTTTTTCATAATCAGATTCAGCAGTCACCACAGTCACTTCTCCAGCACCTTGCTGTATATGTAGTATGCTTTTCCAGTATAATATTATTCTTTGTGCACTTTCAGAATTAGGGATTTTAGAAACAGTTTTCTCTGAGTCTCTTTAATCCATTTTAAAAATAATAATAATAATGACAATACATTTTTTTATAGCATTTTAAAAAGTATCGTTTTAAAGGCAGTAAGTGGGCCACTTGTGAGCAGTAACAAGCTGTAAACACAACATTAGCATATTATCACCTTATAAAGTTGTTGCTTTTCTGTCCACCTGGTCAATGTCAGTCCAATATTCACTCTCCTCATAGCTCTGTTTTGGTCTCCACCAACTCTTGAGGAAATATCTGGCTCTTTAGCTGCTAAATGCTCCACTATGTTCACCAGTTATTTGCTAACATTGTCTGTTTGCTGTGAGTCAGGTATGGTGGGTCAGTCAGTCCAACACATTGGTTCAGACTGAAATATCTCAGCAACTTTTGGATGCATTCACTCATTGCGGCCAAGTACTTGCAAAACGAACTATACTTTGCATGTTGTAAATGTTAGCATGCTACCACGCTAAGATAAGATGGTAAACATTACCTTCCAAACCTGTCAGCATTGTCATTGTGAGCATGTTAGCATGCCAGCATTAGCATTTAGCTCAAAGCAACATTGTCCATTGTGCTGCCTCAGTGAGCTGCTAGGATGGTTGAGCTGAATGATAAAAAGCTTCACAAAACTTGAATTAATTATGCATTATCTCATTTTATTAGATTCCATTACACTGTGCATGTGTTCTTTTAAAGTTTAAATTAGTAACATACTATATGACCACATGACAATGCAGGTAAATACAAATGATTATCTTTGAAAGGCCTCTTTTCTCTGTGTCTTGGTGCTCTCGGTTCTATTTTTTTGTTCTGTACAATAGCTTATATGTTCTATTAATTATCTGGATCTTTATCTTTGGATTAAAGACCGGAGTATTGATAACTGTACAGGTTAATTTGAGGTCTTGGCCGGATTCTAACCTGTGCCTCCGATTTCAGCTCCGGCCTGTCCTATGAAACGTGTTCATCTAGGACGATGCTATTGTGCAAAAAAACCTTCGTGTGTTGTTGAGAACAAGGCTTTTTCACTTGCTGACAGTCGGCCCCCTGTCAATCAACACAGCTCTGGATTAGCCCGCGCTGACGGTTGGCTGACCGACCCATCCTGGGAACGAATGCTCTGCCCTTCCCTCACTGTCGCCTGTCAGCACCTTTCACATACAATATTATACAAATGCAGAGCCTCTCCATTCCCATCACATTTCCCCCCGCTGTCTCTTCCAACTACCCCTTGACAGCAGGTTTTTTTTTCACCCCCACAGCATAAAATGTGGCCAACGGCTCGTCACAGCAGGACAGAAAAAGTCTGAGTCGGCTAGTTGCCTCAGCTTTCTTTGCTCTCTAATATACTGTCAATGCGGGAAGAAGGACAGAAAGAGAGAGGGGAGAGGAAAACGGAGAGGTAGATGGGGCTGAGGGGTTACACAAGCATGACGAACAAATAAGGGATCTAAGCATAAACCAGGCTGTCACAACACGTTGTCTGTCTAATTGAATTGTTCCTGGCAGCCCTGAAAGAGCGCAGACCATTTTAAGCTTAGCTTTATTGAATTATTAAATCAGAAAAGGAGGACGTTAACATTTAAGGGAACATTCTCCAGACTTGTTCACCGAGGGAAGAGGGAATGGTATTGTGACTCCCTGACTGTACGCAGTCTAACAAGACTTGAAACAAGATTACTTCTGAAAATTGTATTACTCCGAACTGCGTCAGCATAGATTGCCATGTCTACATTACCTAAACCCCAGCCTATTTGCACTAATGACTTCTTTTGTGTCAAGGTACATTTGAGCCGTTTGTGTTTTGCTCAGACAGTGCGTATATTGGTAATGAATAATTGAACAGTCGGGCACATGTGCGTAGATTGTTATGAGAGTGTGTGCCCAAGTTGATGAATGTTTATATGTGCGCATAGAGGAGGGAGGGGGTAGGAAGTTTGATTTTATGCCATGTCACACAAATCTGTCGTCCGGGACAGCGGGGCAAGTTGTCGCCATTCTCACTTTCATTTGCAGCTACTGTTGCATTTCCATTGCGTACTAATATGTAATTTATAGTATACATCCATCAAGGTCAGGGGTGCATTTCAAGCATCATCCCTCGTGCCCATTTGGGCTCGGAGTAACAGCGCTCCCTTGGACGTCCTTGCCCTGTCTCATCTGCAATGCCTCCCCCAGCACCACTGCATTATGTTGCATTTGCATCATATTGCCTCTGCATTGCCTCTGCAAGACTGGCCCCCTATTCATTACCCCCCCCCTTTCTTCTTTTGCCCTTTTATATATCCTTCCCTTTCCCCCCGTCATCCCTCTCTTCTGTGTCAGGTTGGTGCCAATCAGTGGGGGCTTGGCAGTGAGCTGTTGTGCAGACGGGGCAGGACATGGCTCAGTAGGTCTGCAGCAGCAGCAGCAGCAGCAGCAGCAGTGCTTGTGTTTGAAGTAAAGGTAGTGTTGGGTATTGGCAAGGAATATGCAATGAATGAGCCCAGGAAAGATTACGTTGCGGTTAAAAAAGGGGGGGGGGGGAAAGGCAGGGGGTGGGGGGGATACATCAGTGGGAGGAAATCCCTAGCAGGAGGATCCCAGCTCAGCGCTTTCTCTCTCTGACATCCCCCCCTCCCCCTTTCTCCTCCTTCCATCCCTCTGCTTCGTTTTTCCCTCCCTCCCCCTTTTTTTCCTCATACCCCCTTCTGTATCTCTTTCCTGTCTCTCTGGATTGGTCTCTCTGCATTGATCTTTCTTGCTATTTCTCTCTCTTTTTTTCCAGGCCGGCGGGTTTCATCCCCATTGGAAGAGTTGCTGATGCAATCCACTGCCACTAAGCCCCCCCCCCCACACACACACACCACACACACACACGCCTGCTCATGTGTATATATGGTGTGTGCGTGTGTGAGTGGGTCTATTTGCTTTTTGCATGTGTATGCATTTGTTCTGCATGCAACTGTGTGTACATCAGAGGGCCAGGGATATCCGGAGCAGGGGAAATATAAAGCTTCACTGGCCCTCTCACCATCACTTTGACAATATCTCTCGTCCCTGCCTGAACAATATGCATTTCAAAGGAGGGTTTTGGGTGTCCGGATGTGAACTCCAATGCTAAAGGTTGTCCTTACAATGCTGATAATGGTGGCTGGTATGTAGATAAGCCCCATGGTGCAAGCGGGCCCCATGTCGCAAACAGGTCCATGCGTGCTGGTACCTTTACCCAAGGGGCCTCATGTTGATGCACGGGGTCTCTCAGCCAGCCGACTGCGCTCCTGAAGCTCAATAGGGATCAGGCTGTTCTGCCAGGTCGTTATTAAAGGGCTGTTTGTATTGCCTGCTGTTTTTTTCATTAGCAGGAATCTTATATCATCGCCTCTGAATATTGCATGAGGTTCAGGGAGGCTTGGTTGTCGTGACACCGCCGTAATATTTCACAACAATCAAAGATGGATGAGCCTATTCTTCTAGGTAAATAGAGGGAGGCCTGGCGCCGATGAGAAAAAAGCCCAAAGACGGTGACGGTGACACTGAAGCACCGTAAAGGGGGCTGTAGAAAGAAGAAGAAGAGGAAAAAAAAACTAGAAGAGTGATTGGAGTCCATAAAAATGAAAATGCACTGTAAGACAAATGGAGCAGGCAGAGATGAGAGAGCAAGGTAAATGAGGGGGAAAGAGAGAGGGAGAGGACAAGAGAGGGAGACAGAGCGAGAAATCAAGACGGAGGGAATGACAGAGTGAGGAGGATAAAAAAGCGAGAGATGGGGCTATTAGAGGTTGAGAGAAAGAGTTAGTGAGAGACCCACGCTGCTCCCAGTAATTGAAAAGGCACCAGGACTGATTTAGAGGGGAGCTTAGCTGGGTTTGTTGGGGTGGCGGGTGGGGGGACACGCTGCATTGCAGAGTACGAGGAGCAGGAACAGCCAAACCCCCTGCGGTGCTTTGCTCCACCACCTCTAAAGTCGTCATTAACGCAACACGGTGAAAACGACCCTCCAAGGCCCATAATAAGCAGTGAGGCTGCAAAAACATTATGGCTAAATCCATACAAGCTAATTACTGTAGGTGTCCCTGCTTTTCTGGCATGAATAATACAGCGAAATAAAGAACAGGAAAGGACGGCTTTGAAAGAAAAAGATAAAATACAGTAATGAAGTTGGAGGAAAGTTCTTGTGTTGCCCAAGGTGAGGTCCACACTGCACGAATTGGAGAAGTCAGTGGGTATGTGTGTGCTCAGGTGTGTATGTACATGCGCAGCGTGAGTGTGAAAGTGTAAAGATCAAGCCATTATCAAAGGTCAACTCTGCCGTTCTTTATTACAGTGCTTGTGACACTGCACCTTTAACTTTAGCGAGAATTGGTCCATTCTTTAAAAATGTTGCCACCTTTACAGCCACCCAAAAGAAAAATATGCTTATTTAGCTCAATATAACAACATCCAAAACACATTAAGATAGTGTTAATGGACTTCTACTACTGTGTGTGTGTGTGTGTGTGTGTGTGTGTGTGTGTGTGTGTGTGTGTGTGTGTGTGTGTGTGTGTGGGCACGCGCACGGTAGAAAGTGCCAGAAGCTTCCCCATATTGATGTTGTGCCCGGCTCAGCTCACCTTATCCACTTCCTTAACTTGCTAATACAGCTGGACACTACACCAACAAACAGGGCTCCATGTCACTGCACACATGCCCTGTCTGCACCCGCCCACGCACACATCCAGGACACACACCCTGACACACACACACACACATACACACTCCTGCTGTATGTCACGGGCCTGTCTCATAAGTGTGTCTGTTCTTTCCAGGGGTGCTGATACGTGATACCTCTGCCCAGTCAATCCTTCTCGCATTACTGCCTCCGCAGTGTGCTGCTTCATTTACACGTGAAATATTGATGTTCCTAATTTAACCCCCAGGGTGCTCAAGTGTCCCTTCCTCCCCTGAGAGGATGGGAGGCCTTTTCCAGGGAACCCGCAGCCTTAATGCTGAAAAAAAAACAACACCCTTTCTGTCTTGGGATTGGTTGACAAGTTGCGTTAAACTTTGACTCATTGGTTGGTTACCATGTAAAGTGGCGGCACAAGCCTACCAGCGGAGTCGAATCCGTGTGGGTTTGTCCTCTGTTTGCTGGCCCACCTGTTGTGTGTGTGTGTGTGTGTGTGTGTGTGTGTGTGTGTGTGTGTGTGTGTGTGTGTGGCTTGGGTTTGTGGGGTTGATATGTACTTATAGTATGCCTGTCAGTGAGTATAATGTGAGTGAGTTAATACTGTAATTGTGGGTTGGTAAGTGCAACAAGTGTAACAGTTTGTAGCTCAGATAGTGTCCTTATTATAGCCTTTTCCCATAATCCACTATGCCTAACTATAAGCCAAATTGATATATGTTCCATGAAAGAATATGAAAGTCAGTTTTAAAGGGGTATTTCGCTGCTGGAAAGAGTGTCTTTTTATAAAACGATGCAGAAATTGGTTCTACATGACCAGCAAAAACATAGTAAAATGGCTGTAGTATTCCCTTTTGCTTCAAAAGTAGAAAATCTACAACAACCAGAATGCACTGGGCCCCAACGCTCCGGCTGGTGAGTGACGTGCTGCGAGTTGGGTGGTGCTTGGTTTTGGCTCGTCCATTTTAAAGCAGGAAAAAATGGCCTGTCACAAAGTTTATTATCGTCGTATTATGTCGTATTACAGCTCAACAGTACACTTCACCTGACCCCTGCTTCTCGCAGCAACAACTGCAACCACATTTTGACCGACTAGCTAGTCCTTGTTAGCGAGAACGACAACGAGTAATACTAAATATACCGACCAACTGCTGCTGAAAATACATGTAAGCTCAAATATATATAGTGAACTCTACTTTTATTTAGTTTAACAAGGCTATTCATGTACATGCTACCAAACTAGATAGCTAACCAGCTAGGCTGGGTTGTGAGCTTATACTTGGCAGAAACTAAAGAGCCAGTGTGGAAATGGAGCTAGCTGGCAAATTGTGTTCTTAATTCTAAACGTGTTCCTCGTGGAAAGACACAACCGTAAAAATTCAGTCTTTCCAGTTGGTTTCTTAAGCCAACCAAGAGAAGCTAGCTAGGTAGCTAGCTAGTTGGCAGTTGGTGAGCCAGCTAAGGGTCATGTGTAATTATGAAATAAAAGCAGACTTTTATTAGAAAAATGGCATTCTGCAATTAAAAATGGTCTATAATGTAATAAACATTCTAAAAACTCTTCATAATAATGTATTTATCTAGAATTATTTACTTAATTCATTCACAATTTAGCGATTCATTTATCAATTTAATTGTATTTATTCATATGAATATTGATTTCATAATGCCGTATTTAATTTTTAAATGTTGAACACATTGGGGCTTGAGAAAACAGCTCTGCTATTTTCCCTCCAGTGTAAATGTCAAGGTTTGAGCACCTGGCCTAGAACAGCAGAGCTTCAGTCCCAGCTGTCAATCAACTTAACCACAGTTCCTATTGGCTCAGCTGGTGCTGCAGGGAGGGGCAAGGAAGGCTGAGTGCACTAGTTTGCCTGTTGTTCATCAAAATAAAACAGCATGGCTGTAAATGGGGGATGATAGACATACTTCCCAGTTACTGGCAGCATTTGGGCAGGGTTTCCCATCCTGTTTCTTGTAACCCACCCTTTCCTTCACTCAATTTGATCACTTTATCTGATGAATGTGCGCAGGGCTCATTCCTCGGTAGCTAAACAGAGATAATGAGTGTACGAGGAATGCAGAGAATGTTCAGTGTTTTCCCCCTAAAAGTAGAACCTCGCCCAATGTCTGGGCGGAAAGGTGTGTGTATGCCTATGTATAGGGGTATTATTAAGGGAAGTGCTTGCTTCATGCTGTAGGTGGGTGGAGGGCTGTCTCAGCCTATCTTTGCTCCTTTCTTAACATGGTCAAATTACAGTCCAAATATAGTAGAAAAATGCAGCTCTTATATGACTTTTTAGACATTTAGGTACTATAGTGTCAGAGGCAGGGCAGAGACTTTCCTGCCAGCCTGTCCTGTACTCCTGTGAGTGCACTGTTTAAAAAAAGTGCACACAGCAGTAGTGTTGTGGCCTCATTTGCCTTACTAGGACAAGCCAACATGGAGTCATCGGCAAGAAGCAGGAGGGTTTATTCAGACTCCCACTTGCCTTTTCAAAAACCCCCAACATCCCAGTTACAGCATGTTCCTGTTGCCTAGCAACCGGCCTGGTCTTGAGAGAGAAGAGAGGCGTCATAGATGTGTATGTATATCCACGGCTGAGCGCGAGAGCAAACACTCTCTGCTGCCTCTCCCTCCCCTGTGAGCAGCTCACTCTCTCCACAACCTCACTGCCATGTAATGGAGCACAGTATTACACACTGTGAGTCCTGCCTCTGCTCAACATACATCACCCAATGACATTGCACATGGAGAGAACAATGCTTAGAATCATTTATTGACACATTTGTCTAGTTGGTAAAGAACATACAGACTTGTTATGCTGTCTTTATAGATCATTTTCACAATGGAGCATAAGAAAAATGACATAAGACATCATAAAGTTCATGGTCTTTTATTTGAAAAAAAAAAATAAAGACTAGCATGTACAACTTGGAATGAATGTAAACTGAACTCAGACGAACAGTTGCGAAGACAGATGCGCTGCGAACACAGTACACCCCTCACTATGCTCTTGTCTGAGTCGAGAAACAGAAGAAGAAAAAGAAAAGTGAAGGCCAGTGATTCTCTCTTGCAAGAAAAGAGGACAGACACTCCATCTCAGCGAAAAAAAAGAAAAGAAAAAGAAAAAAAATAGAAAGCTCACCGTAAGACTCTTTATGTCCTCCCTACTTTAAAAGGGCAGGACGCACAACTACTAAGATGGCTGTCCAAATAACATAACAAAAACAAAAAAACATGCCAAACATTTGAAAATGTATTTTTTGTACATTGTTTTTTTCTCTTTTTATCTAGCATACAATTAAGTCCCATTCCACTTTAACGCTTGAGTTAGAACCTGGTATATTCTCTCATCTTAACAGTACAGGGTTCCTTTCCAAATACAAAAAACTGTACCAAACCAACAAGAGGACAGCTTATAGTGGAATCAGCACGCTCTGGTAGCCCGGAGGAGGGATGGGGGGCGGGGGGTTAGTGCTCCGGTCTCAAGCTGCATGCATGAAGAACAGAAAACAGAGAGAGAAAGAAGAGATGGCCAGCCCAGACATTTACCACTAGCAAATGGAACTGGAAGGAGTTCGCCAAATGCTTTTGCTTTAGTCTGAAGGTAGTAGTTACAGGGTTTGTTGTTATTATTTTTACTTGTTAAGTACTGATGCTAAACTGATCTCCGGGGGGAGGGGACAGGATCACTAACCATCATTTTCATGCAGATATTTTTTGTATATTTTTATATTTTTCCTGTGTGGACAGAAGGATATTTTATTTCAACATTCAATTATTTTCTATACAGAAACAGTATGAATAAATGAACATTTTTTTTTCCAAGAGGTAAGTAAAACATTTTGATTTTTTTTTCCTTTTTTTTTTCTTCTAAGAGGGGACAGGACGGGGCGGGCAAGCTTCACTTTGCAGTCATCATCTGTACAAACTCTGCAGAGAGAGAAGGAGAGAGGACAAAAGACAGTAAGGACATCAGGTTTAAGGCTTTGGCACAGCCTGTTGCCAGTAAGCGCAGTCACCTGCTAAATTGTTAAATGCTTTATTAATTTTTTAATCAAGTTGAGAAGGTTCAGAACACACATCCTAATTAGTGTCCCCTTTCCAAGCGGCTTCCATGTTCATCTCATTAAACCCATTTGATTAAAAAGCTCTTGCATTGTGCTTACAGTTGTGGATGGCAAAATAAATAAGAGAGGGCTTTCATTGTCTGTAGAGTACATATTCTGGCCCTGGTACAATGGGAGCGTAAAAGTAGGGCACTTTTCAGCCTAGACTTATGGACTGTTCATAATATATCAACAGCCTTCTAGAAAATGAGCGCAGTCTCTCGTGTAATGTGCCAAGGGACCAATCGTGGGGGGGAAGAGGGAGAGAGAGGCAGCCAGAAAGAAAGAGTGAAAAAGCTCCTGGCACACTGATGATGATTCAGAAGGATGGATATCTCCCATCTCTGTTTCAGCAGGCTCCATCTATAGCCCCTATCTAATAACTAATATTATGTGTGGCTGGCTTGTCTTACCCTCAGAGAAATACACAGCTTGGAAAATCAAGTGCTCTGGTCCCTCCTGTTTAATAAAAGCTTACTGCATGGCCTAGAAACTATTTGTGCACCGTGACACTTTAGTATGCGCGTACTGCACAACCATATGATTCCTTTTACCTTCGTAGTTGACCTGTCCGTCTCCGTCAATGTCTGCTTCTCTGATCATCTCGTCCACCTCCTCGTCCGTTAGCTTCTCTCCCAGGTTCGTCATGACGTGACGGAGCTCTGCAGCGCTGATGTAGCCATTTCCGTCCTGGAAACAGGCGGCATGGGATCAAATGTGTGAAACATGAAAAATCCCACAGGCTGACAACTGGTGAGGGGGGGGGGAATTCCCACCAGATCCATTAATGAGCAGACATGGCAGCAAGGTGTTACGAGAGTAGGAAGTTGGACACTGATGACTTTTTATTTCATTAGGTTAACCTTATCCACTGCTAGGACTGGCCTGACAGGACTCCCATCTTAGTTATCTCACCTGCGAGTCAGCGTGCTTCTCAGGTGACTTGACCTCTTAACAGAAGTGTGAAAGTAAAACTAAAACTTAAGTTTGCCATTCTGCCCTTAAACCCTTGACCATATTTACCTTGTCAAATACCCGGAAAGCCTCGCGGATCTCCTCCTCGCTGTCTGTGTCCTTCATTTTTCTGGCCATCATGGTCAGGAACTCCGGGAAGTCAATGGTTCCATTACCTGGAATGGATGATCAATGAGGCACATTTAACTGCAATTACTTAAAAGCAAACTCAGATAAGCAGAGATAATATAACGCAGCATTTAGCTGATGAAAAGCCCCCGACTGAAAATATTCATTTAGTCCTCTAGTCCTCTTTTCATCATATGGGCCATAGCTTTTCTCCAGTAGTGATGGTGCAACTGGAGACACAAGTAACCGCAGAGAAGAGAGCAGTGCTACACCTTCCTTCCTGTGATAAACACAGCTACTGCAGGCTGGGAGGAGGAGGGGGAAATATGTGTGTAAGTGATTCTGTGTGTGTGTGTGTGTGTGTGTGTGTGTGTGTGTGTGTGTGTGTGTGTGTGTGTGTTTCTTCCCTTCCTCAGGGAAACCCGGGGAAGATGTTGCGTATATGTTATACACAGCACAGCAGGATTGCAGGGGGGAGACCCATGCCCAGTCATCCATAATGCAGACATATAGTATACTGTGCAGCTTGGCCTTCAAGGAGCCTGGATAAATCAAAGGCTCTCTCCCTGTCAGAAACCCTGGCTGCAGGGGAAGGGGGTAGGGAGCTTCAATCCAGATGTCCTACCCTCCTTTCCACTTTTTTTATTCATCCATTTTCATCCATTCATTTATTCAAGTATTTTTGTTTGTCCTTCTTTCCCTCCAACACTGTGTTTTTGTGTGTTCTTGGGTCGTCCAAAAGCACAATAATTCCGATGTTCCTGGTGGTGCTAATGGCAGCTGCTGGACTTGTGGCGCACGTATGTGTGCAACAGGATCAATATCCATGTTGCTTTTGTCAAGATAGGATTACCAGGGGATCAGACCCTCTTGACAGGGGAAGGATCTATGAGGAAGCTCAGCAGCTCACCGCCTACAACCACAGGAGGGAGGACAGGAGGCCTGGTGGTGGTTTTTATGCAGACCTGGAGATGTTGGGAGTCACTGTGGTGGTGTATAATTAATATAATAATTAAACACTGACAAAAAATAAAAATCAGGGGATTTAAGTGAAGGTCAGGGACACCGAGGGGCAAAGTACCCTGGAGGATTAGCCCTGGGGTGGGGCGGTGGGATTGTACGCAGATTAACCAATGATAGAGCACACCTCAGAGAGCGAGATAGAGAGAGAACAAGCGGAAATGGATGTGTGTGTGTGTGTGTGTGGAAGGAAAAGGGATGCAGTAATGTGATGGGGCAGATGGTGATCTCATGGCCCGGGGTAACAATCTAAGGACCAGTTATCTAACACACAGAGACAGCCAGCAGCACCGAGGGAACACATGCTGCCATTGGGGGTTGGGAGGGAGGGAGGGAGGGACGAGGATTGTCCCAGGGTTGGAGAAGGGCAGGACTGCAACTGGAAAACCATCATCTGAGGGGGACAATGACTAGAGAAGTAAGGCAGCCCTCGAGTTAAATCTGCTCAACTGCACCTCAAGCCAGCTGCTGCGGTGGAGGGAGGGAGGGAGGGAGGGAGGGAGGGAAGCAAGGAGGGATGAAGATAGGGAGGAAAGCAGGCGGGAAGAGAGAGAAAATGGTGGGAGGGAAAGAGAGAGAAAATAGAGAGAGAGGGAGGGAGGGAGGGAGGGAGTTAGTGGGCGGTAGAGAGGGAGCTGGAGATGAGGGAGATGTGAAGAGGAGAGAATATAAGGAGTGAACCGAGTGGGAGATGGTGCGATTACACATAAGAGGTGCTGACGCAAACTATAGAAGACTGAGGCATCTCAGCGCGCTTGTGTGTGGTCATCGTTTTTCCTGCATCATAAAGCTAACTTCCATCCCTGAGATAAGAAAGAAGTAGAGTTGTGTAATGATGATGAGTGCTGTGCTGGGACTAAAGAGTTATTTAATCCATAATTAAATCATGTTATCTTTAGTCCTAACGGATTGTGATTTTCTTTTTTACATATTTTAGCTGAGAGTAGTCTGTTGTATGCCAGGAATATGGTAGCCCCTGAATCTTTTCAAGTAGGTGTGGTTGGCTTGTTTCCTTCTCTTTGTGGTTCTAAGATAAACAGCAGCAGTTCCATTTGATACTGTAATCCACGCTGTTCGTAAATGGTGGCTTGGCTTTTACAATCAAAGAGCCAAAAGACTATTTCTCCGTCTAGCTAAAGCCTTCCTCCTCTCTTCCATTCATTGTAATTCTTTGCCACAGCCTCCTTGTTTGGTAAATAAAGCTGATTTTCAATGGGCCAGCTGACATCCCATGGCTGCCGGTGTGGGTACTGGATGTGCAGAGCGCAGAGAGGCCTTATGTAACCACTTTTATTTTCCATTACTAGCTTCATTGCTGTCTGACCTAGATTGCATCAGCCAAGGGAGGCAGAGGCAGAACAAGGGGATGTTAGTGATGGTGTGTGTGTTTGCTCTTGGGTGTAACTGAGGGGGAGGGGGAGGACACTGAGGATGGTGGGAGGACGTTTCAATAAAGGGGCAGCCAAGCTGCGGTGCGATTGATTTCTCCTGATCAATGCGGTCCCATTTACAAAATCCTATAAGCTGACAGAGCACCACTGGGGTAAAGGCCCCACTGACAGCTAACATCCCCGACTCTACTGCCCAAGGACAGCCAGCTAGGGAGCTACTAGCCAACTTCTCTCTCTCTCTCTCTCTCTCTCTCTCTCTCTTTCTGTCTATCATTCTCACTCTCACTGTCTTTCAATCACAGAGCCTTTGGGAGATGCTGCAGTGGAGGAGAAAGACTCTGTGTTCATAAGGTGAACAGAAGAATCTGTCTGAATTATGGCACTCAGCACGGCGCTCTAACTCTGACAATCTTTTGACACTTAGCCTGCTCCACTCACCAGCACTGAGGGCACCTCCTGCGCATTCATATCCCTGACATTGTCAGCTATGATGGAGCTGAACACACAGTGACTAAACTGCTGACAAAGAGGGACACGTCATCTGAAAATAAAGCTGGCCGGACAGTTGGCTTGGACAGTTGGTTGACAGTTGGTAGAAAAAGGGAGGGAGGTGGGCAACAACACCACTGATGTGTTCTGAGATGGGACAGTAATGGATGCTCTGTCTAAGCCCTTATGCATTTGTGACACAGGTTTTATCACTGAAGTCATGCAACAAAATGGTAATGTGAAAGTATAATTCTATTCCCCCAACATGACTGAAATGAATGAACTGTGCCACCTTTTGTTGAACTAAAATAGTTTTCACTGTTTTAGAGTAACAGGAGTGACAGTTGCAAGTCATTTCATTTGTTAAAAAAATGGGTGAACAGGAAGGATAAAAAACTGCTGATGGGAAAGGAATGGCATCACCTTATTAACCTAAATATTAAAACCCTTCCCTCTCGCTTATAATAGTCTTTGTAAAATGTGAGTAAAATTAACAATTTAAGTGCTGATTATCCACCTATTAAATTAATTTTTCCAGTACATTTAGCCAGGAGTGGGTAAATGTGGGTCATATTTTGCTTGCCTGGATAGAACATGATTTACAAAATAGATGTAATGTTTGATGTTGTTGTAATGCAGGACATTTCTAGCACCCTGTGATGGTCTGGTCAACTCTTGTTCTTAAGATTTAGCAGAAATTATGACTGAGTTGTCTATTGGCACAGTATATAAAGGTCCCATCTCAATTAAAGTAGTACATGAATTCTGTAGTGTTATTTGGAACCTGATATGACCTCTTTAACAGGGAACTTACTCATTCTTGATATATTAACTGTTATGTTACGGGCAAATCAAGTATGTATACTGACCGTCAGCGTCCACCTCGTTGATCATGTCCTGCAGTTCGGCCTCTGTGGGGTTCTGGCCCAGCGACCTCATGACGGTGCCGAGCTCTTTGGTGGTGATGGTGCCGTCACCATCCTTGTCGAATAAGGAGAAAGCCTCCTTGAACTCTGCGGGGGGTTGAGGTAAGAGCGAGAGGTTAGATTACTGTTGCTATGCAGTTACAGAAACGGGTTATGTTAGGACGCTGCAGTTGGGTCGAGAAGGTCAATCGATCCCCTGTGACTACAGGGGCTGTGTTAACTCAGTTCATGCTTGTAAACTGGCCCACGGGTGTGGCCAGAAGTGAAGTTGTAAATGTGCTGAGCTTTAAAGCGTCACAGGATCGATGAGAGGACGATGCATGAACACTGAAGTCGGAAGAAAGGAGCAGAAAGATTTTACTGTAAGAACTTCAGTGTCTGCAGCAGTTCTCTCTCTTTGGATGAGCAGGGTTCTGAAACTACGGGCCATAAAACCCCATCCGGGGAAGTGCAGGCAATAGTGAGCATTAGCCTTGGAGCCTTAGCACAAGCTAATTAGCCACAAAGGGGGTTTGAATGAGAAGAAACTGTGCAGCCTCCAGTTTTAGGGGCTACATAATTTATTTATCAGGAATATCAAGGTGCCTCAGTGATTGAAAGGACTCATAAGCTCAACTGGAAAACTTGCTCTTCACTGTGGTTTCATGAGTTTTAGTCCTGACTCATGACACACTGTAAATACTTCTTCCTCTTATTTCCTGTTCATTTGAGAAGCTAATGATCTACCGAGGGAGTGTGGGTGCCAGATCATTCAATGTTTCATTTTGTGTTCTCCACGTGGAAGCAACCAGAACAGCTAATGAGAGAAATTACCGTGTGACGGAGGAACATTATTGAATAACATAATGTGGAATTGATCCACCAGTAGCCAGTAAATATGTGAAGAAAGGAGTTGGCTACAAGGGGAGGTAAAGGAGAGAGAAAAATATTTGTTCCAACCTGCAATCTGCTCCTCTGTTAGTTGGTCAGCCTGTGGTAGGAAAAATAAGAGAAGGAGGGAGAGGGTTACAAACAATGAAGTTACTCAACAAAGGACTTATTCCAAGTCACAAACTGTTTCGTCACTAAATTCCTCATCATCCCCACACACCAACCACCAGCTCAACACTGGCCACAGTGTTCAGGGGACTGTTGGCTCCAGTGCTAGGCCATCACCAGAGGGCCTCAGCTGGAATCTGCTCTGAGGACTGCCAAGATTTACCAATAACAATACCCCAAATTAACGGCTAGCTCCATTAGCTAGCAGCCAATGCACTGGGGATGGGAGTGTCGATCAGTTGCTGGACTTGTTTCAAAATGTGTTACTAAAGATTTCCGTTACATTTCTCGTCTAAATGGTCTTTTCTAAGCAGAATTATTCCATTCTAAATTGATTTTGTCCCTGGAATAGTTCATTGCCAATTGGAGTCCTTCTTGACTCCAGTCTGACTTTGATTGCCATATAATTGACACTGAAAATCTGTTATCAGACTAGGCTCAGACTGATAACAGAGGCTTATCAGAAATGCTTTTAAAGGTTGTGTTTGTTTGATAAACTGCTAGAAAGCTACAACATAGAAAGCTCTACAAAGGCACCGCACATAATTTAATTTCCAGCTGATGAACGGCTCCATGGGACTGACTCACACCATGTTCAAAATAGTCGGCCACACCACGGCGGTCCACACAAGAGAGACTGCTGGGCAACGAGATACTGTAATAAAACAGATGAAGTGCTGTCTCCAGACCAGGAGAAAATGTTTAGGCAGGGTTGTTTCAGGACATATCAGCATGGGAGTGTTTTCCATGGTCATACCAACAGGAAAAATGGCCTGCTGTGTTGGCTCCGTTTGGTCCCCCTCCCAGCATGTTCCCTCCGTTAGCTAGGGCTCTCTAATGGTTGACAGTGACTCACACATGCTTTAAATGGTGAGTATCCACAGCCAGGCCTTTTACATAGACGGAGCAGGCGTCTTTGTGAAGAAGCCACTGATTTCAAGCAAACACACTCAGTAGTAAAGTGTGAATACAGAGCTTGTGGTGCCAATAACTCCCACAGGTGCCCTCCCATCCCTGCCTGCTTTATTAAAAAAATATATTATTAATGTAACAGGCCACAATGACATCATAGTGTTTGGCAGCAAAGTAGGAACACACACAGACAAACACCAGCAGTCACAGATGTGCACATACACTCTCTCTCTCTCACACACACACACACACACACACTCGTGCATAGTCCCTCTTAATGGCATTCTTCCTCAACACCAATACTTTCCATTCCCATGTTTCCTGTGAATTAGTCAGAGTAGCCAGTTCTGCCTCAAAGCAAATTCCTCCAGCCCATCGGTGTGTTTATGTGTTTGCACAAGCAATCTAGCTTTAGATACAGCCTCCCAAATCAGAGCCTTGTTGAGTCCATGTTTGGAGGTGAGGGTATTTTATTTTGTATATTGAGCCAGTGAATCGATTTTGTTGCATAATGACTATATTCCGTCGGCTGGATAAAATTTGGCAGGTCACTGCATGACACACTGCGAGCTGACCTTTAACTTCTCGAAAACAAAAGGCCTCTCCTCGAGGCTTGAACAGCAGCAGTCGTGAGGGATTGATCCAGCCAGCGAGAGGTTCATGGATAACTTCAGCAGCGCTCATACGATTAGCTGACATGATTCGATAGCCTGCTCCGCACACAACAGCGCTGGCTTTTCTTCTCCCTCCCTGCACCCTCTTCCTGTCTTCATTTCCATCTGTGACAATGGGAAATGTCAAGAGACAAAACAGCTCTGCTGACGCTAACATGCCACCCAGCTTGACCAATATTCTCCATCTCTTCTGTGGGTTTTCTGTTCTTTCTGTCCCTCTCATGTTTTTTCTTCATGTTAATTTCTCACTCTCTCTGTTGATGAGTCTCCCTTCCTATCTCCCTTAGTCACCCTCTTTGTCATGCTGTGTCGCTCCTGCTGTCTCTTTCTGTTCCCCACTGTCTCTCTAAGTGGACTGGGTGTGGGGTTTGGTGACTCAGTGTTATGGATCCTCCTCTGGCTTAGGCCCAAGCTATTGGGGCCTCATGGTGCTGCTGCACCACCAGGCCCACTACCGGCCCATCCCTTCCTTTTCTCCTTTTCTCTCTCCTTGTTTCCCTGGCACTTGAACTTAAGCCAATACCAACTCCTCCTCCTCCAGACCTTTCCCCTCTGTGCGTCTCTTTTCCTCTCTCTGTATGTCACATACTGTTCAGAGGAAACTCCCTGTGATTCACCATCCTCACTGTCTTATGGACAGGGTTGTTTGCTGCCAGGCCTCCAGTCTTAATAACAGCTTGTAGAGGAATAGGAGTGTGTGAGTGTTTGGGGGGCTTTGCTGGCAGTGGGTCGCTGGCATGAGTGGGTCAACCACTCCCACTGTTGCCTGGGCAGCCGGCCCCAGCAATGCGCTCCAAACAGGACTGTGGGAGACAGGAGGCGGTTCACTGGGCCAGCGAGGAATATCTTTCGCTCACACTTGATGTCATATTACCCTTGTACAAACATACTGCAACATTCCCTGTTCACACACACCAGGTATTGGATAGGGGAAGCAGAATGGTGCGAGCGCCAACAATTACCTTCTTTATCAACGCTGTACTCACATTTGGAATTGCTGGTCTATCACTGTGAGGTGCCCAAACAATTCCTTACTTCTCTCCAATTACCAAGCAAAAGATGCACAACCAGCTGTCACTCTGACAGATGGGTATGACACACACGCACACTTCCATTCACCCTAACACAAGCACAAACACAAAGAAACAGTGTGACACACACACACACACACTCCCTTTCTATAGGAGCACTGAGCTCCACAGAGCGTTGAACGCCTCCTCTCTTTGACGCCGGACAAAAGACAGTGAGGCCTCGGGGCCGGGTTGTGTCTGGAGGGGAGGAGGGAGAGAGGATGGGTGTAAACAACACCAGCCTCTCTACACCCTGCAGATAAGGTTGGTCCACCATATGGCGCCCGGTGGTGGTAGGTGGCTGGGCAGTCCTCCGCACCACAGAGAGCACTTTATCGCTCCTAGACACCGGGAACATGGGACATGGCTAGGTGTTGCCGCCAAGCATATAAATTATTCACTGCAGCGGATCAGATGTCCTTCAAGTTACTAAACATGCATCAGCAAACAACAGCGTAACAGGAATAGGATAGGGCCTTAGCATGGTCCGACTACTTATCTGATACTTCCACCTCAATGGGGGAGGCTGTTTCCACTTCAATGGGCGTATTGATGCAGACAAGGGGCTTACGCCTGTGGATTTAACTTTTCAGAGACGCTGATACGCAGGCTAACTCCATAACAATTCCACTTTACACTCCAATTACTGCGCTGCGTTGCAACGTGAAACTGCATTGCAGCTCGATACCATATATGGGATATTTGATCACATTGGGGGGGGGGTCTACAGCTTCTTGACTCCCTCAGGCTATTAATGATCTATCAAGCTTGATAATCAATGGATTAGCTTGAAGGCCTCTTTTCCACATCCAGATCATTTCCACTCGGTAACTTCTCCTTACGTGACGTAGCCACCGGATTGGCTCTGTTTCACAAGCTGCTTGCAGATGTGGGCACGCCAGTAAACATGTATCGGCAACATCTGGTGAGATTGGTTAGAATTCCGTGGCAATGTGCACGTCCGTGTATTTTGCAAGTCACTGAGGCCTATTGAAACGTTGTGTTGAAGTTGCAACAGAATAATGCATCAAACATATTGAAGAAGCAGTAGCGTAGCGGGACAGTCCTGTAATATTTAGATTCTGCAATATTTGTTCATAATGTTGATTTGGGAGAAGAAGAAAAAAAGTCGGCTAAACTTAACAGCTGTTGATGTTTAGTGGCAGGCAGAGCTTCTTGGACAACTCACATGGGTGCCACATTTGCATAACATCGAAAATTTGCAAAGAGGCAACCAAATCAGCCGACATAACACAAATAGATAACATAGCCAAAGATAAACCCTCGGGGCCTGCAGTAAAGGCGGAACTGCGTCTCATATTGTCTTTCTGGTTGCCTTTACAAGCCAGGCGATACAGTGTGCAGTTATAGCCTCGTAATTACAGAATATGGCCAGTTTCCGTTGCGGAACACTGACGAAATACAATAGTTGCCATCCCCCCCCCACCCCCACCCCCGCACCTCCCTCACGGCACGGCACGGCTCGAGCAGCAAGATGGTGCAACATAGAAAAAGGGAAGCCGAACGCAGCCAGCCCCCCTCGGTTCTCCGTGTCCACACCGTGTGAACTGCGGCTACACACAATAAAACGTGACAATGTCTCTTAACACGTCTCTTCTGTCGCTTCTGCTAATGGCAGGCAGGTTTCCCAACACCCCTGCGCTCCTAAGGCGGATTGTAAAATCTACCCTTATGCATTTATGGCTGCATAATTATGCTGTAATGACCCAGAATAGCTCGTCAGTTATTCCGATACCACCTAATCTAGTCCAGAAATTAATTTGATCTGCACCATGCAGCCGCGAACCTGCTACTTGACCCGATATAGCCCAATAGCCAATAACGCTGGGTGAATTGCGCAGTTATGGGGGTAAAAACGGTCCCATTTTGAAGGTGAACATCATTTCAGACATAAACCCGCAAACACGAACAAAGACGGTCCATAGTGAGGCTTCACGTTATCCCGTGCACTAGCTAAAACATGTTCAAACGCGCTTTGCGGGCGTTTTCCGTCTCCTGTGCGCATACGAATGGCTCATAAGCGGAATCAATGAGTGAATAGCACACAGCCTACAGAGGCGGAAAAGCATTAAGACACACCAGGTTTACATTTGTAGTAAGCACACTCAACTACAATTTAAAGAAAGCTTTTCCCCTACTACAGAGAATGAATGACTATACATACCATGTCGGATGGGTTGTGTGCTTGTTGGTCTGTGGAGGCAGACTAGGAGTGTGGTCGTTCCTTAGATGGAGTTCCACTGGCGGGTTAGGAGTGTGTATATTGGCCGTGGCCAGAATGGGGGATTGCCTGTGTATCCCTCCGCCACACTAGCACTGATCACTCACTTCCTTATTTCAATTCAGGGCTGCTGCAGCAGCACAGGCCTTCCAGCAGAAGACCTGCCAATCACCGGGGCTCAAAAAACGCCTGCAGTGCATTAAGAGCATCCTTATACTGGATATGACTGGGAATGCAGTGGGTATTCAGTTTATTACTGTATCTTTGTAGACTGGTGTTTTAAAGATGCATGAAGCACATAATACACATGAGGTTCACATGTTGCCATCCTTATCTTGCTGAACCTTTGGCCTTCATCACAGGAAGCAATGGCGAAGTCATGTGAGGATAAGGTCTTGAAAGGAAAACTGGAATGTATGTTTATTCAGATGCTATGGCCTTTCTTCACGTGGTTGCTCTATATAATCACCTACTGTAGGCCATATTTCCCACACTTTCTGACAACTGTCTCATTGTGTTGTGCACTGTATGGACACTAACATTAGCAAGAAGCAATATTTTATGTTTTTTTTTTTTATTAGGCCCCTTGGGGAAGTTAGCCGAAGTAGCAATGAAGCTGCAAATTAAAGTTAAGACCAAATAGTTATGGCGGTATTATGGTTTGCATTAAGACCCTAATGAACTTGAGTAGGAAAAAAAAACTATAGCTGAACTGAGCCATTACCATCCTTATCATCATCATTGTCCCAGCCAAGGAGAAGATAGTCCCATATGTAAATGGTTAGGGTACACTAACTTGTATTTCTGACTTTTAGTAAGTGTCTCTTACCTAGAAAGACTGAAAAGACTTGGTTTCTCTGTGAATTCGCCCCAGTTTCCACCGCCTGACAATCATCACAAGTCATTCTAAAGTAAGGATAGTCTATATAATAGCAAAAGAAACCAACAACCATCTGTTACTGATGAGGAAGAGGGTGGGTATTTGGCAAAATGACCGTAATTAGAAATTTAATTCAGAGATAAAACAAGCTTATGGCTGCAAACTATATATATATTCACATCTAGCATATGTAGATTAATCCACTAAAGACATATTCATCAATTTATTTGTAAATGCAATTCAATATGTGGCAGTTCTGACGAACATAATGATAGGCTTAGGCATAGGCTTGGGGGAAAAAATGCAGACTGTGCCTTTAAATTGGAGCAGATCACAGTGAGAGCTCTTTACTGAATGTTTCTAATGATGAACTTCACATAAAAATATCAAATCCTCAGTGGTGCATAATGAAGCCCCCATCTATCCATCCGGCTTCTCATTATTCCAGAAAGAGAGTTAGATCCTAGCCAACGCCGGGTACTAGTTTGCAGCCGCGGAAGGATACCTCAAGTGTAGCAGGCAGCCTGGTTGACACTGGAGAATTTGCTGTGGCGGTGTGTGATGTCGTTTCTGATTGGCCGCTGCAGACCTGCAATATTATACTCCATGTGTCGGACGCATCGATTGGCTACACGGGACCTGCATTGCACCAGGCAGTGGCACTTGATGGAAATATAATAAATATAAATACAGGAAACTTAAAAAGCAACCCAACGTGTTTCCTCATCTTTATTCGCGTCTTTAATTATTTTTGATTCGTTTGGTCGAGGCGGAAGGAAAATGCGACAGGCTCTCATTGGCGCGGGGTGAATGTTTGATAGGCTCGATATGGGAAGTGCGCAGACTTACTATTGGCTACTACAAAGTCTGGTAGGCCTACGTGAAATTAACAGTGAACCATGGCGGTGCTGCTGCCTACTTATTTAAACGGTACACAACCGCTGGGGGTGAGGGGGGGGGGGCGTCGTATTTCATGGTAAAGACGACGCGGTTGTGTCGTTTAGTCAAAAGGTGTACCTGCCTCCTGGATATAAGACAGGGACGTGAAGGTGGAGTGACGACGCAGGATTTGGCAAAGCGGATAGTATCGCTGTGTTGTCATAATCTACACACACATACGAGTCCTCCAGCCTGGTTGAGTGTGTGAGCTGTGCCTGACAAGAAGCACCACCCAGTGGACGAAGTGTGGAAGCCGTGGACGGTTGTTTACAGCAGGCAGCGCGGGAGGAAGAGACGCCACACACTTGATAAAGACACAGACAATGTCTTATGGGGGCTACACACATATATTCAGACATATATATACAAGTCTTTAATGTTGCCGAAATGTTCTCCCACTCATAGCTTTGCTCCGGTTTGATTCAAAGGACACATAACCTTAACTTGTGAACTGTAGGAGCCCTCGCTGGGTGTTGTGGAGACACATTCAAGGCTGTAGAAGGGGTTTTTCTTTAGTATCACTGTCCTCATCACTGAAACCAGACAAGTGACAATGGATAACATGGTAACTGTCCAACAGCCCCAAAAACAATGCTTCAAACTGAGGGCTGTTCTGTACAGGGCTGTACAATGTGGCCATTCATTCATTTACCATCATTTATCAGAATATCTTTGAATAACATTACTGAGAGATTTCTCATGAGTCATACAGAGATATAAGGGAGCTCAGACTGATTCATGGTTTATATAGTTTATTATTACAAGAATGGAAAAGTATTCTTATGTATGTTTATATAATGTATATGCAAATGTGTGTCATCAGCCATTATGAACTTGTTTATTTTCCTGTGGACTCCAGGAAGAGCGGCTGTTGGATCCAAATAAAAACAATTTCTCTCCATCTCCATCCCACATTTTATCCCACGGAGCAGAGCTGCAGCTCAGTCCGACCGGGCAGTCTGCAGTCCCTCTCATCAGGTTAAGTAACTCTAACTCAAGTCGAGCTATTTCATGTGTTAATCTGCTGGAACTAATCGGGACTTTCTTACTGAATTTGTTCAGTGTTTTGCCCTGTTTAGCAGGAGAAATAGCTATTACATAAGCACATACACACACAAAAAAAAATGTTTTCAACTGCTTTGCGTCTCTCCCCCAGTCTCTCCCTCACTCACACAGGCACAAACACACATTTCTTCACTCAGCAGACGTTCCCAGCAAGGCTCTGCCCAGTTTAACCAGTCGCTGACAGAGGTGAGTGGACCTGACCACATTTCCTGGACACTGGAAATGGAACTAGTTTACTTCCCCTTGTTGCTCTCTAAAGAAGCAGAATAAAATAGAGCCTGAGGCATATGGTATGAATTAGTCAGCACCTACACAAGAGTTTAAGCCTATCAAAGTAAAGTATACTAATGATTGTTGTAGGATTTGCAAGTCAAAGACACTTTAAAATACATTTATCCTAAGCTGACATTTGCTATATTTCCACCAGACATCACCTAAGTATATCTAAAACTAACTAATATGTTAGTATGTGGTATAGTTTCTTTGAAAGGCCCTCATCCCTTGATGTGTTTGGGAACTTATCATCTTGAAAACAAGCCTTTTATGCAGAGCTCTATTATCTAGAGCACAATCTGTACACATTGTCAATGAACAATAACATGGATGTGACATTTCAGAGAATGCCAACACCATGATCAGCCCTGCTGTATCATCCCCTCCATCAGTCTCTGCGCGCTCATGGGGGCGGTTTACCCAACACCAGAGTTTGCCTTGAGCTGACAGGGCAAATGCCTCATTAGAACGCACATACCCCTCTTCTTGTAACCCTCCCAGCCTCTCTGGCCCAACACGCCACGCTTGATTTAAATGTTTTTTTTCCCTTCTTCCATTTGCTGAATGTGCTGCGATGTATGAGCTGCGGTTGAAATGCGTGACTGATTTAATAAGGAGAGTGTTTCCGAGGAGGGGGCTGCAGCAGTAGCTCCCCTTTCCTCACTCGAGCCCAGAGATGGCCTTGTAAAGTGGTTCGATGCCTGCTGCATGGGGCCACTTTCTGCTGAGCACTGAGTTACACATGGCTCCACATCAAGAGGAATTAAATCAACGCTGCTGTTCTCCGCATGTCAAGACTGCAGCAAAGGGGGCAGCTTAGCTGGATTTACTTAACCGTTCTGTAATAACGTAAAGGCTGATTTGAATAGAGGACAGCAAAATCAAAGCCCAGGCTGCACTCATCCCCCTGCCACAGATATATTAACATGTGCAAAACCAAAACAGGCACCAGAATTCACTTGAACTGCTCCTCTATTGCTTACGAACAGTCCCTTCAAACACTCGAGAGTGAAGTAAAATGCTACAGTCGGGGTGTTGTATGTCATTCTGTAACCCCGAGATTTAATTATACTCAAGTGTGTGGGAGTCATATGGAATATTCTAGTAATTAGTGAAGAATATGTCTTTTAAAGAAGGGGATGGGCAATTCTTTCTGGCCCGTTTCTTGCCCCCCAGGCTCCTCAAATAACACGTATATCATCCTCTGAAAATATGCGAGGGAGACAAGTTCGGAAAAATACCATGACTTTGCATATTGATACGGTTGATTCTGTTCGTGACACCAAGGGCGACAACACAGAGACTGAGCTAATTGAATAATTCATGTGGTTAATTATCTCAAGATATTACAGCACAGCAATGAAGCCAATATACAAGAATCTAATAAAGTAGTAGACGTCAACAGATGCTGCCTCTGTACAAACAAGATTGGAGAGGGTGAGGGGATTCAGATGACTAACACACTTGGACCATTTTTTTTTTGTCCTTTTATTTATTGTTTTTACACGTAACGGTAACAGGAGAGTGGGATAAGCCAAACATGACATGCACAAAATATATCAAAACTCTCTCTGGGGAGACAGACAACTCAACTGCTGCCTCCTCTCTTTCACACAGCGATAGATAGAGAAGGGGTGAGGGTGGGATGAGAGTGAGTGAGTAAAAGTTTGAAGGTTAGAGGTAAAGCCCCTCCGGCGTGCCCTCCTGCTTCTTGTACAGGACGTTTTCCTTGGACTTCTTGAAGTCTTCGTTGGTGACTTTCATACGGCGCTCCCGCAGAGCCATGAGGCCTGCTTCTGTGCAGATGGCCTGGAGGACAGAGGGAGAGGGGAGAGAAATAAAAAGGGGGAGAACAAGTGTCAAGCTTCATGTTTCTGTTAAAGAAAAGAGGCATATTACACGGTGTAGAACTACAGTTAAAATGGTTGTGGAAGTGGTAATGCAGTGGGAACAAGCAGCAGCAGCGGGAACAATGCTCTGCTTTGTGATAATCCTGTCACTAGGTGTGTTTAGTGGGGTAATTGGAACACTTATGTGAGGAAGCAGCTCATTTGCAAGAATAACCAGAAACACAACTAATCATTTAATTGGCTATAGTGCATCAACTGTATGTCGCTATGGCAACGGCGGTGCATGCAGATGACAGACAAAGTGACCTCGGTCCTGACCACAGAAGGAACTGAACAGCCGTCCCTCAGGCACACGGGGGTATATGACAGGAGATACAAAGATAAGATTTTGGGTGGAGCTCTCACTTCGATGTTTTTACACATTGATTCTCTGACAAGTTTAGGAAAGCTGACAGTATCAGATGTCAGAAAAGCCAGTAAATTCTATTCAATATGATGCTACTGTAAATGACTGACATTTATATAATAATGTTGATGAATAACACCAGAGTATCATACAGAAGCTGGAAACCCACTCAAATTGTAGTTCTGTCTGATCCCACATGAGGGCAGCAGATTTGAGTTGGTGAGAGGTAAAGCTTTAAATGTACAGTAAACACTCTGGGTTGGATGTTTCTGAAGACGTAACACAATTGACCTGCAGTGTTAGATGCTACAATAATATGGAAAACCAGCCCTTGTGGCTACCCATTAAACAGCTTCATATTGTTTTCTCTTTCTGCTGAGCCACAGTGTGAACTGGCCTGCTGCCAAGAACTGACACAATCAATAAAGGGCTGTGGTCAGAGAACCAGGACTGAGCAAATTAAGATCTAGTGATAGGATGCGGTTCAATTGGACACAACCCTTACACACGGCTTAATCCACTTGTATGTTAAGACAGTGATCAGAGAGAAAAACCAGCTGTGAGGGGACAGTCTCACTCTTACCTTAATGTCTGCTCCTGATAGGTCGTCCTTAGCCAAGATGAGGTCATCGAGGGTGACATCATCTGCTACTGTCATGCGGCTGGTGTGGATCTGGAAGATCCTCCTTTTGGTCTTCTCATCTGGCAGGGGAAACTCGATTTTACGGTCGATTCTCCCTGAGGAGGAGAAAACAGAACCATCACAAACTGCTTGCAAACTGTGGCTGTAAAGAGCTTATTACAGTATTGTTAGTTTCTTTTTTCCCCAGGAGACTATAATACCAGTAACTCTCCTTGATTAATAAGCACTGGTTAATTTATCATATATTCATAATTTATTAAAACCATTAAGAAAACTCCTTTGCCCATGTGCCTGCCCATGTTTTAATTTTAAAGTAAAACACTTTAATAGCAAATCTGATGAGTGATCAAACCAAATCTAAATTAATAAATAACTCAAAATGAACAGAGTAAATAACTTTTGTTCAAAAAGCTGAAAGAAAACCATCATTTATACAAATACAAACAGAATCAGACCCAGTCAGCCTCCTAACTCACCAGGTCTGATGAGGGCTGGGTCCAGGGTTTCTATCCGATTGGTGGCCATGATAACTTTAACATCTCCCCGCGAGTCGAAGCCATCCAACTGGTTGAGCAGCTCCAACATGGTCCTCTGGATCTCCCTCTCACCGCCGGAGTTAGAGTCATACCTACACAACACAGGCAGGGGAACAGCTATCTTAATAATTTATACAATCCCCATCGCCCTACATCCTCAGACTCCAAGGACCTCAAGCTTGTCCATCCTGCAGTCTTGCTATCACTGACCCATTTCACTGAGTAAAAAGCCTGGCAACATCTATAAGCTCATTTATTATTTACGTGACTCGCATCCAACCAAAGTTGTGTACAGGCTCATTCTCATTGATTTAAGGCAGCCAATATCCTACCTAACAATGTTAGTCTCTTTCCACCTTTTACTGCCAACAGGGAGGAAAAACAGACCCAAAAAGCTTTGGATTTTGTATTTTTTACACTGTGTGGTCGCTGAGCCTGTAACTGTCAACCTTTTTTTAGTGCAAGAAGGAGAAAGCTACAGCTTCTGCATTACATCATGCTCACATGAAACACAAGCTTGCAAAGTGTGATGTGTGCATACAGCAGTTTGATGAATAAACGATGTATACTGTACAGTTTAACAGGCTTTAAATTTCCCAGATGAGACACTTTTAGTTAGATGATGGAGCTAAAATACTTAGCCTAAACGGTTTTAAGAGTAAAATTAAAGACCTTTTTCAAGCACTTTCAAGATACATAAACCAAAAATGTTCAGACTCTCGAGGCCTTTATCGTCACATCTAAACTGCTACTAAATGCAACTGCGTAAACTAAAGTTTACAGAATTCCTTTCCACCCACAGCAATGAATGTATATTATCACTTTATTTCAGCTGTTCATTTTTTTATGTTTTGATCTGATTATTTAACGCTTCTAATATGACGACGGGATCATTTGATTTCAAACATTAGAAGATTTTTGGTTTACATGAGTGACTGTAGATGAAACACCAGATTATGCTGAAAGGGGTTTATTCAAATTCAAGCATTTGCCTAATATTGAAAACAAGATAACTGTTAAAAGCATTTTGCAAACTTTTAAGACTTTGTATGAACCCTGTAACATGCTGTTAAGTGCTGAATAAAAATAAGACCGTAACATATTAAGGCATAACCAGTTATCACACTTACTAATCCAACACCTTCTGACTCCTCAACACCATATGTGATACAGTATCACTGCTCTGATGCTCTCGGTCTCTCACATTCCATCTAAAATAGCTTTAAGCAGATGTCTGTGTACCTCTTGGTGCCGATGGCATCAATCTCATCAATGAAGACGATGGAGGGCGCGTGCTCCTCTGCCACCCTGAAGAGCTCTCGTACCAGCTTGGGCCCGTCTCCCAGGTACTTCTGGATCAGCTCTGAACCCACCACACGCAGGAAGGTGGCCGATGTTTGATTGGCTACGGCCTTGGCGAGCAGTGTTTTACCTAGTACAATGCAGAGCAGTGCAGTTCATACTCTGCCACATTTACAAGCACATTTTTAGCACAAGAATACAATAACTGCTACCCTTGACAAATATGAGTATACCATTTATGTGGCAGTAAGTATTATGTCTGAAAAGTTCTCACAATTCTCCCCATATTCTAACAATAAATGTTATATATTGTTGTGCATATTATTCTCAAAGACAGTAAATGTATAACCATTGACATCCACAAAGATTAAACTTAAAAAATTCTGCCCCTCCTTGCTTTTGAGAGGAAATTAAACTTAATTTCTATTCTACTTGTAAAAGCGATGATCTGTAGTTCTTTATAAATGCACTAAGAAGGTTGCAGAGACTGTATTGAAATTCACAGTTAAGTTGAAGAGAAACGCACTTCAACTCAACCTTTACTTCCATAATTAATGAGACTGTTAAATAAGGAACAGATACGATTAGTAAAATCATGTTTTCTAATGCTGTTGATAAGTTCACAAAAGCAATCTTAGCAGTTATTAATTATACTTTAATTATATAGGCCATAATATGCAGATTTCATACAGTGGCTGAAGGAGCAGTTTTGTTTTGTTGTTTTTATCTGTGGCGCTACTGAGAGGCTGCAGGAGATTAGTGACAGTTTCTCATCTTCCCTGTTGGTTACCTTTGTAAAAAACACCCATAATGGCCAAATGGACTTTGTCAGTGATGTAACAACACCTTCAACAACATCTCTGGATTTCATTTAAAAAATACTTATGTGACTGAATTGGAAAATCACAGGTTAGGGTATATGTATGTGTGTCATTCTAGTAGCACATATTTGTAACTGAATGTCAGCTCCTCAACTCATAATTACATAATTGTCATCACAGATGACGGTCTATTAGTAGATCACTTTCTGATGATTAAATGCTCAACGTGGCGAGAGTGAATCGATTGATTACTTTTGTTCAGCCTTCATTTCTTTATTATTTCTCTACAACATCGTGAAATAGGGGAGGCTTGCTAAACTGTGTTGCAGGTTGAAGGGATGGCAGCACCTTAAACATTTCTGCTTTTTCCCCAGAGAACTGCTAATGGTAAAATGTTTATGGAAGCACTTACCTGTACCAGGTGGTCCGTATAAGATGACACCTTTGGGGGGCTTAATGCCCATCTCTTCATAATACTCTGGATGTGTGAGAGGCAACTCCACTGATTCCTGTATAAAACAACAAAAATTGCACAGTCAGCCTTAGTGTCTGAAAAAGAGGAGTAACCTATAGAAGCAGCCTCACATAGAGAGTCTGGATCTAGTGTTACTTTAACTGTTGATTACTGAATTGGTTATGGTCTGGTGTTGAATGAGCAGCCAGTTACTTAATTATATATGCACATAACCCCTCTTTAAATTCATAGTTTTGCTTGACTCTTGAATTTACTATCATTAACAAATAAATCCATGTTTAGATAACAGTTTGGGCATGGTAGGTTTAAGTGCATTGGTGATATACCTTGATCTCCTGGATCTGATTGTCCAGTCCTCCAATGTCAGCGTAGGTTTCTTGTGGGGCCTTCTCCACCTTCATCACTGTCACCAGGGGATCAGTGTCATCCATCAGCACCCCAATCACAGCATGAACCTACAAATGATGCACAAAAACTGGACAATTAGTAAGAATTTTAACAACAATTAAGAGGAGAGGTGGCTGAAGGATTCTCACTGAATATTACCTTGTGGTTGAGCAGGACAGAGCAGCCGGGCTCCAGCAGATCCTTATCCACAAAGGACAGGATGCTGACGTAGTGCTCTGATCCCACTGAGGTGGAAACAATGGCGTGGTTGTCATCAATAATTTCCTCTAGAGTGCCCACAGACATGGGTGTCCCGCGCAGGTCGTCCACCTTTGACCTCTCCTCCTGTAAAAAAAGATAAGAACAGGATTATGCCATCTACATTAAAGCCAAATATACAGCACAAAAGCATACGAGGCACATAAGTAACAAGAGCTGACCTCCTGTTTCTCCTCCAGAGGCTTCATCTGCTCCTGGTTCCTGATGAACTCCTCCTCCATCAGCAGGTAGTCTTTGATTCGCTCCTGCTTCAACAGCTTCAGGCGGCATTGAGTGTGAGGGGTAACTGAAAGGCAAACACAGGCCAGCATATGTAAAAGCCTACATTTAAAAAATATAAATAAAACACTAATTTGATTCAACCACAAACAGACTTTAACTTTCCTATTACATTTGAAGGTTTTTAATAGCTTGCTTCCACCCCTTTACAATTTGCATCAGACTGTGTTACTTTCTCTTACACTCTTTTTATTTAATAATGGCATATGAGGCGTTTCAGTAGTTTTACTGTCTCTCTACCAGGGATGTCAGGGATAACTTCCAAACTGTGTGCCGAGTTGTATCCAGCAAGCTCAAATAGAGCTAGGCAGGAGACTTATCATAAACAATAAAAATTCCAAAACCTGGGAAAGGCCATCACACAGAAGAAACACACTTTCACAACCCTCTGCCTTCCCAGTTCCTTACCCAATGGTAGTTTGCTAGCGGCATCGGGCCCCTTGGTCTTCTTCTTTTTCTTGCCAACTCTGGTGGGAATTGGAGGCTCATACTTCTTT